>NC_081558.1:163939542-164092598 GCF_022355385.1 Mustela nigripes | reverse complement strand
CATGGAGATTCCTCAAAAAGTTGAAAATAGAACTACCCTATGACCCAGCAATTGCACTACTAGGTATTTACACTAAAGATACAAATGTAGTGATCCGAAGGGGCACATGCACCCGAATGTTTATAGCAGCAATGTCTATAATAGCCAAACTATGGAAAGAACTTAGATGTCCATCAACAGATGAATGGATAAAGAAGATGTGGTATATATATACAATGGAATACTATGCAGCCATCAAAAGAAATGAAATCTTGCCATTTGGGACAATGTGGATGGAACTAGAAGGTATCATGCTTAGTGAAATAAGTCAATCGGAGAAAGACAACTATCATATGATCTCCCTGATTTGAGGAAGTGGAGATACAACGTGGGGGGTTAGGGGGGTTGTAGGAGAATAAATGAAACACGATGGGATCGAGAGGGAGACAAACCATAAGTGACTCTTAATCTCACAAAACAAACTGAGGGTTGTTGGGGGGAGGGGGGGGAGGGAGAAGGGGTTGGGGTTGTGGACATTGGGGAGGGTATGTGCTATGGTGAGTGCTGTGAAGTGTGTAAACCTGGCGATTCACAGACCTGTACCCCTGGGGATAAAAATACATTATATGTTTATTAAAAATTTTTAAAAATAATAATAATTAAAAAAAATTTTTTTTTAAATGGTAGCCTAGGGGCGCCTGGGTGGCTCAGTGGGTTAAAGCCGCTGTCTTCAGCTCAGGTCGTGATCCCAGGGTCCTGGGATCAAGCCCCGCATCGGGCTCTCTGCTCAGCAGGGTGCCTGCTTCCTCCTCTCTCTCTCTCTGCCTGCCTCTCTGCCTACTTGTGATCTCTGTCTGTCAAATAAATAAATAAAATCTTTTTTTAAAAAATGATAGCCTATGTGAACAACCTAGGAGAATTTGATAAGGATTCCAGAATTACAATTGCAAAATAAGTTCTTTCTACAGCTCCTATTGTTTAATGTGAGCCCAGGAATTGGAGATCCTCACTCCACTTGAGCCGTCAGTTTACCGTTAGACATTCCTTGTTCTATCACTATCCGTTTTTTTTAAAAATCGGAAGAGGGAAAACATTCCACTGTTAACTGTTAAAACACCTGCAAAGCAGCAGAGACCATTCTTCTTCGTTCAATGCCTCTTCCAAATGTGACTTCACAGAGGTGTCTCTCATTCTTAACTCTTCTCATTTGCCCTTCCTTGAATTGGCATTTGTCTTTTCTGATATTTAATTCTAGCCTCTGACTACCCTAATTTTGAATTCTTCCTTGATAATACATTCCTAACTTATTCTGTTTTTAGAATCTGTATTTGGAGAAACCTTTTGACTCACAAAGTTTTCTTTGGATTTTCTACCCCTTTTTTGAGGGGAAGGAAGGTTATTTGTGATACTACAAATTAAATTTGAGAGACTTCATCTATTGTGCCATTTTTTTGTTTTAGAAAGTTTCACCATGGAATATAGCTAGATCCTTGGAAATATTTAGAGGTTAGTCTTTTCTAAAGTCTATAGCATGTCTATCTATGCTCATTGTTTTTGTTCTGTTTTGTTGGTTTTGGTTTTTGCAAATGACACAATTACCTTTTTTGAAAGATTTTATTTATTTATTTGACAGAGAGAGAGAGAGACAGTGAGAGAGAGAATACAAGCAGAGGGAGGGGCAGAGGGAGAAGCTGGCCTCCCACTGAGCTCAATCCCAGGACTGTGAGATCATGATGTGAGCCAAAGGTAGATTCTTAATGACTGAGCCACCCAGGCATCCCCACAATTACCATTTTATACGTCTCTCCAATAAACAGCTCATTTTGTACCTCTTCTTTCAAGACAGTCACATTGTATTTTGCCTAATTTAAAAATAGACTTTATACTCTGTGAGGTACTATTTTGAACACTAGTCTTGCACCTTGTCAAGCAAGGATCCTAATATCTGAGCTTGTAGAGCTTTTGTAGGGTAAGGCTTTTACTGTTTGTGTCTATATCCTTTACACTATTTTTTTACAAATAGTTTTGGTGCCTGGAGTGGATAGCCTCCTTTTAATAGTGGACATTCAGAAGTGAGTTTTTTCTAGAGTGCCTTCTGGTTATAAACTCCTGGCAAAAAGATAGTTCAGCTCTTTTGAATTATAAACCAATGTGTTCATAGCTTTTTCTTTATAGATTTGGCGTGAGTAAAGTTTTTGTACTTCTTTTGGGATGGATATACCTTTCATTACATCTGTCTATCCTAAAATACAATTCAGATACATCATACACTTATTATATTAGTTATCTCTTGTGTAGGAAAAATCCAGTACCTTGAAACAACAAGGAATTAGTACATGTTTTCTCTCAGTAAGGAATGTGTGCACAGCTTAGTTGAGTGCCTCTGACTTAAGGCCTCTCAAGAGGCTATAGTCAGTGTATCAGCCAAGGCCATGGTCTCATCTGAAGGCTTGATCGAAAGAGGATTTACCTCCAATATCACAGATATAGTCATTAGAATGGTTCAGTTCCTTGTGAGATGTTGGACTTGAGAGGCTTAGTTCCTTGCTCGTTATGAGCAACATGCCTCTCTCAGCTCTGTGCCATGTGGACCTCTCCATAGGGCAGCTTGCAGTATGGAAGCTGGCTCCCTGAGAACAAGGGAGCAAGTGAGGGCCCAAAATGGAAATTGATCTTTTTGTTGCCTACTCTTAGAAGTGATATCTCATTACTTCTGCTGTTTTCTACTTGTTAGAAGTGAATCACTAGATGTAGCTTAGATTCAAGGGGGATGAATTACATAAGGGTGTGAATTCTAGGAGGCAGATCACTGAGGCCATTTTAGAGGTTGCATATCACACCTACCAGGTCGAGCATACATAGATGCATATAAGTATATGTGTAAAATAAAAGCGTCTTAGTCAGCCATGGGCTTAATCTGATAAAATAAAGAGACCAAGCATGATAAATCCCACAGTAGAAGTGATGGCATTACTCTGGGAGTATAAAGGAAAGTAATTTGGAGGAGGATCTCAGGAATCTTTATGGAAGACATAGAGTTTATATGTGATTTTGAAAAATAGGAAGGGCTTTGACAGGTGGAAGTTGTCATAATATCCTTCATGGAGGAAATAGCATGTGTTGAGCATAGGGGATGGTCAAGAGACAAGTCAATGATTATAACCATAATTGAAGGGTGTATGATTAGGAATGAAGAGTAGAAATTTTCAAAGGTAGCCTGGGACCAGATTTTGGTATCCTAAATTTTATTTTGAAGAGTTTGTTTTGTGGGGAGCACGAATCTATTGAATATTTAAAGAGGAGAATAAACTGGTCAAAGCATGTACATTGGCCATATTTTCTGTTCTCCATGACATGTGGTATGAGGTGAATAGCAGGTCTAGCTTTATACTTAGGCCTTGCCAATTGCTATTAGTTTGAAATAAACCATTCAATTCCTTCCACCTCAATCTACTCACCTATAAAATGGACACATTAGTATGTATTTTACAGAGTTATTGCTAGAACCAAATTTAAGGCATATGTATGACCTATTTATTTAACAGATTTCCTGACACATCACCAACACTTATTGAGTGACTTCTATTATGACATAGTGAACCACAGGAGAGGGCTTCTTGTGTTTAGGGGTGAAGGGGATCTTTCTTATTGCTTAAGCCATCTTTATAGGCATCAAAAAATGAGAAAGCTTTCTAAGTCAATTTTTTCTTGTTAACTTTATTTACTTTATATATCTGGGTCTGAGTGTCCACTTAGAAGGCAAGAGCACCCAGAAAACACATGTCACCTAAGATGTGTGGCTGATGTTTCACACGTGGACATGCCCCAAAATAATTCACTTCTCTGCCTCCTGATGATGTAGACAACATGGATTAGAAGGAGGATGAGCTTTAGAATGGCACTCAGGTCCACTGCTTAAGTATCTTTGTGACTTTGAGCAATTCACTTACTTTCTGTACCTCCATCTTCTCATTTAAATAGAGATCAAATAGGGACTTAAATGGAGGCTATTATAGTTCATAACTAATTATCCAGGCTTTTAACATCTTTTCAAAGGTATATCTCCATAGAGGAGACACTACTAAGTCCTCATCTTTTTAAGGCTCTCTCTATAGGTGTTCTAATTGAATTTTTTTTTTCTTTTCTGTAGTTTATACTGCATTAACCCTGCCAACTAGGAAGGAAAAGATTTCTGGGAAGGGAAAATCTATTACTCTTTCATAGATTTTCCAGAAGAGAAAATTACCTATAACTGATGCATTTTTATAATCATATTTTTGAATTCTGCCAATTTAGAATCTTATTTCTCCTTTTACTGTTTTACCCTTTGGTCAATATAATAAAACACTTCAACCTTCCTCCTCAAACTGAGTTGGCAATATTTTTTTAAAATCCAAAAATACATGTTCCTCTGAACTTCTCTTATCTAACTTTATATACCTAACTTCTTCAGATTAGAAGGATGGCTATCAGAAACATCCTTCTACACTCTAGCCAATTTAACATCAGTATCTGTGGAGGACAGCTGTGAATCTGGCATATGGTATATGAAAGCATGTAAAATATCATCCACTTTACTAGATTGGGGACCTAGTAGAAAAAATATGAAACTTTTGCTGAAGCCATAGATAAGAATTATGCCTCTGAAATCTGTGCCTCTGAAGATGGATGTAGACAGATGGTATAGTGTACTGTGGACTTGTGGTACTGTTGAAGGGAGAGGACAGGTCAATGTCTTGCTTCTTCACAATCGTGTCAGAGGAGTTATTGAGAGCATCTAGCTCTACCCAAGTAGTTCTGAGAACCCCTGTTTCTTTCCTTTTGAACATAGAAACGCCTTCTGTAGATTGCTTGAAGATTACCCAGAAGGAACCTCTGTCTCACTCAATACTTCCCTCTAACCTTCCTCAATTTCCCTAGGAATAATGGGTCCACATTTAGTAGCAAATCTTCCAGGTCCTGGAAAGGTCATTGCGACCTTTGATTAGTTTTTCAGCCTTGGAAAAGGTACTTTCCCTTTAGTAAGTAGTGGATAATTGTTTCCTGAACTGGTTTTAAGCCATGGGTATATTGTGTGGTCTGGGAATACTGATTATGAAAATAAGACCAAGCATCTCTCTTTGACAACAAAATTGTGTAGTCTATTAAAACAAAAACATCCTAGCATGTTTTGGAGTGAAAAACTGTCCAGATGATATCAACAGGAGCCACTTGCTTCAGTGACTCAGAGGTTGTTTAAATGCTAATGACAACTGGATTGATCTCTAATTCCAAATGTATGTGGTGGAGAATAAGTGGGTGTGGGGGTATGTGGGGCACTTCCCTTCTTCCACTCTTTTTAAACAGATATACACTTGATGTTTTTAATTGAAAGTACTTTTTAACCTACTTGTAGAATTTAAAATAATAAACACTAACATTAATTGTAGGATAAATTCCTTAGAGATGTTGGTTTTTCATTCATTTCATCATTGGTTGTATTAGGTGCTAATTGGGAACAGTGGATTTTTCTACCACATTCTTATCTTTTGGGGAAAAAAGGAAAAAAAGCCTATTGAAAAACCGGAGTGCTATCCCTAGTCATCTTTTTTTGTCCACATGACTAGTCTGTGAGAATCTGGATTTCTTCTAAAATAACCACATTGATTGCTAAATATTACTTTTAGAGGTTTACAAATGGCAAATTATATTACTAATCTAATTATATGTAAGCTAAGCTAGCAGCTCCGTAGTTATCAAAATTGACTTGGCAACAAAGAAATCTGTTTAGTATTTAAAAAAAAAAAAGAGCTCAAAATATTAAATAGTTTTTAACTATTTAACTCAGGAAGTACACAGTAGCCTAAGTGAGAATGGGAGCAATTGATGGAGTCAGGGTTTAGAAGTCTTAGATTGTTAATTTAGTGGGAAGGGAGAAAGAAGGTATTGGAATGTTAGAAACTGTGTCAGGGTAAGATAGTCTTTTTTAAATGATGTTATATTTTTTCAATTAATTTTTTAAAATTGATGTATAAATTGACATAACATCATTTTAGTTTTAGGTGTAGAACATAATATTATGATATATGTATATATTATGAAATGATCACCACAATTTCCATCACCACACGTAGTTACATGGTTACAATTTATTTTCCTTTTCTCTTCTCTGTTTTTTTTTTTAACTATTTCTTTTTTCTTATGATGGGAACTTTTAAGGGACAGATATTCTGAGTTTGATATTTCAAGGATAGAATAATTCTGGGACATACGGGCAAGAATCCATCTTTGGAATTGATAGGTTTTATGGAGAAATGACTTAGTTTTGGAATTCTTAACCTTTATCTCAAGACTTTTGTATTTGTCATCATGTGGGCATCGTATTCACCCAGAATGTTGATAACACTGGGGATGGAGAGGGAGACTGAGATTAGTGCAAATTCTCAAAATCTATGGACCCAATTGGAATTTGATAACATGAAGGCATAAGAAAGCCAAGACAGATGATTCTGAGCCACAGATGTAATTTTTTTTAATGACATCTCATACCTGGTGAAAAGTACAGCGTAGGGAATATAGGTAATAATGTTGTATGGGATAGATGCTAACTACACTCATTATGGTGAGGAGTAATGTATAGAATTGTTGAATCACTGTGTTGTACACCTGAAGCTAAAATATGTATGTTAATTATACTTCAAAAAAAAATCTTAAAAAGAATCTCCTACCTAGAAAATATATGAAGAATGCTATTCTATATAAAGAATTCTCTAACACAATCATATATGTCCCAGTTGACACTCCCTATGTACCTTCCTATGGAGGAGTAAGGGATCCTTTCGATTCTCACGGTGAGATCTTGAAGCCCTGATGATACAGATGGTGAGAGTTTGGAGAGAGCATTATTGTGCGCAGAGACTGACAGCTTTATTTCCAGATTACAATGTGAAAGGAGATAGGAAATTCGTTAATAAGAAAAAGGAGAACGGAAAATGGTTCTTTTGAGAATGAGTCATGTGTCAACTAAGGCTGGAAGGCAGCAGGACTCTATGCAGGTGTGGGCAAAGAGCAGTTTATCACGGAATGATGTTTTCAGAACGCACAGAGAAGAGATCTCAGAACTGCAGAAATAGGAGCCTAGGTCAGGGGAGAAGCAGCACAGAACCCGGGGAAGGGCATGTGTGAGAAAATGAGAGTGTCTTATTCAGTGTGAAATGCCAGCATTTGCAGAGATGTGGAGGTGGGAAGGAACAGCTTAGGGCTTTCGAGGATAACCTGTCAGGGAATTTCAGTACATTGTTTCTGTCTTTTTTTTTTTTTTTTTTTAAGATTTTATTTATTTACTTGACAGACAGAGATCACAGGTAGGCAGAGAGGCAGGCAGGGAGAGGAAGGGAAACAGGCTCCCTGCTAAGCAGAGAGCCCAATGCGGGGCTCGATCCCAGGACCCTGGGACCATGACCTGAGCTGAAGACAGAGGCTTTAACCCACTGAGCCACCCAGGAGCCCCCATTGTTTGCATCTTAAGGAAGAGTCTATTACAAGCAGCTGCTTAGCCAAAGATTTAGGTGCAAATGGTTTATTAAAATAGTGCTCCCAGGAGAAACTAGTTAAGGAGTGGGAGATGCCAGCTCCACAGATGGGTGGGATAACATAGCCCAGGTGAGCTAATGATGTGCAAAAATTTGTTTTCTGGGGCACCTGGGTGGCTCAGTGGGTTAAGCCGCTGCCTTCAGCTCAGGTCATGATCCCAGCGTCCTGGGATCGAGTCCCGCATCGGGCTCTCTGCTCGGCAGGGAGCCTGCTTCCCTCTCTCTCTCTCTCTGCCTGCCTCTCTGTCTACTGTGATCTCTCTCTCTCAAATAAATAAATAAAATCTTTAAAAAGAAAAAAAAATTGTTTTCTTGGGCTTCTGGGAAACAGACTTCTCAATAGAAGGTGCTGGCTGAAGCGCCTCTTCTTTCCATCAGGATCAGGTGTTGTGCAGATATCAGGCCCAAGATTTCTGCAGCCCCTTCATTACCATGAGCAAAGTCAGAGAAGGTAAAGCAGAGACATGAGACCTGGTAAGATGGTTCCTGATCATACTGGCTTGAGGCTCTCAGTATCTTTAGATAGTTTCTCAGGAAATTTCCATTGTTGTCTAAGCCAGTTTGTTCTGGAAATTTGTTGTCATTGTTGTGGTTGTTATCGCTTGTAACAGAGCTGTGAATTTCTAACACCTTATTTTAAGACTCCTAGCATTGTTTACCCATTGTCCAAATGGGCTTTAATCTTGGGATTGAAAGTAATAAAAAATGAACAATGACATCACATATTTGGGTTTATCTTCGGATGCAGAGGAAATAATTCATAGCATTACAATAAAACAAAAGCAAATTTTCCTTTCCCATTGTAAAGGAAAGAGGAGATTAGACTTCCACAAATATTTCTTCTAATTTATGTCTTCTGGTGTTGGAGTTAGTCTTTTTAAAATTTGAGAATGATGAGATCTAGACCCTTTAAACCAACTTTCCCCATTGAATGTAGCTTTTTATCTCATATGCAAAACAGCTTTATATCCTAAGTGTGCTTTGTAGATTACATTTCAGAATCTTATGCCTTCTTGTGCTCTTGGAGTTGTTTGCTCTGATGTGGTTCTGCAAGTTGTCTTTGCAGGACTTTTGCCCTCCTTTTGTCTTGCGTGTGAATTCCAGAGACATGACAGCAGAAATAGATGGTTGAACTCCAAGTGTATGGTTGCTCTAGTTTCTACTTTTATTCATTTCCTTTTCTGAAGATTCCAAATGCTCCGTTGTTTTCCAAGGCATTTGCTTTCTCCTACAGTTACCTTCTTGTAGTCTTTTTTTTTTAAGTTACCGCCTATTCCCTCAAAAATCCTTTCCCCATAGTCTTTATTCACCACAAGCTGAAGTCTGCTGTTTCTCCTTACCCTGCCCCTAATTATGTCAGGTGTCCTAATTTCTTGTGCTCTTACTACCTTCCTTACAGTAATTTGAGAGACTTGATTGTTCCTCTTTTGCTTTTGACATTTTGAGGATGACCCACAGTCATTTTTATCTGCTTGACAAATTTCTTGTAATTTCTCCTTATAAGGATTCTATCTGTCTCCCTCAACTCGAGCAGGCATAAGGTCGCCTTTGCCTACTTCTTTCTTCTTGGAACCAAGTAGCATATTTTATTTTTCACTTTCTCTGACTTCTCCGTTAACCCTTCATTTCTCTGGTCCTTAAGATGGTTTAATTAGAGGAATCCATTCACTGAGCCCCTGAGTGGTCTGGGTGATAGTTGTGCATTATAAAGATAAAACTAATTTAATCCACATATCTGAGCTGAGGGTACTGGGTTGACATTTTCATTTCAGAAGAAAGTTGAGATGTGTCACAGGTTTAAGAAATAAGGTTAGTGAGGGTCTGAGGTTTGAATTCTGTACTGCTCTTTACATTCACCATCTAATTCCTACAAGAATGCATGCTTACTAGTTACGTAAATGCGATTTCTCTAAGTGGACAATGAATTTTAATATGAAGATTCAACAATCTGACCTTTTTAGGGTATATGAATTGGGTTGTAGAACACCTCAATTCATTTTCTGTTTTCCTCTAGGAGGAGAGTTAGTCACTAGAAAATAGGTGTGAAAGAATAAGTACTAGATTACCTATAAACCTGTAAATATTTTACTCTCTTGGCTCCCACCTGTCTACTTTTGCTGACAGTATGTTGACACAGACATGATTTTATTGACAATTTAACATCTCCCCCAACTTTCTGCCCTACTAATTGTACTTTCATTTGTTTAGGTTACAGTTGGGGATTTCTGGATTCTTACAATGCAAGATATTCAATTCAAGGCAAGTAATACATTTTTAGAAATTAGTGCATCAGTGTTTTCCCCCAATTAATTTGTAGCCACTTATTTAATCTTGCCTCAGGGCTCCTCTGGGTGGAAAACGTCTGCCACTTTCAGGAATTACCATCTTCTTCTTTTTGTTCTCGGGAGTTGGAACTCAGAAGAGAGTATGCAAGAGTCCTGAAGTTGAAAGAGGAGACAGGAAGGAAGAGGAAAAAAGGAATTTCTTGAGGGTACTTAATAGAAATATTTGCTTGGTTCTCTGTTTCTGTCCTAGTCTATCGCTCCATGAAAACGTCATAGATGGATAGGAAATCATCATTCTCTGTTGTCTTTTGTGGAGAAGTTAGAGGTCCTTCTTTGTCTTCTCCATGCCTTCTCTACCTTTTTGTTACTAGATTGTTTAAGCAAAAAAAGTAAATTTTTCTCTCCCCTTCCTTTTATTTGATATTCAACTTAATTAGGATATGCCTTAGTCCTGAAACATAGATGTTCTTTTCATCAACGGCTTAATTTTTTCTTCATTTCAGGGGGGAATTTCTATTTTATCTATGTATCAGTAGCTTAATTTGATAGATATTTGGCCTCAAGAACCAATAACAATTAACCTTATATTGCATCATCTATGTTTATCTAGTTCTTTTCATCTCTTTTTCTATCTGAATTACCAGGTTATGTCAAATCTTTGTACTGTACTGTGGTGTGAGATAATAGAAAATATATACTTTGGTTTCTGCCTTTGGATCCTAGTGAAGAATTCCTAAAATTCTTATAAATTCCTAAGTGATGGGATCAGTAGGAGAATCTTGTGTTCTAATGAGGGATTCTGACTAGGCTTCTGGGTGGCACTGGTTACCAGAAAGACCAAGCCATGATTAGAAGCTTGGTATTTTCAGTTCCACTGTGCCTTCTCTAGAGAAGAGAGACTGGAAATGGAATTGATTGATCATGCATGTGTGATGAAGCCTCAACAAAATCCCAATCCCAAAATCCCAACAAATTCCCAAAACTTGGGTTCAAAAAGCTGATAAACTTCAACAGATGAATTGACAAAGGTGTGGTTTATATATACAATGGAATATTATTCAGTCTTCAGAAAGGATAAATACCCATCACTTGCATCAACATGGATGGAACTGGAGGGGATTATGCTAAGTGAAATAAGTCAAACAGAGAAAGACAATTATCATAATGGTTCCACTTATATGTGGAACATAAGGAATGAGGACATTATGTGAAGGAAGGGAAAAATGAAGTGGGGCAAACCAGAGGAGGAAATGAACCATGAGAAACTATGGACTCTGGGAAACAAACTGAAGGTCTCAGAGGGGAGAGGGATGGGTTGATGGGTTAGCCCAGTGATGGGTATTGCAATGAGCACTGAGTGTTATATGCAACAATGAGTCTTGGAACACTACACCAAAAACTAATGATGTACTGCATGGTCACTAACAAAAAAAAAAAACGAACCGATACACCCTATGTATCAGAAGGGTGACACACCCCAACTCTCAGGACCCTCCCACACATTACCCTATGTATCTATCTCTTCATCTATCTGTTCATCTATATCCTTTAACATACTGTTTGAGAAACAGTATATACCAGTTTGAGAAACTGGTAAACATGTTTCCCTGAGTTCTGTGAGCTGTTTTAGCAATAGTTGAATCTAAGGTGTAGGAAGTCACAGGGACCTCCAATTTATAGCCAACTAGTAGGTGGAGACCTACTAGTTGTGATTGGCATATGAGGTGGCAGGAGTGGGGGAGGGGTCAGTCTTGTGGAACTGAACTTTTAACCTGGGGGATCTGACTCTATCTCTATCTCCAAGTAAATAATATCAACATTGAGTTACATAGTAGAATATTCAACCAGTGTTGAACACTCAACCAGTGTTGAACAAGTGCTTGGTGTGGGGGGAAAAAACTCACAGACTTGGTGACTAGAAGTATCTGAAGTATTCTTTGTGAGTAATAAAAGAGACACACAGAAAAATATAGGGTTTTAAAAAATATATGGTAATTGGCTTTCAGTGGTATCTCTTCTATACTTAGCTAACTCCGTATTGTTATTGCTTCTCTCAAGAAATTTTAATGTGTGGTTTGTTTCCTTAGTCACATTTTCATCATATTCTTGGATTTTTCTTGTTTCTACATACTTATTTTATTGTACACATATCCTGAGGTTTACTTTCTAGAAGGTATGGATTTAATACAAGAAAATACTTTATTTTTTTTAACTATTTTATTCTAGGCTGGACTTTATTTTTACTTTTTAGTCATTTGCATGCTATTGCTGCATACCCCATCCCTTTTTGGACTACGTATATATTGTATATTTAATGTACATTTAGTATATATTTAGCTCGTCATTTCTTTATTTTGCTCAACTAGTGACTAAATAGTCAAATTGCTCTGACATAGTATGTACGTGATGGTTGATTTTTTTTTCTGCTCCCATGGTATCTGTGACCGATGACCACTAACACAACCTCCAATGCTACCATCCTCATTTTCTTAGCCTGAATTACTGGCCAGAGTTGGGCACTGGCTTTGTATAGTTTCTGATAGATAACTGCGTTGAAGTCTCTCTCTCTTTTTTTTTTTGAGCCTAATGAATATTCTGTCCTAGTATTTATACCAGTTGGGGTGTGTGTGTGTGTGTGTGTGTGTGTGTATTTGCATGCACACATGTGTAGTTCTCTAAAGGGGAATATATCAGGAGGCTTTGAAAGATTGCTCCCAGTTCAAGGTACAGTTGTATAAGCTCTACTTTCATTGTAGAGTCAACTTTATTGTTTATGTTCCCATTTCTTTCCTACTAGTCCCCCATTAAGGCAAAAAAAAAAAAAAAGAGAGAGAGAGAGAGAGAAATGACTCCTTTTCAAATCTGGGTAGTATATTGGTTTCCTAGGGCTCCCATAACAAAGGGCTACAAACATGATGGCTTAAAACAAGAGTTTGTTCTCACAATTTTGCAGGCTAGAAGACTAAAACAAGATATCACCAAGGCCAAACTCCCTTTGAAGGGTCTAAGGGAGAATCCTTCCTTGATTCTTACAGCTTCTGATGACTGCTGGCATTCCTTGGCTTGTGGGTGCATCATTCCAGTCTATGCCTCCATCTTCCTGTGGCCACCTTCTTGTGTGTCTATGTAGCATCTTCTGTCTCATTGGATTTAGGGCACAGCTTCATCTATGCTATTTTATTTTGATCCTTAATTACATCTGCAAAGACCCTATTTCAGGTTACATTCTGAGGTTCTAGGTAGACATGAATTTTGGGTGGATACTGGTCAACCCAACTACATGTATATTAGGGAAAACTTTACTTCTAAGATTCTGTGAATACAACCGCATGTCTACATGGTCACTGAAGGCTGGCTGTATCCCCTCTATTAAAGGCCACAGTTCATGTCCTACAGATAGCTGCTCTCTATAGATCTGGTAAATTTCTCTTTTAGCTCAGGGTAATGAGGATTCTCTTCCCTGTTGCTATCCTTGGAGGTATAATATAGTCCTTGTTAGTTTCTCTTAACCCTGCCCATCACTTAGCAAATAACCACATTAGTAAACTATTCTCAGCTATCCAATATATTGTCACATTTTCTACTCAGTCCCTGCCTGATTCTGCATCCTTCCTATATAACTGATTTTGTAAAGAGTATTTCTGTTTTCCCATTTAATATCATATTTGCTCCAGGTTTTTCAGATATGTGCTGTATCATATTTTAAAAAGTCATTTACTCATGTAATGAGTTTTTAAAATTATTTTGTATATCATTTTTTCTTGTGTTCAGATGATTGGATTTTCCACTTTAATCCATTTAATATATTGTCTTAACCTGGGTTCTCTAGGAAACTGAACCTGAAGAAAGGATTAAAATGCTGAGGCTTTATTTGGGATATACAAACCCAGTGTGGTAAGAGAGAAGGAAAACGGAAGTGAGGCAAGGAAAGGTGGGAAAGTTTGTGAAGGGATGGCTTACCATGCTGGCTTCTGCTTTATGAGTAGCCAAAAACAGAGCAGTTCTCTTGGTAGTTGGATTTACTCAGCACCGGCAACTCTTTTGAATGGGCTGCATAGGGAACTGTGTCTCCAAGCAGTAGTACATGGGAGGAATTTATCTGCCCAGATCCGCTGGTCCCTAGTGGTTGAAGTTTATCTCCCAGGAAGTAAACTTGTATATCCAAGTTCCATTGTCTAGTCTCTTTGATGGCTGCTAAGGATGCTGGATCCCAAGCCTTGCAGTATAGTGTTCCATTCAAGCCCAGAAGTATTAGATGTCAGACATCCAGGTGTGTGGTTGGGTGGCTCAGTTCTGCAATGATGACTAAAGAGAAGGGACTGGTGCTAATTAGGACGAATGTCTAATCAGGTATTAATAGTGATGGTAAAGTCTGTGAAGCATCTGTGGCCAGGGAATCTGAAGAGATACATAGATTTAGGTCTAACACATGCTGTAAGTCACATTTATAGATCTTCCTAATAGTAAAACTTTGGGATTCCTGAAGAAAACCCAACTTGGTCACTGTGACAGGGTTAAGGATCTCCTGCTGTGCAGAGCATGGTTGATTGACAGCCCCAACTGCACCCTCAGAATTAATCACCATCTTTCCGTTATGTGCACATTCACTGAAGGCCAAGATTGAACTCACCCAATGCTCAGTCATTATTTACTTAACTGATGACCGACCATAATGGTGAAACTAAGGCAGGCTCATTCCTGAGGTTCATGGGATTCTCTAAAGGGTGACAGGCTAAGGACTCTCCGGTGGTCTTGCCAAAACTCTCTTAGAACTGCACTGTGTCTGAGGTTCTTTTTACTTCATTTCCTCTTTTCTCCCTTTCCTTTCACATGTCTGAAAGGGTTCCTACTGACTTCTGCCTACTTTATTCTCCTTTATTCTTCTAAAGAATTTCCCTCAACAAATCCCTTGCACTTATTATACCATCTTGATGTCTGCTTCTTGGAGGACAGGAGTAGCACAGACGTGGTATATTGTTTGTTTAAACATTGTTAGATTTGGTTTACTAACATTTTGTCTTGATTTTTAGATTTATTTTCCTGGGTAAAATTGGTTGATTATCTTTTGTCCTTATGCTGTCTTTGCCTGGTTTTAATAAGGAAGTGATTCTGTCCTAGAAGTTTGGTAGACTTCATCTAAAAAACTATCTAGGCCTGCTGTATGTGAGTTTTGTAAAAGCAAGATACCTAGAAAACTTCTCAAGTCTCTTTGAAGAAAGTTGCTAATATTAGCAAATCTATGCTGTATTTATAGTTATGCCACTTTTATAGTACTTTCTCACTGAATTTTGCCCGAAGTTTATCTATTGTCAATTTCTTTAGTCTTACCGATCAGTTTTTTACTTTAACCCCTTCTTTTGTGTTTTCTATTTCATTTATCTCCACTGTTGTTTTCCTTATTTCTAACTTCTTAGATTTTATACTTCATAAATTTTAACATTTATTCATTTTCAGTATAAATATTTTTGACTATAAATTTCCCTTAAAGGACTGTTTTTCTGCATTGTACATGTTTGTGTATACTATATTTTTTCATTTGGTTGTAATTAAAGAATTTTTGTTTTGGAATAATTTTAGTTATAGAAAAGTTACAAGAATATTAGAAAGCTCCTGATTACTTCCACCTAGTTTTCCCTGTGTCAACATCTTACATAACTATGGTTCATTGATCCAAACTAAGAAATTCACAATGATAAAGTACCATTAACTAAACTGCAAATTTTATGTGAATGTCATTGGTTTTCCACTAATTTTTGTTTTCTATTCCATAATTCCATTCAACCCAGAATACATCATTGCATTTAATACTTATATTCTCATAGTCTTTTCTAATCTGTGACAGTTTGTTTTTTCTTATTTCTTTGTGACCTTGACAGTCTTGAGGTATAATCATCTGATATCTTTCAACTTGGCTTTGTTGTTTCTCTCCTGATTAGACTGTGGTCGTGAATGTTGTGGCAGAACACTACACAAGTGAAATTCCCTTGCCATTATACCAGGGGTACATGATATAATGATGACCATGATCACTTAGTTAAGCTAAGGTTTTTCCACTGTAAAGTTACTATGCTCCCCCTTTTCATAACCTATTTGTCAGAAGTAAGTGACTAAGTCCACTGCATACTCAAGGTAAGGGGGTGGTATGCCTATGTTATTCTGGGTCATTTTTGGTGTTGTTGTTAAGGAAAAAACTATTTATTCAACCATTTATGGATATATGGATTTTAAAAAATATTTTGGGTTTCAAAATAGAATTACTCTACAATCTAGGAATTGTACTACTGAGTATTTACTCAAAGACTAGGAAAACACTAATTCAAAGGGATATATGCATCCCTATGTTTATTCCAGCATTGTTTATAGTAGCCAAACTATGGAAGCAACCCGTGTCCATTGATACATGAATGGATCAAGAAGATGTGCTATATATTTATAATGGAATACTATTCAGCCATAAAAAAGAATGAAATCTTGCCATTTGCAATGACATGGATGGAGGAAGAGAATATAATGTTGAACCAACTAAGTCAGAGAAAGACAAATACAATGGTCTCTCACTCATTTGTGGAATTTAAGAAACAAAACAAATGAGTAAAGGGGAAAAAAAGACAAGCCAAGAAACAAACTCTTTTTTTTTTTAAAGATTTTATTTATTTATTTGACAGACAGAGATCACAAGCAGGCAGAGAGACAAGCAGAGAGAGAGAGAGAGAGAGAGAGAGGAGGAAGCAGGCTCCCTGCTGAGCAGAGAGCCCGATGTGGGACTCGATCCCAGGCTCCTGGGATCATGACCTGAGCTGAAGGCAGAGGCTTTAACCCACTGAGCCACCCAGGCGCCCCCAAAAACAAACTCTTAACTACATAGATGGTTATGTAGTTAACTACATGATGGTTACCAGAGGGGAGGTGGGGGAATGCGAAATAAAGGACAGGCATTTGAGCTATGCTTATCATGATAAAAAAAGAAAAAGGAAAAGAAAAAAATATTTGGGGTTTTAATCCAATAATATATTTGTTTTGCTGCTTAAAATGTCCAGTTTTGGCCTTTAGGGACTCTTTGAAGTTGATGCCTGTGTCCTTTTGATTATACTAGCACTTTTGTTTAAAATTAGCACTTTCTTTCCCTTTTCTATCACTTCCCAAATGTATATTCCCATACCACTCACATTTACCTAGGCTGGAGCAAATATATTTAAGAGAGCAATTGTAAGCTAATTAATAAAAGATATTATTTTATTTCCAATTTTGATATTTATGGGAAGAAATAAGTCTTACATGGATAAAAAATAGTTACATATTTTTAAAATTGCTTTCAGGGGAAAAATAAAGAATGTAAAACTTGTTAAATTGTCAGTTAATATACTTGTGTTATTATCATCAATCATATTCTGCTGGAGTCAATGGATTATTTTTCCCCTTTTATTAGAAAAAATCAGCAGGCTTAATAATTTTTTTTGAAAATTTTTGGCAAGTTAGAGTAACTCATTTGGATTATCAAGAGAAAGTTTATAGTGTAATGGTCTGAATTTTGATTCCCAAAGGTTGTTAATTGCTGAAAATTAACTGCATCCCACATCCATACCGGCAGTGAGCATTGGATTTACATATGTATTATGATTATGGATTTGATTTCTCATCTCAGCAGATATAAAACTGGATGCCTCCCTAGTGCATCTTAAGACTGATTTGAAAGCTTCAAAGACCATTGAAAAATTGGATTTGAGGAAGATGTGTGTTCTTGGTATATTCTAAATATTTGACTCTGTCATTTGCCCCTGGTATATAACTTCTTTGAAGGCAGAAACTTTTATTTTATTTTATTTTATTTATTTATTTATTTATTTTTTAAAGATTTTATTTATTTATTTGACAGAGAGAGATCACAAGTAGGCATAGAGGCAGGCAGAGAGAGAGAGAGAGGAGGAAGCAGGCTCCCTGCTGAGCAGAGAGCCCGATGCGGGACTTGATCCCAGGACCCTGAGATCATGACCTGAGCTGAAGGCAGCGGCTTAACCCACTGAGCCACCCAGGCGCCCAGAAACTTTTATTTTAATACAACATTTAACCTATATAGTGATTTTTTAAACAAATTTTGGGTACTTTGTGCTAATGTGTGCAGACATAAATCCAGTTTCTTCCATAAGATTTTACCATTCACCATAATGAACTCTGGGTGTGGTAGTGGGTTATATATAGCTTATAGATCTTTCAGCTTGTTTTACAGAAACCTAGAGTTGAGAACGCTTACGGAATGCTATTTATTTTCTTCAGTTTACTAAATGGAAATATATGTGTGGTCTGAATTTATATGTACTTGGAAAATTGTTCCACTCTTAGCCAATCTGTATGTTTGTTTGATACCCGCGCCCCCCCCCCCCACCCCGCCAGTTACTTGATCTGCAAGTGGTAGAGAACACCACCTGGGAAGATGGTCTTGTTTCTTAATAAGACTGTAATCTCTTGGTTAAGCCCCTAGTGGCAGCCATTGTGCAAACTGTCTCTTGAGTAGTCCCAAGTACTGACACAAACTGACAAATAATTAAAAACATATGCAAATGTTCCCACTAAATTTGGATTTATGGTTAATGTTTAATTGTTATTTAGTCCATGGTGAAACACTTCAGGTGATGATTAAATTTTTGAAAATATCAAGTAATATCAAATATTAAGTATTTACCCAGATATATGAAAGAGAAAATGGAAATTCAAGCAAAGGGGAGTCCTGCCCAGTCAACCTATGCCAAAATTATTAATAGAATAGAGCTCAATTCTTAGTTACTTTAAAAAATCCTCCAATTTTTTTTTTCTTATCCCTTTGCCTGGATATAATTTGGGTCTGGGAATGGGCATTAGGAGGAGTGTAGCTTTTAACTTTGTTCTCTTCCATAGCTTGAAAACTAGGAACTGAGCTAAGACAACAACCCATGGTATACCTTTGATTGCATAAACTAAATCAGGCATAAATATCATTACCTCTATTTTAGTCTAAGGGAATGTCTGTGTCCCCTAGTTTATTTTTTATAATATCAAGGAAAATGGATGACATACAGCTGTTTTGGTAGGTGTATATCTCGCTTGGTATGAACAGAAATGCGCAGGCACACTGTAGCAAGGTCAGTACCTGTTCATCGCTCCTGTTCTCTTTCTGCCCTTCCCCTACTTTGCATCACAAGAAGCTGTATTTCCACAGCCTCCTTTCCCTCTGATTCTTTATAGGTTTGGCCGAGGAAGCACAGGCAGATAGCTAGAAGACTGGAGGGGAGGGGTGAGGAGAAGCCAGGTTATACCCCATCCTTACTTCCTGAGGTGTCCTCTCTGCATCCCTTCAGAGCTCTAGCACTCCCAGAGAGCCCAGGCTGTATCACCTTTCATTGTCCCTCCAGCTTTAGGAGGTGGTAGCAGCTTTTTGTTACTCCTACTTACTGACTGTCTTATTCACACCTGTTGCTTCCCACCTCTCCCATCACCCATGTAGCCAAATCCTGTAATTACTTCTTTATGAAAGACCTATGGTTGTTACTGTTTCCTGGCTGGACCTTCCTAGTTCTATCAATGTACAGGTGTCAGTTTGCACAGTAGCCCCGGTTGATGTCCTACACAGATCCTTTTTCACGGAGATGCACCCAACCCTCAGCTCTAGGAGTGTTGGCCACTGATGGCTCAGGATACACTCTTATCCAGAGAATTGCCCCTGCCCAAAGATGCCTGGGGGCCAAGTCATCCCACCTGGGATGGCCCATCACCAACAACTGACTAATCTGAGATTACAGACCATTGACTCTTTTTGCCTCAAGGATGAACAAGTCTGTGGTGCCATTCACGCTCCAGTGCTTCCTGTGCCATCCATCAGGCACCAGACCTGTCAGCCCATCTTTGCTTGGCTTCTTTTCCTTCTTTGTCCTATTCCTTCACTTCCTCACAGCTTTTTCTTAAAAGTGCGCCCTCAGAAAAATCAGTCACATAAGAATCCCCATCTCTGGCTCTGCTTCTAGGGCTCCTAACCTAGGACGTATATTTCAGACCAATTTTCTCCATTTCTTTTATCTTTTGAGGTGGTTAAATGGAAGCTGTGAACAGAGCTCAATTACAGTTCCTAACAGAGTAGTAATGGTGAGAATGAAAAAAGCTACAATGGAACATCTTAGAGGACCTACAGTTGTTGGAGAACTCAAAACTTTAATATGTAGAAAGAGGGCCTTACAAAATTAAGGTTTAGAAAGTTAGGTATTAACGCAAAAAGGAGGATATTGTGCTTTTGACTGGGTGATTGTGGAGCCCCAAGAGTTTAAGAGTGAAAACACCTGGGGTGATTAGAAATGCAAGTCTGATTTAAGACTAGAAATAGAAACTGAGACAATTATATGAAGGCAATTTTTCTCAGACTTGAATAATACATAACTCTCCTTTGGGGGGATAATTCTCTTGTATCCTCAGTATTAAATAGTTTTTAGTACAGAATTAAGTAGAATTTAAGTAGAATTAAGCTACTGGTGACACTGTCCATGTGGTATGTCACTTAGTCTTCCTTCGATAAAAACCAGTGTGCCCCTGTCCTTATCAACATGGGACAATATGGTACAACTTAATGCCAAACAAAGGAACATTGATACTGAAGTTGTGTAGCAACTTTTTAAAGTGGTCATCCATGAGACTCAGAATATAGGTCACTTTATCACAAAAACGAAAATAAAGTTCCCCAATGACTTTCAGATCATGAAGAATCATCCTTGAACCATTCGTGGGGAGGGTGGAAGGATGAGACCTTGAGAGTGATGATCCTTGGCTCTGCTTTCAGGGAAAGCAGGCTACAACGGAGACTAGGGCAGGCAGCAGGACTGCAGCTCAAGGGCAGTCAAACTGGGAATGAAAGAAGAAAAGCCAACACAGTGATGCACTACTGATGAGGTCACCGCCTCCCGTGACTATGTTACTCCCTTTGGGACTTCTCAGGAGCATTAGGAAGTGTGTCTCCGAACTGTTAAATCACCCCCTGCAGTCTCCTCATGGGCATTACCTCCTTCGTATTTCTGGATTGTGCATGCATTCATGCAGGGAGACACAGTGAGAGAATTCCTGCCACTCTGTCACTTCTACTTCCAAACTTTCTAGGCACCAGGATAGTCTCAGGGCAAGGTGCTTCAGGCTCCATCTACACTCAACTGGCTGAAGGTTTTGCAGAGCTGGTTGCCGCAGCATGACTGGAGTAAGAGGTTTATTAAGCACTCAACAAGTATCCATACAGGCTACTGTGTGTAGGATAAGGGACAGCCACACTAGTCAAAAGACTTCATTAGGAGTAAGGTCTGGTTCTTTGCCACATAGACACCAATCTCTGTGACTTTAGACAAACCAATCCTAATTTACTTGTGTAAAAATTGAAGCCTAGGATGTTTGGGAATGACTTTCACCATACCTCTTTTCAGGGTTAAAATGACTTTGTGAAAGCCCCTTCCTTTTTTCCCCTGGTCCCCACTAAATCTTCCTTGATTTGCAAGACACAATTTAAATATTATCCTTGCAGGACCATGGATGGCTTTACGGAGGGGTATCATGTTCTCATCTGAGTGTTTGCTGTTCCTGGCAGAAGTCAAGCACGAACTACTTGGGACACAGACTGATTTTGTCTTTGTGCCCACATTACTAGCAAATTGGCCAACTGTTGTACTAACAAGTATTAAGCCCATGCTCAGGGAAGGTGTCCTTGAAAATACCAGGGCCCCTGGGTGGCTCAGGGGGTTAAAGCCTCCGCCTTCGGCTCAGGTCATGATCTCAGGGTCCTGGGATCGAGCCCCGCATCAGGCTCTCTGCTCAGCGGGGAGCCTGCTTCCTCCTCTCTCTCTCTCTCTGTTCCTGCCTCTCTGCCTACTTGTGATCTCTCTCTGTCAAATAAATAAAAATATTAAAAAAAAAAAAAAGGGGGCGCCTGGGTGGCTCAGTGGGTTAAGCCGCTACCTTCAGCTCAGGTCATGATCTCAGGGTCCTGGGATCGAGTCCCGCATCGGGCTCTCTGCTCAGCAGGGAGCCTGCTTCCTCCTCTCCTCTCTCTGCCTGCCTCTCTGCCTACTTGTGATCTCTCTGTCAAATAAATAAATAAATAATATTAAAAAAAAAAAAAAAAAAGAAAATACCTACACTGAGAACTAGATTGAATGAGAAAAAAATTCAGGGCTGGGGGAGGGCAGCCATGGAGCCACTTTCCATGTTCTTGTGAGCACCTAGTTTTTGTTACCACAAGGAAAATGAATCTTAGCCCTGTTCTCTTAAAAAAAAAAATTTCCTCCGCTTCCACATCCTTAGGCTTGCCTTTAGCCATGTTGTGGATTCCTTCCCCTTTTAACTGAATCCTTCTCAATTTGTAAAGAGGATAGGAATATTGTTGAGCGTGAGAGACTTTGGAAGGAGAAGGGGAGGAGTTTGTCCTGGTGCCAGATGCAGTGGGTCCAGACCTGGAACTCCCACCACTCCCTTCTCCTTGCTCCTGTTAGGAGAGAATCTGGAAAGACCAGAGAAGGTAAGGAGGGGGTAGTAGAATATGAAAACTATGTGTACCAGCGAGTACAGAGGCTAGGCATTTACTTCATCAAGGTGTAGTGAGGATTAGGAGACCATTTGTATCCACTGCTATGCCCAACCTCCATTTTACCAGTGAGGATACCACTCAAAAAGTAACCTATTCTCAAAGTCCTGTAACTCATAAATTTTGGAGCTGGAAGTAAGAAACGAGGCCTGACTGCAGGGCCTGTGATCTCACCTGCCTCCTGCTACAACACCTACTGGTATCACAAGACTCAGGTATCCTCTCTGTGAAAGGAGCCTGCCACTCTTCGTTGGGACTTCTCCCCTTTCTCACTTGAATACAAAGGTTGCTGTGCCACCAAGAAAGATGCCAGGTTCTGTGCCAAAACTTTTCAGCTCTTCAGAAGGACAAATGCCCTTATTTTCCCACACAGGTTGAAAATGTTGCTTTGGTACTACCATTAAGCCTTCCATCAGAGGCTCTCAGCGTGTGAAATAAAATTCAAGGCGGCACACCGTGTGCACTCTCTTACCTGCCTGCTCTTAGAAGAACCTGGAATTCAGAACTGAGAAGTGGGTGTTCCACCAAGTGCTATGCACACTGAATATATTCTGTGTGGTTCCAAAGGCAAAAACTTGACTGTTTGAAAGTCCTCAGATATGACTAAGAGAATATAGCCTCCTATTACATAGCCTCCTATTACATAGAATTACATAGGCTATTACAAAGCCTCTTGGAGCTTAAGCACGTGCCCAGGGCAAGTGTTGGCCTGCTTCTGTAGACTGTTAAGCTCTCCTTTGCCACTCAACTCTTCTTCTGTTGGTCCCCCCAGGTAGCTAGTTTTCCCTGCAGGGGCTACAGGTGCAGGAGAAGCACTTAGTCCAACTGCTGCTCATCCTCTATGTTACCTTAGGCAAGTCTGTTAACTTCTGCTACAGTGTATCTCATGTGAGAGGAGGAGGCTGGCTAGCACCCCCAGAGGCTTTCTACTTCCAGGATGCTAACCTGCTTGTGCAGACATGCTGTTAGATAAGATGGTTTCTCTTATGGCAGGAACTTTCTCTTCTGGAAACTTAGGGTTTTTCTTTTGAGATAATAAAGTGCTGCCAGAGACCAGAGGTGATATGTTTTATATGAGTAATTGAGCCAATTAAGGAGTATTAGCCTACGTACATTTTGTGTTAAATCTATTTTATTAGAATATAATGCAGAATTAAAAGTTTAATTGATATGTGGCCCAGTTTTAAGTGGTACTTACCAATCTCCAGTTTTGAATGTTAAGAGCAGACCTATATAAGCTGATCTTTATGGGAGAAAAGAGTCTTAATGCTCCTCAAAAATCTTTGGATGGGCATCTGGGTGGCTCAGTCAGTTGAGTGTGCCTTCGGCTCGGGCCATGATCCCAGGGTCCTGGGACTGAGTCCCACATAGGGCTCCCTGCTTGGCAGGGAGCCTGCTTCTCCTTCTCCCTCTGCCTGCTACTCCCTCTGCTTGTGCACTCTCTCTCTTTCCCTCTCTCTCTCTCTCTCTCTCTGTCAAATAATAAAGTCTTTTAAAAAAAATCTTTGGAAAGTATGGAAGCTGGCTTTTCTTATTATTTTTAAAGGGCACATAGTAAGCATAAGTAAAAGTATACATGGTAGTTTTCTTAAGGTTGCTTGTATGTTTTTAAATGAGAGTGCTATACCTTGCATTTTCTTTTCTCTTGAGTTTTTAAATATATATCTGTCTTTTAAAACCACCTCCATTCAAAACCCTGATCTATTTGTGTGGTCTGCATGCAGTTGGTGTTTATTTGGGTAATCTGAGGTAGCAGAAGAGGAATATATTTAATCATCTAACCTTTACAATAAGGAACATTTGAAATGTCAGCATTTTATTTCAGGAGCAGGTGAGCTCTTGCACTCTAAGGCTTTTATTTATTTATTTACACCATGTGTCTTTCTGAAAAGGAATTTGAAACAGCTTAGAACAGCTTATAATAAGGGTAAAATAATAAGAAAAAATACGGAAGAGGAAATAGAGTAAATATTCCAACCAGAAGAGTCAACATAGTTGCCATGATGGAATATAAGCCTGTATCTAAGATTCTCGGAAGCAGGAAAAGGCAGAAAACAAATTATATAATGTTTAACATTCCAAAAAAAGGATCAAGTTCTTCTGGTTCCAAACTCACATCTCTAAGAGAGGACATTCTGTAAGGGACATTGGTTTAATCCATTCAATAAATATTCAAGCACATATTATGTAGTCAGATCTGTGTCGGGTGTTAGAGACGAAGCTATGTAGGTATGAGTGCTCTTCTCCTGAAGCTCCATCCCTAAGCGTGATGAATATTAAACCTATGGATAAATAACCAATTGTCTTTTAAATCAATTGATGAAAGAATAGCAATTTCTAAGTTCCTAAGTTTGCTTAAATTCTTCCCTGACTCCCCAGCTGAGACCTGAAAGATGAGTAGGCACCAGTTCAGCTGAGGGAACAGAAGAAGTGGCTGGGTGCACTGGAGATCCTGTAGAAAGCCACATGTGCCTGGAGGAGGCAGTACACACAGGAAAGGCAGGTGATGCCCATGTAAGTAGCTCTACTTGACAGCCTTTATTTCTTGAGAAATATTGGCCTTCATTTTAAAATTACAGTGCTCAGTAAATTATATACTTTGTTTTATTTTTTTCAAGTAAAAGCTTTTTTTTTTTTTTTTTTTTTAAATTTTTAACTGGTCCATGAAACCCAAGAAGCTGGGAAACATGGGTCTACATAAGACCCTCAACAAACATGGCTGGAGGGACTCAAAGATAGTAAAAGTTTAGAGCTAAACCCTAATGTGCTGACAGGATTTTCTCATGAGACTAAAGTAGGGCCTGCTAAGCATAGATCATGGCTACCCTGGACAGTGCACTGGGGCACTTAGTTCATGTGATTGTTCATGTGATCTCTCATGAGATTGAAATCTGGCCCCTATTCCTCTCACCAAATCATGTATCCTGGAATAGGACAGTGCCTTCTGGAAGAAGGGGAGGTGTTTTTTGCTATTGATGTTGTTGTTTTTAATAGGAAGACACTGTGACCAGTGGTAACACACATCATCTTCCAGTGATCTAGCTTGATCCAAAAATAGAACATAAGCCTGTAGGAGTGGATATATATGGCATGAGGTTAGAATCTGTGACATTCTTTCTGCCAGGTGTATTTTTTTAACATTTACAACTGTTCTTCACTATCAACTAGTAGGGGTCTAAAGTGCTAGCTGTTGATGATTAAAGATGGGGCCACAGGTTTTAGAAATTAAGCTGGCAAGAAGAAGTACGAGTGGCAGGGAAGGAAGAAGAAAATACCTCCACATCTCAGTCATTAAGGTGTACTTCAGTAGTTTTACATGATAGTACATAAGTTTACCAATAGAATGCTGTCATCCTGTCCTTGAGAGGGTGAGGTAGCCTGTACTCCAAGGAGATTGCTTCTTGAGAAAAGTGGTAGCTTTAACCAGAGTCAGTTTTTAATTTAGACCCTATTGGAGCAATCTTTTTCTTAAGACCTCCTAACAAAGCAGAGATGGGTCTAGTCACAGGGCTTTCAGAGAGGGAAGAGCCAATTATTATCAGGCCTGGAAAAAAAATATATCTTAACTAAAGAACTAATTTGGGAGCACCTGGGTGGCCCAGTTTGTTAAGCAACTGCCTTTGGCTCAGGTCATGATCCATAGGAACCACAGGATGTAGTCCCCCATTGGGCTCCCAGCTTGGCAGGGAATCTGCTTCTCCCTCTAACCCTCTCCCCTCTCGTGCTCTCTCACTCTCTCTCTCTCAAATAAATAAAATCTTAAAAAAAAAAAAGTCTAATTTGACTAACATGGCATACAAAATATGCCTTCCAGGATGAATTAGCTACAGAGTGCATCCATGGGTTATAGGGTAGATTGACCTTTCTATGGAGGGTTGGGTTTTTTTTGTTGTTTGTTTTGTTTGATTTGGTTTGGTTATAATTGACCAATTATGTTGGAGACTGTGCTGAAAACAGTGACTTAGCTAATGTTCAGTCTAATTCCTGGAAATAAGCAATTACTAAAATTATTTATTCCAGTATCTTTTTCTTTATATTTATTCATGTTCATTGTCAAAAAATTAGAAAATGCAGATTAAAAAATTATAACTTTGTCTCATAAAGAGACAATAGTAACATTTTATTCATGCTCTCAAGTATTTTCTATCCACATATATTTCGTGTGTTTATATTTTTCAATAAGGTGTCTGTTGCGGTGACCCTCAGTCTACCTCACATTAAGCTGTACTCCTCACCACTCCAAGTTATGTGGGAAATTTACTGCATGGCAGAAGGTTTCTGGAATTGCTCAGGGACTTTGTCAACCTTGATTATCATTTCTTCATTTTGTAGATACTTCCCTATCCCTTTGTGGCATGTCGCTCTTTTTCTTCATTCTCTCACTCATGAGATCAACATTCAAAAGACAGCATAAAGTCCTTCGGCCTCTGAACACCTTGTTACTTTGCTCTTTCTCTCTGTTCATTAGCTCTTTTCTTCTTCTTCTTCTTTTTTTTTTTTTTTTAAGATTATTTATTTATTTATTTGACAGAGAGAGATCACAAGTAGGCAGAGAGGCAGGCAGAGAGAGAGAGAGAGGAGGAAGCAGGCTCCCTGCTGAGCAGAGAGCCCGATGCGGGACTCGATCCCAGGACCCTGAGATCATGACCTGAGCCGAAGGCAGCGGCTTAACCCACTGAGCCACCCAGGCGCCCCATTTTTTTTTTTTAAAGATTTTTATTTAGTTAGTTATTTGAGAGAGAGAATGTGAGAGAGAGCATGAGAGCGAGAGAGAGAGCACAAGCAGTGGGAAGAAGTAGAGGAAGAAGAAGACTCCCTGCCGAACAAGGAGTATGATGTGGGGCTCAATCCCAGGACCCCAGGATCATGACCTGAGCTGAAGGCAGATGCTTCACCAATTGAACCACCCAGGCACACTAGTCCTTTTATTCTTTATGTCCTCTTATAGCCAAATGCCTGTTTATTTCTTATTCATAGGGTCTTAGGAAAAGGCCTTGATAAGATGGTTTCATAGTGGATTTAGGGCCTGGTTGGGAAGGTGGCGAAGTCCCTAAAGGAAATATAGTGGTAGCTAGTAAAATACTTAAAAAAAAAAAAAAAATCCTGCCATTGGATGCAATTGACCTTAAAAACAAAGGCTAGGACCATCCTATCTCTACACATCCCCCTGTCCTCCTCACACTTCAAACTATATTGTTAAGAATAAATTTCAGCAAACTTGGACATTTTACGACTATCATACTTTCTTTCCTAGTTCTGTTTCCAGTGATTAGATTATCAGCGGGGGTGATGATCTCAAAATTCTTTTCTAGGTGGTTTGCTGTCTGAATTCTGCAATGCGTAGTATGGCAGTCATGAAAATAATCAAGGTTCCTACTGTGGGGAGCGTAGCTGACTGCCAGTGCCAGCTGCTGTGCCTCTGGACATATGGCCTCATTTACACCGACATCATACTTCCCGTAGCTGCTCCTAGCCAATCACTGAGCATGGTTGGGGGTATTAATGCGGGTCCTTTGCTGCAACATGAGTGACTCCAATGATGGGTGACTTTAGCATAGGAACTCCCTATCAGATGGGCTAAAATTTTCTTGGAGCCCCGTTGTAATCTGAAACCTTCCCACCTAATCTTCCTTCCTTCCCTGGCTCCTTTGGAAATGCCAGACTTCCTCATCACCTCAAGATTCTCCCTGCCTTGTTCAGCCCTCTTCTCCTTTTCCATCCTGGATATATTCCCCCAGTAAATCTGCAATAATCCTATCTTGGCTTTAGTTTCTCAGAAATATTCCAAATATTATATTTAGTACGTGGCCATTAAGAGTCATAAAACCTGTTCATGGAAGCTTGGGGAAGTACTACAGCACTTGTCTCATAGGTACCCAAAGTTCCTTGCTCAACAAGTTGACTTAAAGGCAAACACTGATATATTCTAGTGCTAACGGCTCTTATGGGTCTAGGCTTCTATTATACTCCTGTTCATGCAAGAGCAGATGTGTTAGTAGTTTTCATCAGTGTAAACATATTTTGAGCATCTCTTATCCTAGTTAACAGATCCTCCAGTGCTGCTGGAGCTAGTTATCATTAAAGTGCTTGCCATTGCTGCTTCTACAGCACAGTCAGTCCCCTGGAGTACACGCACTGAACAGGGTTCTTCAAATATTAACTAATTACCCCTGGGAAGTAGATTAAATCAGTGCATACACATATCACATGGTCCATGCTTCAGTGTTTTAAAGTAAATTACAGTGTAATGTGAACTTTATCCATGTCAGCAAATGCACCATATCTAGTGACTGCAAAATGGTCAATGGCATGAATATTCCTGTTATTTTAATAAATTCTGCAAGAGTGGGTCTTTTTGGTTCTGAAGTTTTAACTGTTAGTTTGTGATTTAGCAAAGCCTTTCTGTGTACTTTGGGCATTGTCCAGCTTTTCATAGAGTATTTTTAGAGGTATAATTGGTCAAAAAGCATCCCCAATTTTAAGAATTTTTGTTATTCATTGCCAGGAAACCACCCAAGAAGTCTGTTCCAATTTACAGTTCAACCATTACAAGTATGAGTTGGCTAACTTCTTTTCCCTTTATTTTCTGCATGTAATGTTATGTGCACAGTGTCAATTTTTAATTAGAAAAACCTCAACAATTTAAAAAAAAACGATTTAAATCCTCCACCCAACTTATGAAATAGAACTTAAAACCCTCTTGTGTTTGCCGCTTCTCAACATTCCTCTTCCACACCTCTCCTCCCACAGGGTGACCAATACAGAGCTAGTTGTGTGAGCAAGGTAAATTCAATCGTCTGTGGGTCTTAGGCTTCTGCTTCCTGGGAGTTTACAAAAGGACTTTGTGGAGTCAATGGAAGAGGCCAGGCATGAGCTCTAGGGAATCTGAGGCTTAACACAGTCTATGACTTTGGAAGAACTGTGAAGTGTGAACAGGTACTAAACATGATCAGTGGGAGTGAAGTGAACTGCTCTGGGTTTTTTGCTTCAGAGCCCACCATGGCCTTGTTGCAGCTCTCAGAACTAAATGGAAGCAGAAAACTTTGGTGGGGTGAAATAACTGTCCACATGCATTTCAGGCTGCATGATCTGGAGGTAAGAGCAGGACATGTATGAGCAAATTGTCAAGAACACCACATTCTGTCTGAGCCAGGCTCTCCAAGGCCTTCCTCTAGGTGTTTTTTATTGTTGTTGTTTTGTTCTTTCTTTCTTTCTTTTTTTTTTTTTTTTTGTTGTTGTTGTTGTTGTTAAAAAGACTAAACCAAAGCAGTGGGGGTCATGGTCATATATCCTATGGTGTGTCTGTCTAGATTCACTTTGCTCCTATGTAGTTTCCAGCTAGCGACTCAGGATGTCTGTTCATTGTCCTCCTGGGAATCCCTTCATCCTTATCCCATTTGGAACTCATATTGCCTGTACCATGTCTTCGTTTTTCTTGGTTTATGCTTTTATTTTGGTGGAGCACATTTCTAGCAGCTTCTTGAGAAAGAGGATGGATGGTCATTTTTTTTTTTTTTTTTTTGAGACTGTCGATGTCTGAGAATGGCATTCTACCCTCACAAGTCTTGTGAATTGAGTAAGTATAGGTCACAAGTCACTTTCCTTTAAGTTTCTGGATATTACTCCATTTTCCTTTTCCTGACAGTGATGCTGCTGCAAAGTCTGAAGCTGTTCTGATCCCTGATCCTTTCTGATCTGCTTTTTCTTTCTGCAAGTTGGTAGAATCTTCTTTTTGCTGGTGATCTGAAATTTTAGATATTTTTGTGTACCTATTTTCATCTACTACTTCTATTCAGTGAACCTTTTTTCCAGTAATAGCAGTTCTTGTCCTATTTTTCTGGGGGAATTTTCTTGAACAATTTGGTTTTATACTCTCTTTCTTTCTTTCTTTTTCCTTAGATTTTTCTGGGGTTGACATCCTATTTTCTTATTTCCTTTTCTCCTATTTTTCTGCCTTTTTGTCGTTTTGATCCACTTTCTAGGAGACTTCCCAGACTTCATCTCCTAACCCTCTGAATGACTGCACTTGATATATTCTTAATTCCAAGCTCTCCTCTGTTTTCTTAGTTTTTAATGGCTTCCTGCTCTTCTTTCATGGATGTTGCATTTTCTTATTCCTCTGAGGATGATGATAATTTTATTTCATTTGGTCATGTTGATTTCCCTCTCCTCCAACCTTTGCATTTTTTATCTACTTCAAGATGCCATTTTTTGTGAAGAAAATTAGAAATTTTTAAAAATTTTTAATTTTTATCTTCCATGGTAGGAGCGTTCCTCAGATATCTCATAATATTTGAGCATCTGCTTAACATTAAGTATGAAGGACATAAAAAGCTCTTTAAAAGTTCTGAGAGCTTAAAATATGGGCCATGCTTATCACCTGAGTTCACTGGAGAGTAATGGAGATTGGCAGTAGGGGATCTTTTATTAAGCATTAGGTGTACTTTTGAATCCCAGAATCCTGTGTTTTACCCTAATTCTGATGTGTGCCAGAATCATCAGTCCAGACATCTTGCTTTTAGTTTCTCCAGAGAACAAGCTTCTGGATTTTTTTCAGAGTTGGGAGGGGGAATTACTCAGCAAAATGGGGTAGAGGAGGGTATCTTCAAGGTTTAGCTTCTTAAATAGTCTAAGAAAATCTGTTTCCATTTTAAAAAATCTTTGCTGAGAGCTTTCAAGCCTCAGTTTACATCTTCCCCACTTCGCTCCATTTAGGCACGCTGATAAGAAAGCCAGGGCATTCCTTCCTTTGGTGCTGGAGGAACGTTCAAACAATTCTGGGAATGAATTCTCCTATCATTCTACCCCCTCACCATGATAACAACCACAGCCACTTTCTCTCACTCTCAAGACACTCAGGCCAATTCTAGACCATGCTGGGTTCTCTCCTGTTCTGCCCAGAAAGTCTCATGACATAATACAATTTTTTCTATCTCTTAATATGTGCATGGTGTCATCAGTCTAGATATCCCACCTGATTGTTGGAAGGGTGTTTTAGTCTGCTTGGGCTCCCATAACAAATTAGCATAGACTGGGAGGTCTAAACAAAGAAACAACAAAAAGAAAACAGTTCTCATAGTCCTGGAGGTTGAGAAGTCCAAGATAAAGGCCTGGCAGGTCCAGTGTCTGGTGAGGGTATTGTTCCTGGTTTGCAGATGGATATTTTCTTATTGTATCCCCAGATGGTGGGGAGTAGAACGGGAGAAATATGCTATTTTCTTCTCATAAAGGCACTAATGCCATCATGAGGGCCCCTTCTCCCAATACCATTACACTGGGTAGTAGGGTTTCAGCAGATGAAGTGGTGGGAGCACAAATATATAGTCTAAGAGAAGGTCCAGGCCATCCACATAGCATGGCTATAAGAAATAGCTTTCTGAAGCTTTTCTTACTCTTCCTTTTACCGCCAGTTCCAAAGACAGTTCCTGTGCTTATTGGGCACTCTGTATATAAATTGGTGGGCTTTCACATTTCACCAGTACTAGCTGGAGATTAGTTTTCTTGGATCTACCAAGTCAGTTTTTACTTGCCCATATATCTCTAGTTTCCAAAACCTTACTGTCTCCCCGCCCTCCTTTTTCTGATTTGTATTTTTCTCTTTTTAAGAAAAACATTTGCTAAATGTTTATTGACTTGAGGTAAGAAACAAAATTAAAAGCATGTGTTGAGGTTGCTGTCTTAACCCAAAAGTCCTGGATGGCTCATTTATTCACACCTTTTCAACAATGGATGTTATCTTTCTATTTATTGCTGAATTCCCTAAACGTATTTTACATTTAGTTCTAATCACTCTGGCAACTCAAATTATCCTCATTATTGGATAATGGTTCACTCTTCATATGACTAAGAGTTTACAGTACAATTTTATGATTTATGGCAGATTCTTAAATTCAGCCATTCAGTTTACCCTAAGTTTGTTTCCTATTTTTAGTAGCACTCCATTGTAATGCAGATGGAGGCTTATACCAATATTCTAGAAACAAGTTGAAATGAAAATGAATTATCCATACCTACCTCTACTGCATTTGTGTGAGGGAAATGGAAAGACAATCAATTCATGGGTGTCTGTTTAAAATAAAAGCCACTTTTCTTCCCTTCTAGGTTATGAAAATTTGATCCATCTTTTGAACAAATTTAGCAATGATTTAAAATTCTTGGTTATACATGCCAAGTTTAAGTTAAGATTTCAAAATGCAGTTGTTCATTTAAAAATAATGATTTCATCCGATAGTAACCCTGTTTTTTCAAAATTGACTTATAGGTTGGTGAAATTTCTTTTTATTAAAAAAAATAATAATTCAAGATTTATTGTCACAGTAAAAGAATCTGGATGAAAATTACCCCCTTCGTTCTATAAATACCAGAGTCCTAGTCTCCCCTCTTAGAGGCAGGGGCTAGATTAAATTTATTTGTATGTCTTAAAAAATGATCTGTGTGAATACAAGCCTGTATGTAAGCTTTTATATTACTAACAAGAGCATACTATTTCTGCAGTTCAGTGCTTTATTTAACCATATCTTTCTGAGGATTATATGATCTCAGCACATTTCGATGCCCCTTATGCCCTATTTTTTGTAGAAATAAAATAAATACAGAGAAAGTGACAAAATACATATAGTTAAATAAATCAGCACAAAACAAAAGCCCATCAGTTAGCTACGCAATGAACATTCTTCTAACTTTCAGGTCCCCTCCAAATCACCACCATCTCTCTTTTCCTCAAAGGAAATCTCTTCTGAACTTTTATAATCATCCTTTCCCTACTTTTCTTTAGTTGTACTACTTAAGTGTGCATCCTCGTTTTAGTTTTGCATGTTCAGAATTGCCTCTGTTAGAATTTCAGACAACTGTAGGTGTGTAGTATGAGTTGTTTTGAGTCAGGCTTACTCAGTACTTTCTATTTGTCCCATCTATTTTATGTTTGTTTGTTTGTTTGTTTGTTTGTTTCCTCCAAATGTCCTTCTTTCTGGCCTTTATTCCACATTTGTTTTGTTTTGTTTTCCTATACTATTTTGGAACTTACACATTTTTTTTTTTCAGTTCTTTTCCTGGTTAACCACAAGAGTATGACAAACTTTTTTTTTTTTTTTGAGGGGGGGTTCTTAAAGTCTTGTATTAATTGATACTTTATTTTCTTCATGAACAGTGGAAGAACCTTAGATTCCTTTTAGATACGTCAACTCCATTATCCCCCTGTAAACTTTCAAGGCATTATTATTTCCTTTAATTTTGTCTGTATTTGGAACATTATCATGGTCAGTCCACTTACTTAAGTTTGTCCCATATTCCCCTTTACATTGCTCATCATTCCTTCCTGAGTCTCAGTTTCCATCTGGTATCATTTTCCTTCTGTCTGTGAAACATGCCTTTAGTATTTCTTTTAGTGCAGATCTATTTGTTGCAAATTCTTTTCGTGCCTTAAAATTATTTCATCCTATTTTTCTTAAAATACATTTTTGCTAAACTTGTACATCTGGTTTGGGAGTATTTTCTTTCTGCACTTTGAAGATATTAATCCTTTCTGACATCTATTAACTCTGTTTTAAAATTGGTGGTCTGCCTAATTGTTATTTTGGAGACAATATGCCTTTGTTGTTGTTGTTGTTACTTCTGACTACTGTAAGATTTTCTTTGGTTTTTAACATTTCACCATGAGGTACATGGTTGTTTTCTGTTTAGGGTTTGTTGGGCTTCTTGGGTCTATAAATTAATGGCTTACAGTTTTGGAAAATTCTGATCCAGCATGTCTTGAAATAATTCTTTTTACCCACTCTCTTTTTACCTCCAAAGTTCCACTTACATTGTGCCTTCTCACTGTATCCTGTTTCTTACTTTCCTAATGTTTCTATTCTTTTTTTTTCTCCTTACTTCATTCCAGACAATTCTTTGTTACCAACGAATAATCCAAGCTACTAATCCTTTGACTACCTACACAGCTGTTAAATTACATCTATTAAACTGTTGCTATTTTCAGTTGTTATCTCCCAGTTCCTCTAGTTTCTGTGGGGTCCTTTATCATGGTTTTTAGTTTTCTGCCAAAATTCTCTATCTTGTCTCCTTGAACAAAATAAGCACAGTTATTTTAAAGTGTATATCTAAAACTCCAACATCTGAAGTGCTTATGAGTTTTATTTTCAGTTATTTCTGTGTTTGATTGTTATTTTGTCCCTGAGTGTCTGGTTATTTTTTGTGACCCAGACTTTGTATTTGCAAAAATGTTACAGAAATAATTTTCAGCTGGGATAATATCTTCTTGCAAAGAGGATGGGTTATTTTTTATTCTTTTAGTCATTCATATGGCGTACTAATAGTATGGGATCATTTTAATTTCGTCTACACAGCAGGTAAAGGAGTACTAATGATGAGATGTGATGGGGATGCCTCTTTTGAATGGTGCTGAAGTACCTTCTGTGATAATTGGGGAGATACACAATCAGATTTCAATGTGATTTCTGCTGGCTATTTAACCATTACTGTTTACCAGGTCATATGTTAAGTGTTTTCCAAATATCATTAAGGTCTTACAACAATGATTCTGAGATGGATATTACTATTATCCCTACGTTACAGATGTAAAACACAGAAGAGTTGGGCAATTTGACCAATGGTACATGGCTTTAAGTGCAAAAGACAGTTTTAGAATCTAAGTGGTCTGGATTCAGTCTCTGATACTAATGGATGTGGTAGAGTGAGAATATTCTTTGGGGGGCACAATGTAGATTTCAATTTATACCAATTCCCCTAAGCTCAGGCCCTGAATGCTTAATGTATTAAACCAAAGGATAAACACCATTAATAGGATTACTTAACTTCAGTTTTTTCTGAGGGTGATTTTGTGAATGGTCACCAGCCTAAGTTAAATTGATTTGGTAAGAAAGAATAATGTTGAGGGTGAATTTAGACTTTAAAAGTGCTGTATTATTCTGGGAAATGGTAAAACTTAGAATTACGTGGGGAAGGGCAGTTAGGAGAGGCACTTAGACTTTGTCTAATGATTATAAAGCTTACATGCATTATCTGTCATTTTAGTAGTAGTGTTGGGTGAAAAGAATCAAAGTAGGATTATCATAAGGGGTAGGAGACTCACTGAGGGGATCTTTATCCCAGTTTCTTTAAACTCACTGCTGTCATTCAGAATTGGGCGAAGGCAGAATTATGGGTTAAGTGTGGGGTCTCTACAGACTCTCATGCTGAGAGCAGCAAGTATGGAGAAATGGCATCTTAGAACTCGGAATTTTTGCTTGATTTCTGTGTGAGATTTGTTTATTGTGTTTCTTTTCACAATGACTAGGGCTGCTTCAGCATGAATAGTTAGCTCAGTACCCAGAGAGTTTGATTAGCTAAGTTAGGAAGAAAAATGCCATATACTACAGAAGAAATTTACCCTGGAATAAATGTAGATCATTTAGTCAAATTGCTATATTCTCAACATCATAAGGCTTCCTTGGGGGGGAAAAATGCCATAGGAACTTTCTTAGAAACACAAGTACATAAAACTTATTTTCCAGGGAACCTAAAAACTATGACCTAGCATGTGATTTAAGACCAGCCAACATGACCTTGGAGGAAAAGATGTCATTTAAAAAGTAATGACCAGAGTAAGACATGGAACCAATCTTACAGAGGGCTTTTATGAGTCAAAACTCCTGGTTGCAAGTGACAGAAACCAGATTCAAATCAACTTAATCACAGCCATCAAGAGGGGAAAGAAAGACAAATTACTGAATTTGGCTGATTTGCATATACTGATTGCATATCATTATAAATTTACACTTGTTGGAGATAGAGAGAGGGTCAAAATGTGTACAGCAGACCTAAATGTACTTTGGAAGTCTCTGAATTCAAAAGGCAAAAAAAGGGGCAACTGGGTAGCATAGTTGGTTAAGCATCCAAATCTTGGTCCAGCTCAGGCCATGATTTCAGGATCCTCGGTTAGAGTCCCATGTTGGGCTGCATGCCCAGCATGGAGTGTGCTTGGGATTCTCTCTGCCCTCTGTGTCCCTACCCTCTCTCAAATAAATCTTAAAAAAAAAAAAAAAAAAAAAAAAATGAGGGGCAAAAAAGGGGAATGTATTGGCTCATGATATTGGAATATCAGGAGTGGCACTATATCACACTATGATCTACCCAGAAGCTTAAAAAGGACCCTTTCTACCCTTGCACCTGCTCTTTGTGGGCTCTTTACCTACTACTACATATGCTTTTCCCACTTTAGCGAAGGGAGACACAGGCATCTTTCACTCTAGATTAGTCAGGCCTAGGACAGGTCTTATATTATTTATCTACTGCTGCATAAGAAATCCTCCCCAAACTCAGCAGTTTAAAATAACAATCATTTATCATCTCATGGAGTTTCTAAGGGTCAAGAATCTGGAAGCTGCTTAGCTGGATGGTTCTGGCTCAGGGTCTGTCATGGAGCCGCAACAAAGGTATTGGCCAGGGCGGAACTGCTACCAAACTCATCCACATGGTTGTAGGTGGGAAGTTTCCTGTGGACCTCTCCACAAGGCTGCTCACACAGCGTAGTGGGTAGTTTCCCCAGAGTGAGTGATCAGAGCGAGAGAAACTCACTGGAAGCCACTATGTCTTTTATAACCTAATCTCAGAAGCAGCATATCATTTCTGCTCATTCTGTTGGTTTACATGGATCAACCACGGTAAAATGTGCAGGAGGACCATCCAAGGGTCTGAACACCAGGAACACCATCAGAAAAGCTGCTCCTGCAGATGCTATAATAGGCAGCCCTGTAAGATGGCCCCAGATTCTTGTTCCTTGTTATACACTCTCTCTATAATTTCCTCCCCTTGAGTGTGGGCCAGACCTGTGAATATGATTAGGTAGTCAAGGCCTTGATTCAGTTGTATTACATGATGAAGGTAAAAGGATTTTGCAGATGCCCTTAACGTCCCATACCAGTTGATTTGGGTTAAGTATAAGGGAGATAATTCTGGGTGGGTGTGATCCTTCAACAGAGGGTCAGAGACTTGAAATATAGAGACCCTCTCCTATGGCCTTGAAGAACCAAGCTGCCATGCTGTAGAAAGCGCCATGTGCCACGGAATGAATAGTGGGCTCTTGTTGCTGAAGTCCTCAGTACTACAGTTGCAAGGAAGCAGATTCTGCCAGTGGTTAGTGAGCTTGGAACAGGACTCCCGGCTAGCAGCTCTGGCTCACCTTGATAACAGCCTGGTGAAACCCAGAACACAAGGTGCATTTCAGCTGTGCCTGGACTTCTGACCTACGAAAACTGAGATAATATGTGTTGTTTTAAGCTGTTAAATTTCTGGTAATTTGTTATGCAGCATAGAAAACGAATAAAAGTGCCCACTGTGGTAAGGGACGTGAGGGTGTTCTCTCTGTTCATCTTCCTTCATATTGTGAACTGGAAGGAAGCTTCCTAAGGCAAGAATGGTGCCACTATGAAATGAGGGGAATGGCAAAGGCTGTTAGACAAACTGAACTTAGCTCTTGGAGTTTATGATAGTATTTCAAACCTGGAGACCTTTGCCATAGTGAGGATGTGAATCACCAGACAACAGTGCTCCCCCAACTAACAGCTTAGACATTATTCTCAATGTGGTCTGTGCAAAACTCGTAATGGAACTTTCTGGAATGATTGTTAAATTATAAACTCCTGGGCCTCGCTCCAGATGGATTGACTCAGTTTTTATGGGGTATAGCTTAGGGCTATGTATTATTTTTACTAATCATTTCATAGTTTTTTATTTTAAAGATTTTGAAAACCAGAAAAAAAAGGTGAAGTACAGTGAATGCCTTTCACCAAGATTCATCAATTGTTATTTCATCCAATTTTCTTTGTTTCTCATACACATATTTATGTATAATTTTGTTGTTGAACCATTTGCAAGTAAGATACAAACATGGCATTTACCCCAAGCACATTAGTACATATCTCCTACAAATGAAATTATCTCAGATAATCGTTTACCCTTATCACATCAAAGCGATGAAACATTGATGTATTATCTAATACAGCCAGCGTTTTCCAGTAATTCTCAAAATACCCCTTAGATGGTTACTTCATAAGGTTTGAGCCATAAACCAGAAGTTTAGGCATCACTGTATTTTGACAAGAATCCAGTGATTCATATGCACATCAGTTTGAGAAGCCCCACAGCGATTTTTTGATGGAAGACCTAATCAAGGATCACTTTGCATTTTGGTTACCAATGTTGTCTTTTCCCTCCACCATCTTTAAACTAGAATAGTCCATGTTTTTTCTATCTTCAATTCTCTTTCTGCTTCCATCCAACTTTCCCCCTCCTTCCACCTGCCCTGAAATTTGAAAACTCTTCCATGATTTTGAAACTATCACAGAGGAACCACGTAAAGGTTTCATGAGTGATACAAACAAGATGTAGGAAAGGAAGGTGGCAAGTGACATCACTAGGATTTGGCTGAGGTTTCAGGAAGGATGTGGTACTTCTGTGGATCTTGAAATCACAGATGCTGACTGCAAGGAAAATTACTTGTGGGGATGAGCATGATACATTTGGGAATCAAAGTGAATCGGCGTCAAATAGTTCAGGAAACAACATCTGTTTTACAAGGTGACTTGTAGCTTGATTCATAAGGAATCAGAAAACTTAATTTTAGAAAATAATTTCCAGACTCCTAGAAAAATGTGGGCTACTTAACTGTGAAACTGAAAATTATCTCGGGATGGTGAGACTCGTGAGTTTTAAGTGTATTGCCTACCAGTCTTTATGAAAAGGGTTCACCATAAAAGCTTGACTAGCATTATAAATTTCATACAAGAACTTCCCATTACGTTAAATATCAATTCCAGCCTTTAAAGTCACCTCAAATAATGTACATTCACATATTATATTTTATCTCCCCATATTATTTTAATCTCCCCCCTATTATTGGACATTTAAGCTGCTTCTAGTCTTCACTGTAATAAAAGCCTTTGTTCATACATCTATTATATTTCTGATTATTTTCTTGTAATAGTCCTGACAGAGTTGCTGGATCAGAACTTAAAATAGTCTCACGCTGGAGTGTGTGCCCAGCTCACATCAATTCCCTGTGAGGCTCTGGCTGTGCAATCATTCCCTCTCTGTCCCTAAAACATTCTGATCCAGGAATAGAGGACCTGGATTCAAGCTGGCCATCACCCTCTCCCAAAAAAAGGAAGATTGAGAAACTTGACACAGACGCAGAAAATGTGGGGTCATCTCAGGCAGGGACCTGGGGCAAACCCTCAGGCTCCTATGGCTGAGTTTTGAGCACCACTCCTATTCCATCCAGAAGCTGGTTTGTGTGGCCCTTGCTTGAGACATGAGCAGTCTTGGAGTACTTTCCCTGAATCTATATTTTGCTTGTTATTCTGGGTTCCTACCTATTGCCCCTAAAAAGGGGGGGGGGGCAACACCTAACTGATACCGACAGTGGGCTACATGTAATATACAGTGATATCTAGAGAATGGTAGTATTTGGAATCAGTCATTCAATCTTACTGGATTGAAAGGCAGCGAGACTCCCTTCTGTGTTCTGGGACAGAAATGTAAATGTTCATGGTAAGTGGTAGCCAAGTTTTCTCATCAACCTCTTACTGTCCGCCAACCAGACCTCTTCTCAGAGGGAATTTCTGGGTGTCTGGATAGCTGTTTCCTAAAAGAAGAGAACAGAAACTCAAGAAGCACCTGGTGCCACAAATCTATGCAGCTAATCGTGGCCCAGTGTCACAGTCATTAAGTGGAAGTAATGTGATTCAAATCTCGGCACCCTCACTCCACAACCTTAGTTCCTACCTGCTTCTTTATACTCCCTTGCCAAATGCAGTTAAGTCTCCTTTATATGAAGAGGAACTATTGCCAAATGTCCCTCAACTATAGAGGGACTATAAATCCCAGTTAAATTTGAATGCCAGATCAATGAATGATTTACTTTAGCCTAAGTATATCTCAAACAATGCATAGGACATGCTTATAATATAAAAGTATTAGTTCATCTGAATTCAAATTTAACTGGACATCCTGTATTTTATCTGGCAACTGTACACAGCCCAATATCCAACCCTCTTTTCAGTATTCCCCCTCAGCAACAAAAATGAATTTAACTTCAGCACATACATGCCTCAAAGTGTGCAGTGCAGAAAAAATTTCAGAGGAAATTTCAGAAATTCAGATCTGCTGAAATCATTGTTATAGTACTCACCAGGCAGTCTCTATTCAATGAGCTAGCCTAGGCAGCCAGCTTTCATTTCAAGTTTGATGACTTGGTTAGTGCAAACTTTTGTTGCATGCTATCCTACAGTAGGTGACATTGAATCCTGGCCCCTCTATCATTCTGCAGCTTTTCGTGCTTTCAAAGACTGCAAGAACTGGAAACATTAGTTTGGATATATGTGTACGTCTGGCCCACCTACCTCCCATTCTGTTCTGTTCCTGGGGCTCAGAAGAATCTTCCTTCCCGGGAGAAACAGATTACTGACCCAGGTTGCAGAATTCTTTTAAAAATGCACATTGCTATTGGGTTTTGTAGGCCAGAGGAGACGGCAGAGGAGAGAGATGCAGTGAAAATGGGATCCCTAAATTCAGCAGAGTTAGGAGGAGTCATGCTGAAAGCAACTGATTGCAGACTCCAAGCGGGTGTGGTCAGAAATCCAAAGGCAGTGCAATATTCAGGACTCAGGAAATAGTCAGACAAGCAGAAATCTTTGGTTCAAATTAAACATGGAATTAAATTGATGAGCCAGGTTTTTAGTTCTGTTTTTTGTTTGTTGGGGTTTTTTGTTTGTTTTTGGTTTTACTTTTTAATTTTTTAAAATTTTACTTATTTTTTAAATTTAAATTCAATTAGCCAACATACAGTACATCATTAGTTTTGTATTATGTTCAGTTAGTCAGTGTATAGTACATCATTAGTTTTTGATGTAGTGTTCAATGTTTCATTAGTTACATATAACAACCAGTGCTCATCACATCACATGCCCTCCTTAATGCCCCTAACCCAGTTTTTTGACATAAAGAACAACTTTCATTCTTCAACTGTCATCAGTATTGCAGTGACTAAGCCAAGGAACTATTTGAGAATAAGGTATGAATATTCATATATGCCTCTCTCAAGCCCTTGAAAGTATCCTAGGATGTAGTATTACTTTGGATCAACTATTTTGAAGGCATCGGGTTTGCAAAATGCTACCATCTGGCTCTCCTCCTACTCTAGCCTTTACAAAAGAGGTCAGGGAGCTGGTTAATTTGGGGATTCCAAAATTTTCCAAGGATATACATTCTCATTATATACTCAGAGGAAAAAAAAATGTGTAGATTATAGTCCTGCAGAGACCAGTGTAAGTGAAGTTAGCTGGCCTACAGGTAGAGGCTAAGAAAATAGCATCCACTTCAATTATTTACGACAGAGGAAATTTAATGCAGGCATCCAAGTAATAAAGGAGTTGGGAAATCAAGGATGAGACAGTAAGAATCTCATGGAACAATAGGAAGTCACTTCTATGGTGAAGGAATTGATACAATGGAATCCTAGGGATGAGGTCACCTCATGGAAGCTGGAACCCTGACGGGTCTGCCTGTCAGGACCTTGAGCCATGGAAAGAATGGAGCTGGTACCAGAAAAGCTGCCTAACACATTATTACTTAATCAGGTGTTGAGTCTCATTATAACTTCTGTCCATGTGTTGCCTCCTCATTGGAAGAAATTTACACAGTGACTGAGGCAGTTCTGGATACTGAGTGTTATCCATGGCAAATCCCAATAGAATTGCAATAAAAGCTCCTAGATTTTGAGAAAGGTTTGGTTTTCTTGGCCAAGGGCATTCCTTCAGAAGTTGTGTTTAGGTATATAAATAGTATAGAGTTTATGAAGAAGATACTTGAGTTTTGGAGCCTATGGTCAAGGATCCACTATCTACAACAAAGTGTGCCTTCTGGTATTCTATTAAGCAAATATTGCATGAACGAACTGTTTATATACCATTCAGGACCCATTTGGCAAGCAATGAGAAGGAGATTGAACTGAACTGATTCCACCAATGCCTGGTCATGTTATAGAGAGCCTCTTCTGTAGTGAAGGCTTTCTGGTGAGCATTCACAGGGAACATGAATAAGGCGGCCATAGAAGTCTAGATAGACTCTGTGTAGGCTCGACCACACAGCCTTTCCCTCATCAAAGCAAATCAGGCTGTGCCACAGCTGAGTGCTCACTTTGTCAGCCTTAGAGATCAGCCCACATCTCTGATGTGACATCACACCTAACAAAGACATGTAGGCTCTTTGCTGGATTATATGTAATTGCTTCTGTTACAGAAAGGATTGTATTTCCCTTCTTCCTGGCTGTGCCTTTGCCAGAACTACCAACTGCAGTCTTACTGAATGCTTCAGACTCAGTCATTATCCTACCCAGACTGGCTCTGAAGGGAGTTCCTTGATCACAAGCAAAGAAAGCAAGTCATGGACTAATTCAAATGTAACTCACTTATTTTATGTTTTCTATCAATGATGCCACAAGCCTTCTAACATGGTGGAGTGGTCTCTAAAAACTTAGCCCTGCAATCTTCCAGGGCACCTTCTACATGATGACATAGCTACTTCACGGAAGACTGGGTAGGCTCTGAACCAGTGTTCCAAATAAGGAACTGTGTCCCCACAGTTAGAAGATGTGGATCTAGGAACCATGGACAGAGGAGGGACTGAGGTAGTTAACAATTTTAACTAAGCTACTCTCAGTTTTTTACTCACTGAGGCTTTTAGTGTCATTCATCCTCCCTTTTAGTACCTGAGGACTGGAGGCAACATACAATGTGTAACCTACAGTACTACCCTGTAACAGTACAGGGTAGTACTGTAGGCAGTACTACAGGGTAGTACTGTAGGTTACACGTACACTATATGGTACACATACACTGTATGTTACACACTAAACATCTGTAACATGCCATGTAGTACTTCTAAATTAGAAACTAAGACAGGTCAGGGTTCTTCATGCCAGGGGGAAAATGGCAGAAAAGTGAGATACTGTATTATCTGGGGTGATTGACCATGCCTAGTAAGAATACTATGATTACTGCTGTGCAGTTAGGAGGAGTATGATAGGAACATAATGGATACCTTTATTTTATATTCTCAGTGGGAAAGGGTAGGGGGAGACCATTGGTAAGATCCTAGGTAAGACCACAAAGAACGGAAACAGTTCAAAGGTCAAGGTTCGGGCTACCCCACTGGGTGAACATAGCTAAGGGACTGCCAGAAGGTAAGGAGATCACAGAAGAGTTAACAGAAAAGGGAAGACACAAATACTAGCTCTGGTTTAGGGAGAAGTGGCAGATAGAAAAACCATGGTCTGTTTCTTTGCTTGACATGTCATGACTTAGAACAAAATGTCTTCTATCTACATTAGTATGTAGAGTATGTTGGTGATGGTACTCATTTTGGACCATAGATTGAAGCAGAATTTGAGGGGGAATAAATATATCCTAAAGTAGAACCACTCGAAGTGGGGCTCGGTGGGCTCATGCCAGTGTATGAGCTGTTTATTACTGGTTCATGATGCAAGAAGTATAGAAATAGAGTATTTAAAATTACTCTGATAGATTGCTATCTAGATTTCTATGCCTATTGTATATAATAATAAAAAATCAAGGCTCACATTTTATGTTTAATTTCATTTATCTAGCAATTCATCTTTATTACATTTTCCCAGTGAATTTTCCCATGACAGATTAGAAACCAAAATTTACTGTTTCTTTACTGTAGATGGTTTGAGAAGTGCTGATCTTGTTTAGCAGTGCCCTCGTGATATCTATTATTACTCCTGAATGCGGCAACTTCTGGAACTTGGAATGCTTCCCACAGCAAAGGAGGTAAGTAAGCTGGCCATTGTTCATAGAGTATTTGGGTGATGGTAAGTGAAGACATCCTTAGCTACATGTGTTGGGCAGCCAAAGGTTCATGTATAGAAATATACCAATGAGCTGACTGTAGAGCCTATAATCTGTTGCCCTCTCTACCTACCATGGCTGGCTTTCCTAAGAGGAGAAGTATATAACCAATACATGGCCTCTCCAGTTTGGAAAGTAGAACCATGATCTAGTCAGGAGGAAGTTGACTGGAACTGAGTCACTGTGTAACAAAACCTGAGCTGTTGACTTCCCCGGCATTGTCTGCTCTTTTGAAGCCTGGAGATTCATCCTTCAGTTATGGAGTTCCCGGTCTCTTTCTAATACATTTCCTTCTTGTTTAAGTCTTAAATCTGTTGCTTGTCACTACAGAAGGTCTCATAGTTTTAAAAGCATTTGATAAATATTGCCAAATGGCTTTCCAGAAAGTTATATATCAATGTATACCATCACCAAAGATATGTCTCCAATATCTTTCCAGAGCTGAATATTAAATGTATATATACATATGTGTATGTGTGTGGATATCTGTCTCTCAATGTAACCTGTCTCTATCTATCTAACCTGTCATTCTGCCAGGTTAAAAATGGGATCTAATTTAAAATTTTTTCATATCCTTGAATATTTGAAGATATTTCATATCTTTCATATCTCTGAAAAATTTTTTCATATCTTTGAATATTTTGTATCTTTGAGTATTATTGAAGGTAAATTTGGGAGAGATTAGGTATCAGGACAATTTTATATGCAAGTTTTAGAAACCAAATTCAAATTAGCTTAGACAAAAAAAAAAAAAAAAAGAGGTTTGGTTAGCACACATAAAATGGAAAGATACTGGGGTAGTTTACAGAATTGAATTAAGAAGTGTGGGAACCAAGGCCATAACGATGTGCTTATTGGCAGGCATTTCTGTCCGCTCGGGTGCACTCTGCCATTATGCTCTCATCCTCTGCCTCTGTCTGCACCCCCTGCCATTGATTGATTTCTTTCTGTCAAACAGTTCTCTTCCCATGGCAGGAGTTTATTGCTGGCATTAGTTTCAAACATAGTCTCCCAATCTAGAAGCCTTAGTGGAAGAAAGGTCTTCTCATTTAATGTTCAGAAGTGGTTTGGCCTTTCTTGGGTCCCTTGCCCACTGTTTGGATGGGTTGCCATGATTTGCCCCACCTGGATTATTAGCCTGTCCTTGGTTGGAATGATAGAGTAGGACATTGTTGCCAACACAGACTAGCAGCAACCCCCTTCCCAGAATGAAATGAAATGGGGAAGAAGGGTTCCCCCGAAGGCAGGGTAGCTGGGCAGACAGAAATATTCTCTATGCATTTAGCAGGAGCTCTTGACTTTGAGCAGATTGATTACATGTTGAAATCAATGCTTAAAAAAGACTAAGACAGCAATGGTACATACTAGGGTAACCATATAATTTATCATCCAATCTGGGGCACTGTAAAAGAGGCTACTATTAATTAACAGAACACACAGTTAACCCTATCTGGAAAACTGAGAAAGTGAAACGCTATCTGGAGAACTGAGAAAGTGAACTTAGAATCACTATAACCATACATGGTTTTATAATTGCCATCAACACTTGCCAAGAGAAAATAGCTTCTTAGAATTGGGGCCGAAACTCCCATAAAGGTCAAGATTCAAAAAGACTAAAGGGACCATTGGAAGGGACCATTTGCTCCTTGATAGCTGGTTCTCTGGGGAATGACCTAGAGGTGGTGAATCACTGATGTCATGTGAAAAGTTTCAGAGTAGAGTGGTTAATAGAGGGCCCCAAAGTCATGAACATGATGTTTTTTAAAGTCCTGACGTTGCATTCACTGTAATCTTGAGCAAGCTACTTAGCCTATATAAACCTCAGTGTCTTCATCTACAATTCTGTAATGGAAATTATAACATCTCACACGATTGTATTTAGATTTGCAGTGTATATAACATTACTGTATGCTTAATAGCACTGAGATGTTACCTGCTAATATTACCAAAAAAGTAATAAATTCAGGAGAAAAGAGAAAACTACATTTTATAATTTTTAAATTTTTTCTTTTAGCAGATAGGACCTCCTTGTAAACTTTGTTCATATGGGTTGTTTCATCCATCTTTAGATGTTCACATCATCTGCTCTCTGACCTGCCAATTCCTCCCACCCAAGATCCCTACAAATGTAGACAACACTGCATTTTGTGTCAAGGACGGAGGAGTCAAATGTCCCCTCATGTCATTTAAGAATGCCCTTCAGTTTGTCACTTGTGTCACTGGGACTTTGCAAAAATGGTTTCAGGATTGATAGGGGGGATCTGATTCACAGGATTTTTAAAGTCAGTACACCGTGAGAAGGAGTAGCAGTAGATAAGGTCCCAGGTACAGCTCAGGGGGTGAAGTTTGTTGGGAATTGGGGTCACAATTTGAGGGAAAAACGGGGTCAAGGAATGTTATTCAGTGTGTTTGTAGGCATGGGGAAAGAGAAGGAGAGCTGGGGTGGGTTAGGGTTCAGGTCTGGGGAAGAGAAGAGAGAACAGAATTGGGACATGGAGGAATAGCGAGAAGATGGGTTGATATGAGGAGAGCAGATGAGGTCATTCATGTTTCTCAAGGAAGGGAGCAGTTGACCTTTGGAAAGTAAGCATGGGAAGCCAAGGCAAGGAGGAACAGTCCTCATTCTACAGCAAAGCATGCTGGGCCTGGATCTCACTGCCTGAACAGATGAGAACATAAAAAAGATGCCTCACTTTAAAGAATCCTATCATCACTGGTTACAGTCTGTTTCTCTGTGTCTCTTTCTGTCTCTCCTCTCTTTCTCTCCCTCCATTCAAACCGCAACTCCCCTCTCCCCCCCGCCCACCAGCAGTCTCTCTTCCTTTCTCCCTCCCTGAATGTTCCAGTGTCTTTACTGAACTCAGAAGTCCCCTGGGAGACCTCCTAGCTATAGAAACACATAGAACTGAGCAGAGGCTGACTTACCAGGTGTGTTAGGACAGCCTGAACTTTGAGTGGAGCCATGTGTATGAATGAGTCAAACTCATGTACTTTGCTTTCAAAAGGTCTACAGACCAGCTTAAAACTTTTATATTGTCCCGTCTCTAGTCTTAACTATAAATTCAATACTAAACTTAGAATGTTGAAGTACACATCATTGCGTTAGAACTTGTCAAAATCACTCTTTCTACCAACATGCCAGTCCTAGTTGTGTATTATTAAGTTACTTTACTACCCCCATAGCCTTATTTTTAAAGCCCCTTGAAAATAAATATTTATTCTTTTTTTTTTTTAAAGAAATAAGGACAAGCAGGGGCCTTGGAGGGTGAAATAGCCAAACTCTTTTTTAGTTGTATAAAAGAAAACATCATTTTTGCAAACTACTACTTCAGCTGAGTATCAGTATTTTACTTTTAATGTTGATACTAAAAAGAAAGGGGAATTTTAAGGTTAATGTGTTCTGCTGTTAGAAACCTCTTCTTACAAAAAACATAAGGCACTTTAAATTTACTACAAAATTCCAATGGCTCATAACTGACACTTGCTTTAGCTCCAAGATTAAATGAGGTTTTGCCACCATTAACAAGAAAATGCATGTCTCTAACTTAACTCTTAACATATGACAAAACTTCTGTCAATATTTTATTGTGATGGGAAGAGAGATTTTTTTTCATTGATTTATTTATGTAGACAAAAATGGAACTTCCTGTGTCAGTAGCTCTTCAACAGGTAAAAAACATATTTTTTTGTGTCACTTTAGAATATTTGGAGACATTTGTAGGGACAAGTCATAACAGTTTAAATATATTACTTAGTTACATATTATATATATAATATATATCTATGTATTATATATGTATTATATATAAATATATTATATTATATATTGAATATATTACTTAGTTAGCACAAAGTCTAAAGGTAGAAGATCCAGAACAGCTAGACTCAACAATATCATTATAAATCCCATTTCTTTCTGACTTTCTATCATTTCTATGATCCTTGTTATGTTGGTTTGTTAATCCTCACACTTATTTCTTCACATCAGGAAGGTGGTTCCTGCAGCTACAGCATGAAATGTGTGCTCAGAAAGCAGAAGGAGGGGGTTGCCATGAAGTTCTGCTATTGCATCTATTCCTCTTATAAAGACACAAAATTTTCCACAGGAATCCTCCCAGCAGACCTCTGCTTATGTCTCATTGTCCAAAACAGTGTCCAAAAAAATTTTTTTCAGTTTGATTTCAGTAGTTCATTTTGGAGAAAGCAGTGCAAGAAGCTGGCCACACTCTTATTTCTCTTGGGCTCAGAGTTACAAGGAGGGAAAGGCAGACAAACAGACATTATAGTTGGGTTTCAGTACTTGAGTCGTGCAAACGTAGTTAGTTGCTGAACTCACTTCCAGTACAGCTGGGAAGTTCTGACTAGGTTCCAACTCTTCCTGGTGGTCACGACCCTGGCTCCTCCTTCCCCAAATGTGAAGGACTCCCCCTCCCACACGGAGCCAATATGGCCGTCTCATGTACCCTTTCTAGACCCTTCCATTGTTCTATTGGCTAGAGGTGGCCAAGTCTCACACAGGGCTGAACAGAGGAGTTCTGTTAGCAAAGAAGGGAAATGGTACCAGTGTCTACCATGGTGTGCTTTCACATTCTATCTATTTCATGTTATTAAGTTTGCTTTTAAATCATTTCCTTTCACATTTGCTTACAGGCTGGCTCCTTTTATTTGTCTCTTATAATCCCACTGGTGGGATCTTTCCAAAAGACAAATCTGATTTGACCATTAACTTCCTATTTTCTCAGTGTGTCTTACAAGAACAGTCATGATCTGGCCTTGGCACACCTTTCCAGCATTTTTTCTTCCACATGGCCTGCTTGGTGTTTATGTTTCTCTTGCAGCTGTATCTTTGTTTTATTGTCTGCCTAGAAAATATCTTCCCTCCTCCACTTCCCTGTACTCCTTCCCACAGGCAGCTTCTCTTTGTCCTTCAAAACCCAATGCTTCAAGAAGCTTTTGTTAACACCCTGCCCCCACTAAGCTCAAGAGATTTCTTCTGTCCTTCCATAGCACCTCATGGGATTTCCTATTGCTGCCTGTATCTCTGTATTATGATTTGTTTGTTTATATGATCCGTCAATCTTTTGGTAGAGCCTGAGCTCTGTGAGATTAGGAACTAACTCATCCCCATACAGTTTGTGACCCATAGGAGATGCTCAAATTGTATGTCTCCCATGGCAAAAAAGATGGTTAAGCTTGATGGATGACAGAGTTAACACCATACAAACAATGATCTAATCCTGTTTCCTAGGAGGCTGGGATAAATTTGAGGTTTTTCATTTTCTCTTGTTTTTCAGAACTTTAATATGGTCGGAGTCAAAGGATGGATTGTAGGTAGAAGATAGGGCTAAAGCAATGGAGCTTTATAAACAAGGGTTATTTGGCAGAATTAACTCTGAACTGTAGAGAAAACTCACTGATAGGAAGTCAACCTCACAACCACTATACTTTGAAATGACCCACTAAGCACTATATGCAGACTGAAGCCAGCAGTCTTCCCTGTCTTGTGCACCAGCCAGTTGAGTCAGCTATAGTTTTATATTCCAAGGACTGAAAGCCACTAATTCAGGTGTCCATAGGCACAAGCACTTGCCGGAAAGCAGACCTCTACAAGTCATCACTTAATAAAAACACTAAGCAATCTACACAGCTAGGAATAAGTCTTGTAAAGATTGTTTTGCCTTTTTTTTTTTTTTTACACCAAATCCTTGATTCAGCAATTCTGTTATAGGTCACTCAACCCCAGCACCTCTATACGTAGGTGCAAGGAGGAGTTCTTTATTTCTGGAATTGAAAGGGTGACACAGGGATCGAGTCAAAATGGTTAATGGTTAATGAGAATGAGTGACTGACTATATCACTTACCATGCAATAGATATATTCAAATATAGCAGCCGTGACAACTATCGGATGGGATTCTGATATCGACATTGAGTGATAAATGTAAACTGACCTAAGGAAGGTCTCCTTTGACCCTCCAGGTACTACTGCTTCCTCTCTGTGTTACAGATACTGGGTCCCACACGTCTATTGCGAGAGGTCACCAAATCACTTCAGAGCTTTCCGTACTTTTCTCAAAAGCCTTACATCTGGCACAATCAGGCCCCGTTGTTGGTTTAGCTAAAAAACTTGGTATCTAAGTTATATATTTTGAATGTTTTTTAAAGTTAAAATAACAGGTGTTCATCTACTACTTTCTAGGTTTTTTGAGTGGACGGGGTCAAGGCATTGTTCTGAGCATGAAGCCCTGTTGGTTTCCTGTGTTCTCTTTCTCAGACAGCCTTTGTAGCGTACTATCCAGTTTCTTGAAAGTGGCCAGAGAACTTGGTACTCAGATTTTTATAAGAGTTTGGCTCCTTCTAGATCTTCACAGTTTGCTCTCAGTCTTTTACTATTGTCTCTCTGACACCTAATCCGATAGCAGACTTTTTTTCTGTCTTTTTTTGTGACTTGCTCTTACTTAATCTTTCCAGAGCATTCATCTTATTCAACTTAGCTGTTGGGGAAACACCAGGTTTGTCTTGTCCTCACATTTAGTCAATTAACATTTAAATTATTTAGTGATGCTAACTCACTGGACTGGCGAGAGGACAAGTACACAGAAAGGGCAGACCAACTTCTCAGAGGCACTTGACATGCCACGGGCATCTATCAGTGGTTTATAGACGGAGCCCTGACTTTTTTCATCAGTCCTTGGCCTTACATCTGCACATGTTCAGAACTCACTTCACTTAATGGAGTCTTATTCAGTTGTTTACTACCTTTATATGCTCAACAAAACTCCTGCCATCTGCCTTGTTAACCTTGGCATTTTCTTGTGTCTGTTGTCTTGGCTGTGTGGCATTTTTGCTTAAAAAAAAAACAAAAACAAAACCCACCACTCTGTCCAGCTATATTCTTTCTTGTATATAGCACTATTGAGGCGGATTGTATAACTTACCCTTTTGGCAGGAAGGAACATTTTGTGATGCAGTCTAAAGTGGAAAATGGCCCTTGGAGGCATAGTAGTACCCCTCTTCCTCACATTCTTTGTCTCAGGCTCTGTGGGCTCTGCTTCCAGGAGATCAACCCTGGATAGGTTTTGTAGAGTGTCTTTAGAAGGAAAATGTGAAGAAGTGTGCGAACAGGATAGGGCAGAAAAAGGAGCTAAGCAGGGATATGGCTTCCGGTGAAGTCCCAGCTTCATTCCCTGGGAGGAGCTCTGGACCACAAAAGGTTTCTTGACTTGAAGCTACCACTGACTGGGGCAGAGAGTAGGGAAGGTGTTTAACTCCCAGAATCACAGCTTTCATCACTTAAGGACAATCCTCTGAAAAATGTAGCAGTAGCCAAGCAGCGTTTAGTAAAATTGATCACAGGGGATCTGTGCAGGAGACTAATGGCCTGCTAATGTACAAAATATCAGATATTAAATGTATAGAATTTCTAAAATAGCTGCTTTTATTAGACCCAATTTATGAACCTTTCTGAGTTTTCTTGGTTTTACCTGTTTCCTGGGCCGTCAACTGTGTGGACAGAGAGAACCCCTACCCCAACACCACTGACCCGCTTCTAAATGTCAGGTGCTGACCCCGCCTTCTCTGGGGAGGCCAACTCAGCGTGTCCACAATTTTACCCACCACAGTGTGAGCTGCAGTGACCACAGTCCAGACACAAGTTTCCATGACACTCGCAGAGGCACTGGTTTCCCCTGCCTTGTATTTCAAGACTCAGGGTACCATACTGTGAGGCATGACCTCTGGCTTCCTTCATGGCTGTCCTCCATGGCCGAGGGGCCAGGTGCACAACTAGAAGAAACATGGGAGTTAAAGCCTCATGGGGAAAACCCGTAAATGAATTCCTTCAGTTCCTTTTCTCTGACGGATATGTGGTTCTGTAGAAGATACTAGGAGATCTGAGCAAGTGGTTCTGTTTTCTGTTCTAAAGCTATGCCCAAGGCAATCACAACCTGGTATCTACTTTCCCTTCTTCATTGTTTCACTTCCCCTTTTCCTTCACTCTTAGTGCTCTGCTGCTGCACCCCTCCTCCTCCACAAAAATGTATTACTGTGTACCTTACCCCTGTTACAAAGACCCAGTCCTCCATCCACAACAACAGCAGAAAACAAACAAACAAACAAAAACAAACAAACAAACAAAAACAGAGCCTGAAACAAAGATAGTACCCCTAGAGATTCAGAGTTTCAACCCAATGTATGAATCCTCAAGGAGTGGATGTCCACTGTAAAACATTAGGTGAGATTTTTTTGAGTAAAGAGAGGGTAATCCTAAAATTATTCTTTTGTTCTTCTTTTCTGTCTTAACAAAGTTAATACTATTAAAATCTAAGTGGATGCTTAGGAGAAATCCCTACAATGTTACAAAGAGTTTCCTTTTGTTATGACTTTCACAGACTGGCTCAGAGCCAAGAACACTATGGTGAGGCACTGAATTTAAAAACAATGCAGAGGAGAATGTACACCCTGGAAGCTGCTTTTCTTGAAGGAACTCATAAAGGAAACTGGCATGTTGCAAGTTATAGGAAACATTCTTGTTTTTCAAAAACAAATTGACTTGCAATGTAGCTCAGTCACATTTAGGCCAGCAGTTAGGAGCCAGGTCTAGTCTTGAGTGTCACTGATGGGCAGGCTAGAGAGTCTGGCATGAACGCAAGTGAAGTTTGTCATTATTGTCACAGTTAGTGCTGGCTGCAGTCAGTGTGGTCTGTCGCTGTCAAAGTGGGTCCAGGGGTAGTTGTTCTGTTCTCCTTGTTTTATGCTTGTAGAATGGCCTCAATTTTCTCTTCTGTCTGATTAGTCTTAGCATCTGGATTTCTTTTTGCCATGTTCCATTACAGAGGCTGCCTCTCTGCCTTTCTCCCCCACATCTGGAATCCAGCCAAAATGTACCAGAACAAGATGCTTCTAACATTTGAACCCTTTTGTAAGGGTGCTGATTGCAACTTGGGTAACTTCAGTTTAATTCAAGGTGGATGATTTCTGCTGCTTTTGGGGAAGAAAATAAATGTCTAAAAATAAAACTTGGGCATAAAAATAGGGCCAAATACTCATTAACTGCCTCACTTAGCTGAATGCTGAAATTATTTCAACAGAGCTAAATCAAGCATTTGTGTAGAAGAGGTTGAGTATGTTTTTTTATTCATAGTACTTTATCTTAGATGATAAATGGGTTACTGTAATTTGTCATTTTATTCAAAAGACATGAATTAAATAGCTCTCAAGAGCCTAATTTTCAGCTCATGGTGACCCTTGAATTGGGAGGATTGTGTTCACAAGTTTTTTAGAATGTATGTTGAGGGCTTTTATGGGAGAGGCTGGAAGGGCAGGCTTGCCCAGTGGCCAGAGTATGGAAGGCTTAGTGGGCTAGGGTTAAAAATTTGGATCTGAGTATGGTGGGAAGCCACTGAAGGGATTTCAATAGGAGGATGTCATGGAATGATTTACATTTTAAAAATATGACTGTTGTCTCCTGCACTGATAGTGGACTGACTGTAAGCAGTAACCAGCCAGATATCTAGGGATGAGATGACAGTGGCTTTTGAAGAGACAGTAATGGTAGAGTTGCTGAGTGCACAAATAATGGAGTTTTAGGCCATTAACAAAATGACTGGGAGTAATTCTGAGTGATTTTGTTGTCTTGTTTGGGGTAAGGCAGGGAGCAATGGCAAAGGGAATGAGAAAAAAATTCAAGGGCTCATGTTGATTCTGTGAGGCCTATAGGGATCTAAATGGACAGGTCAGATGGAAAATTGAATATATGACATTGACTCAGATAAGTTTCAGAATCCTTCACATACAGAATGACATTCAGAGCTATGGAATAGAAGAACTCACCTAGGGAGAGAGTCCAGAGATAGTATCAGACTTGAGAACTTCCATTATTTCTACATAAATAGGGAAAGCAGAGACTGAACAGCAGTGAGGAAGAAGAAAAAGAAAAGAAAAAAACCAGGAGAATGAGTTGGCTGGAAACAAGAGAAGGATCTTCCATCAGAGAGATGAGGGCCCATTATGTTGAATGCTGCTGTGAGACTGGGTAAGATGAGGACAAATCCTATCTGTTCCTGACAACGTGGAGGTTCTTGGAAACACTGACAGGGGCAGTTTATGACCTGTCACATAAACAGAGGCCACAGTGGATTGAGAGGAAATAGTAAAAGGGAAATGGGGGTGGTCTCTTAGACAATTCTTTCAAGAATTAGAATTAGAATAGAGCTAAAACATAGGTAGATAGCTAATCAAGAGCCAGAGGAGAATATCATGGGGCTTTTTCCATGTTCTTAAGATGGGACCTATTGGGGCTCAGGGGCTTGATCTAGTGGAGAGAGAGAAACTGATGATACAGTAGAAGAGGGGATATATTTGCAGGGACAGATCTCTTGAGTATAAAAAATATGGGAAACAGGGCAAAAGTGAAGGATGTGGCTTTCTGTAAGAGCAGAAGGGGAGACAGAAAGAGATGACACAGCTGTTAATGGCTTGGTTCAACTGGTGGTGGAGTGAGGGAGTATCCATAATTGTCACTAATGAAGGCAAAAGCATCAGCTGAAAGAGACATGGTGGGTGGGGGGAAGAAATACTGGAAGTTTCAAGAAAAGTTAGCAAATATTGGAGTCATTATGAAGAATGAGAAAGTGAACCTATATAGTAAGATAGTGGACATGGAATGCCCCAAAGTTAAATTAAGCAAGGTGGATCTAAATTAATTGTTGCTTGGGAAAAAATGCTTAATTCTTGTTTGCTTGTTTGTTTTATCAAGTAGCCTATAAAGATAAAAAGTGTTATTACATATTTACATATGTTCATAGCAGAAAATGAGTTTAATGATTACTTGTAATCTTACTATTCAGAAATAATCATTGTGACACAACTTTTCATACATTAACATGCAAATACATCAATAGAAAAAAATGAAAAGTCTTATTTTCATAACTAAGGTTATTTTACAAGTTTTTGCTTTGCCAAACATTATATCTATTGCTCTGAGCTACTGGAATGATAACTTTGTCATACTGCAAATGTATTCCCTGATTATTTGTATTTTAATATGTTCTTGTTGCTTTTCCAATTTTTATGTAGATCTATCTATCATAAAAAATGTATAGTCCTGTTAAAAAAGGCCCTCTCCCAGGGCCATACATACAATTATTTTCTTCTAGTATTTAAAAGGTAAAGATGAAACTAGAAATTATTCTATCAGGTTTAATTTTGCTGCGATGAAGGACTGTAATTGTATATTTTTAGAATAGTCTTAATTATTCTTAAATCTCATATCCTATAATATAGTTATAACACAACTTTTTAATCATGTGGATCCCAAGTTATTTCTTTAAAATTTTCTTTTAGAGATTTTTAAAACTAATTATATGTTATTCTTTAAACAAGATATTTCTTAAAAGGAGTAAAAATTATCTATAATCCCAGCACCAGAGAAAATCAGTTATATTTTACTTACTTGGAATTATATTGTATGTATATAGTTTGCCATCTGTATTTTCTTATCTGTTTTAGATTTTGAAATACTCATTTTGAATCATGATTTATTTTATTTTTTAAAAAGATTTGATTTATTTATTTGACAGAGACAGACAGTGAAAAAGGGAACACAACCAGGGGGTGTGGGAGAGGGAGAAGGAGGCTTCCTGCTGAGCAGGGAGCCTGATGCAGGTCTTGATCCCAGAACCCTGGAATCATGACTTGAGCCGAAGGCAGACGCTTGACTGAGCCACCCCGGCACCCAAGAACCATGATTTTAATCACTGACTTATGATTTGTACTATTCTTATAAAACATGAAAATATATTTCCAGATATTGTTTTGTTTTTGTGTGTGACTATAAATAACATTATAGTTAACATCATCGGTGTTAATCTTTAAATGAATTTATTTTTAGTATATTTACTATCAAAATACATGTCCATTGTAGAAAGCTTTAAAAATAACAGAAACTGTTATCCAGAGAACTACTGTTGAACATATATCAGATCTTTATTCATTCAATGACCAGTTTTCAATACCAGTTCTATAGTAGGCACTGCTTTAGATGTGAAATCCGTTCTGCAGTTAACATCCTAATGTATATTTAGTGATATGTCATATCTGTCTCTGATCTGCAAAAATGTATGTGCTTTTAAAAAGGGACTATGCTACTTACAAGTTACACTGTATTCTGTTTTTTTCTCCTATAACGTTAAGAACTTCTTTCCATGCCATTGAACCATCTATTACAATATCCTCTTTAGTGGCTGCAGAAGAATGATTTGTGTGGATGTACTGTAGTTTCTTTAACTGATCTCCTATAGTCAGACACTCTTTCTATCCCAATTCTGGTTTGCATTTGAAATCCATAACATGCATATTTTGCTTGTCTTTGATAGTATAACTAGTATGACCTCCACAAGACATGAAGGTACAGGCAGTGCTGTCTATCATCCTCATTCTTGTACCATCTCTAAGCGGATTTCACGGTGAGTTCCTTTATAATACACCCAGGTGTTAGTTGTTTGTATTCAGAGCTAGGAACATGAGCACACAATGCAAAGTGGGCAGTTTCCTCTGTAGCCATAGTATTGTGAACCTTTCTTTTTTGAAGATTTTATTTATTTATCTGACAGAGAGAGAGAGTGCATGAGCAAGGGGAGTGGCAAGCAGAGAGTGAGGGAGAAGCGGGGTTCCCACTGATCAAGGAGCCTGATACGGGGTTCCATCCCAAGACTCTGGGATCATGACCTGAGCCAAAAGGCAAAAGCTTAGCTAATGACCACCCGGGTGTCCCGCATTGTGAAATTTTCTAAAAGATCACTTAATGAGAAACAGGAAAACAGAGTAGAGGTCCTGCATGAAGATTAAAAATGGTATTTTCCGTTGTCTACTGTAAGGCTTTTTCTAATCAGTTATCTGCTACCAATATAAAGTCACTGGAAAGCCAAGTTTGATTGATTGATGATTGATTTTTTTTTTTTCAAGTGTAAGCTTAGTACTTAACACTTCACAGAAGGCATTATCCCCTTTGTTTGGTCCTGTGACAAGCATTTTCAATTACCTAAGGGAATATTAGAGGTGCTTAGTAGAGCAATTAGGGAGATTGACAAAAACCACTCCTTTCCCCCCACCTTTCCTTGTCCTTCTCTCAACAAAATATTTGCAATCCCTCTGCTCTTTACAGAAATAAACTAATTCTCTCTGAGGGAGAGGAGTGGGAGATAACACAGTGGAAAGGGATCCAGAGGAGGAGGCAGAGGAGAAAGACTGTGATAAGCCACAGGAGCGCTCAGTTCTTCCACCGTAGGTGGTCTTGCCTAAGGGTGGAAGGAATTTACTCCATCATCTATAAGATAAGACCCTTTCCAACTCTATTATTCTAAAATCTGTAGATAGGGTACATAACCTACTTAACATATTTTATGAATTGGTCAAAGAAGCTGGATCTTGCCTTCAAGGATTATGAAATGGCTAAGTATATTTTCTTTGCAGAAATCTTGATTGCGATGAATCCATCTTCTTTAAAAAAGTAATTTCTGAAGTTAGTAATAAACTATATGTATAAATTATAAATATATATTTATGTATATATATGTGTGTATGTATCTCAGGGTGACCGGACTTCCACATTTACATCCAGAATAATGTTCCTTTACTATATTTCAGTTGACTCATAGGATATCTGGAGAGCTGTCCTAAGGCCAAAATAAATGAGTCACTTCACTTCCCCTTTCGGACTCCTCCTGAGCAGGAGGAGTGTTCCCTCATGTGTTCCCTTGCTTGAAGCTAATGTCTGCATATTCCTAACAGATTCCCGAATCAAGCATTGTCTTCTACGTAGTCCAAATATTTTCTAATGAAACCAATTTAATGAGTTCTAATCTTTTAGAGCCTGCTGACTCTAGTTAGCTGGATAAACTAATTGGTTATTGCTATGGTAGATGTTAAAAGTGAATGTGTCCAGGAATAAAAATCAGGAGGAGTCTTTTGTATACATAATACACAATTACAAAAACTCGAACGCAAGCTTCATGGCTTGTTTCTAATAATCAGACTAGCAAGGTTCTTGATGGTATGATCTGTTAGTGATCAGGCTGCAGACCCAGGATAGTTCTGCTAGGTGGTCCTGATGGAGCCCTTAATAAGCACCCATCACTAATTCTCTTCATACCTGCTCTTGATTTTTAGATACATTCCTTTTAGCTTCCCCTAATCTTATAACTGCTGATGAAGAGCAAATAGTCATTGGGAGACTTGGTGAAGATATAATTCTCCCTTGCTCATTTGAAAGTGAGCCTGAAATTGTAATTCACTGGAAAAATCAAGATAACAATGTTCACTCATACTACAAAGGCAGTGACCATTTGGAAGCGCAAGATCACAGATACACGAACAGGACATCCCTCTTCCATGGAGAAATGCACAAAGGGAATGCCTCTTTATCTTTAAGAAGATTAAGCCTTCTGGATGAAGGAATTTATTTATGCTATGTGGGAACAACATCTAGAACATTCATAAATAAAGTGGTACTAAAGGTGGGAGGTAAGTAAGTATATGAGGTTTTCCAAAACATAACAAGGATATCATTCCATGTTTTTCTGAAATACCTTTTCCTTAATTGAGTATGCTGTGGGCTTCCTTCCAAGTCAATAAATACAAATCTACCTCAATTTTTAAATGCATGGTATCTTGTAGTATAGACATGCTATAATTGATGCACCCATTCCTCTACAGGTAGATATTCAGGTATTTCCAGTGTTTTACATGACAAATGTTGTGAGGGGCATTCTTGTATTTAATAGTAGGAAATGATCTGAAAGTAAAATATCAGAAAATTTTAATACATTACTTTGACCAGCAGCATAAGAGCATCCATTTTCCCCTTAGTCTTATCAGCATTAATTTCTGCCCATATGGTATCTTTTAAAAATGTTAAACTATTGGCTTACTTAAGGGTAATTTTAATATTATATGCTTTCTTCTTGTCTGTATTAATATTATGACTTATTTATGAGGGGAGGGGCATTTTCTAGTGGGCTGTTACATCCAGCACTTGTTTCTTCTTCCTCTGTCTCATTTAGCTGCTTCAGACCTTGACTCAGAAATCTAAGAACCATGTGTAAACAAAGAATTAAAAAGACTCTGAGTTATTACCTGGAGACTTCAGAGTGTTGCATGAACTCTAGTTTCTATTGGTTGCTCAGTGAGGTCATTAGATTTCTTTTTAGAACTCTTTTTTTTTTTTTTTAAGATTTTATTTATTTATCTGACAGTCAGAGATCACAAGCAGGCAGAGAGGCAGGCAGAGAGGTGGGGAGAGGAAACAGGCTCCCTGCTGAGCAGGAAGCCCGATGTGAGGGTCTCTCCCAGGACTGGATCCCAGGACCCTGAGATCATGACCTGAGCCGAAAGCAGAGGCTTTAACCCACTGAGCCACCCAGGCGCCCCTCTTTTTAGAACTCTTGCTAGAGAATGAAGATTGCTAGTTGCTATGCTAAATATCCATGAATGCTTTTTTTTTTTTTTTATAGATAAACACAGTATATCTTAAGTTTCTATTTAGTTTTGGTTTTGTTTTTCCATTAGTAAGTGCCAATATTTGCTCATTAAGCTCAGCTTTTCATTTCATGGGTATTAAAGTAGTAAGTATTCTGCACAGATGGCTTAAGAAGAAGCTGACAGTCCCTCATATGTCCCTCTTTCTCCCTCCTAGCTTTCGTCACACCTGTGATGAAATATGAAAAGAGGAACACAGAGAGCTTCTTAATATGCTGTGTGTCAAGTTATCCTCATCCACATATCTCATGGAAAACAGAGAACACAACCATCTCTGAAAGCAATAAGGGAGAAATCGAAACTTTGGATCCTCTTCATGTTGTCAGTATGATAAATATTACAGGATCAAATTTATCTTATGAATGTGGTATTGAAAACCCATTACTGAACCAAACATGGACAGGGAGATGGACAATGAAAGGTAGGCTCCATTGGGCTTTCTGTGTGTACGTGCTATGTCAGAGGCTGGGAGGAAATGAGGATTGATTTATAGGGAAAAAATGGAACACAAAAGAACGAAAATGCATCTGCTCCAGTGAGAAGACTGAGGCTGACCAACTCTATTTACTGGCTCTGAACACTACTTCCTCACTAGTAAAATAGAAGTAATTCCTACCTGCTAGGTGTAGGATGTGTGAAATGGAAAGTAGTAAACCTATTCATGAACGTTATTAAAATATTATTATATTTATTTATGATTTATCTTCTTTTTAAACTTCATTTTATTTGAGAGGAGGAGAGAGAGAATAATCAGGAAGGAGCGGCAGAGGAAGAGGGAGAAGCAGGTTCCCCACTCAGCATGGAGCTCGATGCAGGCTTTAGTCCCAGGACCTGGGATCATGACCTGAGCCAAAGGCACATGCTTCAACGACTGAGCCACCCAGCACCCTCTGTGATTCAACTTCCAAATAGGATTTCTACCTGCATTGCACTTCCAAATATCTGAGAAGAAAGCTTGCCTATTAGGTCATAATCTGTGATGCTTGCCAATCTTTCAACTAAATAAAAATTCACTAGTATTATTGCTTCTGTTCATTCTCTTTACATAGTATTAGCCCATTAAGCTTTATCAACAACTCTATCATAGCATGAGCATTTTTAGTACCCCTTCCTCTCATTTATTTGAACAAACAGAAATTCTGATCAATATCTACATCATCTACTATTTAAGATTAAGAGGAAAAATTAGTTTGACATCTTATCCAATTTCAAGAAAAATGTTCCACATTTTAGAAGCAAAGCAAAATGTTTTACTAAATCCCTATTTCATGGAGAAAGTGGGGATCAGCTATCCTTTTTGGTCTTCTTTTCTGGAATTTCATATTCTCAAGTGCTTGCAAGAAGACCCTAAATTAAGAGTGATTCACCACCTTTACATAATCCGTATTGAAGGCATGGTCACCCAATGTTCACTTTTCCAGGCAGCAATGGAACCATGGGAAAGTGTTGGAAATGTTCATACTAAATTGTAAATATTTTCTAAGGAAAATCGTATTTTCTCATGTTTATTCAGAATTCGGTATCCAGAAGCATCCACAGTTCCTTAGGTTCAGTGCTATGTTGTCTTGCTGAGGAGTCATTATATGCTATGTGTGTTGCTGGCAGACTGTGAACACTTGGGGTGCCTGGGTGGCTTAGACATTAAGCATCTGCTTTCAGCTCAGGTCATGATTTCAGGGTCCTGGGATCAAGTCCTGCATCAGGCTCCCTGCTCGATGGGAACCTGCTTCTCCCTCTCTCTCTCCCCATTCCCTTGCTTGTGCTGTCTCCCTCTCTCTCATCTTCTCTGTCAAATAAAAATCTTTTAAAAAAAAGAATTCATTTTCATATTCATTTCTGGATCCACAGCATCTAGTACAATCCTGTAAACACTAAACTAGGAAGGTAGCATACAAAGGAAGCAATTAATTCTGTTCACTGTGGTTGGGTATAAACAGGGTTGTTGGAGAATATATGCTTAAGGAGGTTGCATATGTGCAGAAGTTTAAAGGAATAGCAGGGATTTCCAGAGAACACAGGCATTCCAGATTAAAAAACAAAAAAGCACTGAGGAGTAAGTGTCTCCTGTATTTGTAGAAGTGTAAGTGGTAGAGGGTGAAGCTAAAGTAGCAAGAGATAAGCCTGAAGAGGGAGTCAAAAACTAGACGGAAGGCCTTGATCTTGCTCAGGAAGCAGACCAGGATTCCAGAGGTGGCATGGAGCCAAAAAAGGATTTTTGAAGTATTGGAGAGACCCGGATGTGCATTTTAGATAGGTTTGTTTTGGCATCACTCTCTCACAGGTGGAGTGTGAAGTGAGTGAGTCTAGAGCTTAGGCAGAAGAAGTCGTGGTAGTGCACAGAGGTCAGCTACCGAGCTGCAGAACTGGAAGGACAAGATAGAGCTGGATGTGGAGGAGCAAGCTGAGAATGTCCAGCAGAGTCCCTCTTCTCACAGAGCTCAGTCCAATGGGGGCTTACCTGCACACAGCTGGAAATAGACTTTAATGTCAGGAGAAGAGACTTGCACAGAGAGTGATTAAGAAGCAGTTGAGACCAGAAGAGACTACTAAAGAGTAGACAGAGGGAAAGGAGGAAGGTCCTGGGGAATACCAGCGTTTGAGGGGTCAAAAGAAGAACAACATTGAGTTCAAAAGCCTGGTAGTTGGTAGCAACATTCTTGAGTGCTATCAGGCTGCAGGAGTTAGAAACCAGGAGTGTCACCTCACTAGCTAGCCCAGGCTTAGGCCTCTTTGAAGGTCTAAACTTAATCATGGTAAGTGTTAAAATGGCAGTGGCACAGCTTCTTTCAAGAAACTATTTCCAAAGGTATTTCTCAAAGCATTTCTAAGTATAATTTAGAAAATTCATTTGAAAATTGTATTTTCATTGATGTTTCCTTTTCTATCCCATTATTAGATGACCTTCATAAAAAGCAAAGTGAAGATTTTTCACTTTCATGTGAACTTACAAATAGTATTTTTTTACTGGATCAAGACTTCATAGTCACTTGGTCCAAAGTGGAAAGAGAGACCTCCTCTATACTGGCTTACTTTCTGAGGTCCTCACAAAATACAACCATCTATGAACCCCGAGTCTCCTGGAACAAAGAGCGAATAAACCAGAGTGACTTTTTCTTGACTCTGAAGGATCTTAGAGTTTCAGACAGTGGGGAATACTTATGCAATATTTCTTCAAGCAAATACGCTTTACTTACCACCCAAACACTGCATGTAGTAGGTAAGTTACAAGTAGGGTTGGATAACTGGTTTTGGCTATAACAATATAGCAATAGAGATTGTAACTATCAAACAGGGAAATTAGGTTGGCATTTAAAGAATTTTGATTAGTACTTTCGAAAATGTAGATACTACAGGAATACTTTTGGTGAAGATCGTAGTCAACCTCCTTCTTTCAAACACACAAAAGTTCTTCATTGAAACAAAAACTATTCCCATAAGATTTCCTTTTCATGGTTTCAGGGCTTTAGAAATGAAGGGGGAACCTACATGATTTGGTGACTCTTGAGCCTAAGCATCCTCAATTCCTGTTTACTGCTGTGCCTGACACATGCTTTAGGTCCTGGGATCTGGGGATTTGAGGCTTCAGGCACAGTAAGAAGTTAGAATTGGGGCTCTGGTAGATGCTGGGGAAGCACGCTCTGGGAACTCGGTGGAAACAATCACCAAAGGACATTGGAAACACTAAATGTACACTTGATTCTGCTCTTTTTTCTTTAACCTCTAGTAATAGTTAACTGCCAAAACTCTTTAAGATATTTCTAGTTTATTCTCTATAGAGTCATGGCACATGCACCCAGAAGTTGACTTTCTAAGTGGGCTGGTTGATCCCCTTACCCTTAAGCTATCAATTTGATATCATAGGACATATTGGCAGCTCTCTATTCTTTATTAAGTATATTTGAGCCAGTGGGACATGTGTTTTAAAAAACATTTCTATCAGGGCACCTATGTGGCTCAGTCGATTAAGCATTTACCTTTGGTTCAGGTCATGATTCCAAGGTCCTGGGATCAAGCTCCATGTCAGGCTCTCTGCTTCTTTCCCTCCCCCTCTACCTGCTGTTCTGTCTACTTGTACTATTTCTCTGTCAAATAAATAAGTGAGATATTAAAGAAAAACAAAAGCATATCATTCTAGTTGTGAAAATTAGGAATAACAGATTTGGAGGTTCAGTAATTCTACGTAGTGAGATTTAGAGGTAAGAATATGGAGTTGTCCTTAGGTCAAGTGGCCTTCAAATAGAAGCTTAATAGACACTGAAGGATGCTTCTCCCTTTGTGTAGAGCTGTCATTTTGAGAGTGCTGAAAACTGGGGTGTAGTTGAAGCTCCTCTTTTTCTCCCAAATAAAAATGTTAGTTTTCTGTAAAATCTAGGTAAGCTTACATTCTATTTTTCAAATGTTGCTTCATTTGGATTGGATTCATTTTGGAGTGTAGAAAAAAAAACAACAAAAAACAAGAAGATATGGTCTGAAGACCACATATGATCCGTCTTTCTTTCTTTTTTTTTTTAAGATTTTATTTATTTATTTGTCAGAGACAGAGGGAAAGAGAGTGAGCACAGGCAGACAGAGTGGAAGGCAGAGTCAGAGGGAGAAGCAGGCTCCCTGCGGAGCAAGGAGCCTGATGTGGGACTTGATCCCAGGACGCTGGGATCATGACCTGAGCCGAAGGCAGCTGCTTAACCAACTGAGCCACCCAGGCGTCCCATGATCCATCTTTCTAACCAGAGATTTAATTTTTAGTTTACACAAAGCAAAACATCAGGACCATTCCATCTCTGACAAAAGAAGCTTTTCAGAACCTCTGAATTCCCAAGTTAACCCTGGCCTGTTGAGACTGGAGGAGGGTCTGTCCACACTTCCCCCCAGAAAGAGAGGTGTGGCAGGAGCTACCCCAGCAGGGCAGGAAAGAGGTCAAGCACTACTAGTATCCTAGATATCACTCTTTCAAAGAAATTTGGTTTCTATTCTGAATCACAGTTTTCTACTTGTCTTACCCAGGAGATACAGCAGCACTTGAAAAGGAAGCCCAGATTGGGTGGTAAGGGGAGTTATGATCTTAGAGTCTAGATCTATTCAATACAGGTTGCATGGAATTTAATGGAATTGAATAATCCTTGCTAAATTCTGCTGTAAATCACTATGTGATGTTGGTAAAATCTCTTTACAGTGGAGGAAGTGAGGGTGATGAAGTAAGAAAATGCTATACTTTGCAGGATTTTCTTCAGGAGGAAAAGTATGCACATATTTTTTTTTCCTTTCTAGGATTTTATTTAGTTGACAGAGAGAGAGAGAGAGAGAGAGAGAGAGTGCGCACAAGCAGGAAGAGTAGTAGGCAGAGGGAGAAGCAAGCTCCCTGCTGAGCAATGAGTCTGATGCAGGACTCAATTCCAGGACCCTGGGGTTATGGCCTGAGCCTAAGGCAGGCGCTTAACCGACTGAGCCACCCAGGGGTCCCAGAAAAGTATGCATATGAAAACACTTTCAAAGTCAACATTTCCACTTAATTGCGCATTCTTTATATGGGTATACAATTTCAGAATGATACCAATATGTGTAGAGATCAATGTTTTAGTGGTTACAGAATATAATTAATAAAGAGTACGTTCATAAAAATGGACATCTGTTATATGAAAAATAGCCATTTCACCTTTTCACCTTGAATCGGCCTGTGTGCTCTAATGCTAGCTCCTACTCTATGGCAGAAGGTAGATCACAAGATTAACAGGTTCTGACTTGAGTAACTCAAGGTCTCCAAGTTTCTGCCTTCTGGGGTCCTACTTCCTTTAATACTAATTACAACAATTATAGTTCCAACAAAGATGCTGGAAAAAACCCCAGCTCCTGCAGTGATTCTGAGGAGCATCAAGCACTCTATTATCCTGGTGTTAGCCTGTCACCTCTCACTCCGCTCCACTGATCCCCTCTGCACTTACCCTGTTTCTCTATGCCCCTGTCTTCTCCAAGCCAAGGCTATACTCTGCTCTCCCTTCATCCTCCAAGGAGGATGCTGGGCTGTGGATAGTCTGTAGTCATAATTATTCCTTTGTAACAGTGTGTTAACTCTCTTTATAATATGAAACAACAGAAACTCACAATGCATAATACACTCATTGCTTCTCAAGTTTGCAACCTTTTTCTCCCCAACACCCACCTCCTACCAAGCCCCAAATAGGTTAATATTCTGACTTATGCAGGTTTCCCACAGTAGAGACATTGAGACTGGGAGGTATTTATGCTCATAAATGCAGAATTAACTGTTTTTTAAAATCATAAATGTGTTCTTTGGTAATTTTTCTTCCAGCTTACAGACTTTTTGTTTTATTTAGAACAGAGTCAAAGCAGAACCTGGATAATTACTCTGTCTTTGGTGATTTTTGTTTTCCTGGCAATTTGCATATTCTGTATGTTTAAAAGATACAACTGTTCCAGGAGAGGTAGGTATCTCATGGAGAATATGAACTCTGTCCCTCGGTGTACAGGCAGAGGTTATCAAGGATGACCTACAGATAACCTTACATGGCTGTTGGACATATAAACAGTTCTGAATTCTCTGGACAGTCGTTTGTAAAATTTATCAGAAATCCTTTAAAGTGTTCCCACATTCCCAGCTAACTATACTGCTAACAAATTTATCCTGAATTAAATGGTTAAAGATGTAACAAGCCATATACAAGTACATGCATTGCAGCACACTGAAAAAATTTAAATCTAGCACTAAAATAATACACAGAATTACCAAAATTATCTTGCATTGAAAAAGAGATGGAAAGAAATAAGCCCAAACTTTAACAGTGGATGCCTTTGGAAAGAGTTTGTCCCTATGTCTAGACGTGCTTTCGTCCCTGCACTCTGTTTTCTCTTTCTTTGAGCTTTGTCTATCGTATTACTGCTTTGTCTTTTATGGGCCATTTTATTTTAATCCTTGTTGCATTTTTAAAACACTTTTTCTAGATTTTCTGCAACAAAACTTGGGTTACTTACAGGTAATTAAAAATGATACATTAAGATGCTATGGTCATAGGACTTCTTAGAAGGCTTGGCTTTTATTGACAGAATTAAATCTAGGAAAAATTTAGTTCTACTTATCCCCACATTTTATAGACCAGGAAAGTGGAATCCAAGAAGTTAGGGGCATGAAACAGACTTCTGTATACCACTAGAGGAGACCCAGCTGCTTTTTCTTATTGTATAATCTGAGATGCCTGAGCGTCCTGGGAGGTTGAGATAAATCCCATGTCCATTCCTCCAATTACTAATTGCTTTTTGCCCCGATGAAGTTAGAAGATTTGGAAATCGGAGACACCTTTATTCCTTTATTGAAAGTAAGATATGAAGCATGACAGTGAGTAAGAGTTTCACTAATTTCACCCTGTGACTGTTTATACTAATAGGAAGGCCACTCCAGTTTATTACTGGTTCCTCCTGTCCCTTAGCTGACCAGAAGTGGAAAAAGATGGGAAATCATAGGCAAGTCTAGTTTGTCCCCTAGGGTTCAAATTATATGACAGAGGGGCACTACATACTGGGGCACTACATACTGCTCCAGCATGACAGTCTAGTTTCTGTATTGGAAGTGTGCAAAAGTCAAGTCTCAACAGAAGACACCTGGCACACTCAAAACTGTACAAAGGGGAGCACAGAAGATAGTTCATTTCCCCAGAGCTGGGAGCAGCTGATTGCCCACAAATCTAAACAAGTAGAAGCTGCCATTACCAAAACCCAGAAGAAGAGAGTCCCGTAAAATCAGATGCCTTGTAGGGAGAGTAACTTTTACTTGAAGGACATAGCCAGACCAAGGCGACCTTACAAGGAAGGCCCTGGAAGAATAAATGTGTGATTTTGCCCTTCCCTCTCTGTACTCTCTACTCCAACTGGAAAGGAGAGGGAAAACACAGCCCATGGAAGGAATCCGTCCGGGTCAGCTACACAGGGCAGACACAGCAGGCTGGGTTCTGATTCTGGAGGAGCAGTCTGGAGCGATCAGCAAAAACAGTGTCAGGGTTTTGGCTATTTAAACAATGTTCGATAACTGTGTGGTTAGATAGGCTGAAAATATATTTCAAGCTGTTACACTCAAGGCCCCCAAACCTTGCCCACCTCTAGGTCCCTACACTGTAGTTCCGTATGACCATGGTATGTGTTTTCTTTTTTAAATTCCCTTTTTTAGAACTGTTTTAAAATGCTTTAAGTCTAAGATAAGTATAAATTATCCTAGATTTTAGCAAGGCACAAAAGGAAGGCCTTCCATGGAAAATAGCATTGTACCCGTACCTTTTTCTTTTGCTATCGATGGACTTAATCACCACCTCCTTGGCTGTTATTTTCCATTTTTAATGGTTAGTAGGACTCGGGCCAACTATCCTAAAGAGCCAGGAATTCCTGGCCTGGCTGGACAGCTTTTATCCCTGTTTTGTTGCACCTGAATCAGCCATAAGAATTTATTGTTATTTGAAGCTAATGAGGTATTTCTACACTGCATTTTTAAGGCTGTTTTTTGGGAGAAAGATATGAAAGGGAGAAGAACTAATGTGCATCTAATAACATAATTGTACTGAGGCAGGAATAAAAAAAATGAGTGTTTGCAAAAAGATTTTTTCTAAGTTTCTCTTTTTTTTTTTTCCTATAGAAAGGTCTTCTGTCTATACTGAGAGGGCCAACACTGCTGATGCAGAAGAAAGCAAGGTAAAGCTTTTTACTTTATCAAACCAATTATAGCATAAGAATGCTACTGTGAAAAAGTAATCGATACATATATCATCTCGCAAGACTTTGATAGAGGGATAAGAAAGGGCGAGAGGGATCACGGGATAACAGAACAGGAAAAAAATATATAATTAGGGCTCTACTTAAATAACTGGCTGCTCTTCTCATTTTCTATTGTTACTTGTGGAGAAGATCTGAGTGGCATTATGCATATGATGGGAAACCAGTGTACCTATTCTTCCAGTGGAAGCACGGAACTGTATAGAAGTAGAAAGAAATACAAAGTGAGAAAAGCAGATTACAGTTTCTACCCAGATTCAGTTGGCTTGCCTTCCCTATTTGTCCAATCACTTCTAAGCTCCTTGGGAACCCATAATTCGCTTACGAATTATAGTTTACTTGCAAATTCGTTTGTTTAAAATGGAGTTAAATCTTTTTGCCACACACCTTTTATTATGAGTTCCATTAATCAGAATATAAATAAGAGCAAAGAGTGGGGTAAACTCTTTTCTCTACTGGTTAAAAACTCAGCAACTAGGGACACCAGGGTGGCTCAGTTTGTTAAGCGGCTGCCTTCGGCTCAGGTCATGGCCCCACGGTCCTCAGATCAAGTCCGTGTCAGCCTCCTTGCTCACCGGGAGCCTGCCTCTCTCTCTGCCTCTGCCTGCTACTCTGCCTGCTTGTGCTCTCTCTCTTCTGACAAATAAATTTTTAAAATCTTAAAAGAAAAAAAAAAAAACCAGGAACTAATCTAGAAGGGTGATTAAAATTGATCCTTTATAACTACTTATAACTGTCTCATGGTTCTCTGATTACAGATGCAGACAATAGCTCCAAAGCTCCCTACTTCCAAAAACCAAAACAAAACACTATCATCATTAAATGCTTAAGATAAAAATGGTTATTCTGACATGAATCCCAGCCATTTAAAATCCATTTTTCTTGGTTCTAGGCTTTTACAGAACACCCAGCCAGCAGTGGAAAGTAAGACAGAACTGTATCAACCCATGATGAGACCCTTCATATCCAGTGACTTCGCTTCCCCTTTTTTTCACTGCAATTCCAGCGGTGGCTTATCATGGCCTAATAATTCTACCTTTGGCAAGACTTGCAACCATTGAGTTTCCCACTACCATATTTCCTGTTCACATCCCAACTATTACTCACTGACTCCATACCTACATCAAGATTATGAATGCCTGGATGCCAGTTCCAACTAGAAAAGAACTGTTTTCATTCAGTGGCACTCCTGCTACAGTCAGTACAGGAGGCCACACTGAGGTTCCCACCAAGACCTTGGAAGAAATGTATCACTAAGCACTGATTCAAAATCTGATCAACTAATGATGGGTGACAGAGCACACGGAAGCAGAAATCACCTTAGTGAAAAGGCAAAAAATCAGGGCACTTGATTTGCTAAGGTATTGTACTCATTTTACATGAATAGTTAATATCTGCTTAACCAACTAGATTTAATATGGTGAATCTTAGGGACCCCAAAGTTTAAAAATGTCAGTATCTCCAAGATTGCCTACAGCAAAGGGCCCTATCAACTCAAGAACTGACATCTCTTGGGGGGTGGGCTATGCCTTCCAACACCAGGTTTACATAGATGAGTGACATTAGCTATGAAGATAATTTGACTCACTCTTCTGACTCAGTTGTCATGTTGTTAATCAGCTTTATGATAAATTTAGATTTCCACATAAATTTTTACACACAGGGAGAATGGATAACCCAGCTGACTTGATGATGTCTTCTCTTTATTTTAATCAATTTATAAGAAAGAAAAAGTCTAACCAGCATTTTGGTGACTTAAGTTTTGACCCTATAGTTTATAGAAGGAAACCAACCCTGAATTGTGCATAATGCTACCTGGCCTGGTTTTCTCTAAGTACTGACATCACTATAAAGAAAAGCTTTAACTGTGAGGAGAAAAGGGTCACAACTGCTATATTCTTATTACAAAATGGAAAGAATAAAGTCAACAAATTGAGGATGGCAGACAAGAATGAACCTGGGTCCTTCCCTTAATCCCCATTAACCTTGGAAGCAAAGATACTCTCTTACATTTCCTAATCACCTTGTTTAAACTGCTTTCCACACCACATAAACGTTTTAAATGCTTGTTTCAAATGCACCTGAAGTTTTCAAACATTAAATGGTACCATCCTTGGATGCGTCCGGCCTCTGTCCTTCCTGAGCAAAGGACTTCTTATTCTTCATGAGTGTGCTCTCTGAGATTGCTGTGACTTTCATCGGTGGTACGCACACCCAGAATGAAGCCCAGCCCTTTTCGGAGTAAACAGGCCTTAGCCAAGTCCTCATTAGCTTCAAAGGGAGGCAGGGAATTGAAGCAATTATATGCATTACAGAAAGCAGACACAGGTAATTCTTCTGAAGGATGGGCTTGGACACTCTCCATTTTCTGCCCACCTAGCCTTGGTAGTGAAGGCAGTGCCCTCTACCAAAGACTCCATGAGGGAAAGACTGTGACCACATCATCAGTTGGCTCCACAGCCCAGAGAGACACCCAATTCTATCAGAAAAAGATGTTTTTGCTTGGTTTATGGCAGTTAAGAGATTTTTCAGGCTTTCCTTCTGAGAATGGGGAACAATTAGTCATTGCACCGCACCGCCAAGGATGGTTTTCCTAGTCATCTTGGGTATGTCTAAGAAGCAATTTCTGCTTCGCTCATTTTGCTCTTTGTTGGAAATAACTGTGACAAAGTCGAATACATTACAAATGTTTTGCAGTCCTTTTGACCTCTTCCAGCTGAGCACAAGCGTAACACATGTGAGGCATTTCCCTAAACAAAACCATTAAATAGAGTTGATGGGCAGGCTCTGCCTCTAAGACCCCAAATCCAATGCCATGACCCTTCTCAAATTGAGGGCAGAGTTCAAACCACTTAAGTGGGCCTCTGCTCAGAGGCCTTATCCCTGAGACAATATTCAGGCAGCAACAAGAAATCTCTGGAGTGTGCCAATGACTCATGCTTCTCAAATTTATATCTAAATGTATTCAATATAACCAACTTTTAGATTCTCCTTCAAAAGAGATTATTTTGACCTCCTTTCAGGTCATATGTATTATGAATAACCCTATCTACTTATCTTGCAGAGTTATTAGTAATTCTTTTATAATAAGAGGAATAGGTATATACCAAATTTTAAAAAATGAAATGGTACCTGTCTGTGCTAGGCACCATGTTAAGTGCTTTACAGGCATTCCATAATAGGCAGCTAATGGCGCATTATACAATGTCTTTCAATTCATTTCTCCTAAAGCCAGATCTCACTTAAAGACCCTGTTTGCGAGATATCTCAATAAGAAAGCTGGGACTTCCTGTTTTGTTTATATAACCCCCAAATTCATATGTTGAATGGTTTTAGGAGGTGGGGCCTTCAAGTCCTAAGGATGGTGTTCTTGTGAGTAGGATTTGTGCCTTCTAAAAAAAATCTGCAGAGAGCTTCCTCCCACTCCCCATCCCTTTTACTCTGAGGACCCAGTGAGAAAAGGGTCATCTATGAGGAAGTGGCCCTCACCAGGGATTGAATCTGCCAGCACCATGATCCGGGACTGCCCAGCCACCAGAACTGTGAGAGATGCTTGTTATTTGTAAGCCACCCAGTCTCTGGCATTGTTACAGCAGCCTGAACAGACCCTGAAAAGCCTACAGGTCAGTGGTCTTTGTCATGCTGCCACTACGCTAGTAGAGTTAGGGTAGCAACTCCTACCCTGGGATCAGAATAGTAGTGTTGAGAACCACAGATATGGAAATACCCTTCCCTCTTGTTTTAGGACAGAATGAGGGGAAAAGCAGAAAGCTAGAGAAGACAAGTACATTTATTCCCCACTACCTCAGCTTTAAACCTCAGCACCCAGGTCTCCATACTGATCCAGTATGAAGTCATGTACTTATCTACATAGAAAGACTCAACTCTGTTTCATGCAGATCTATCTGTACTTTTAAAATTGTCTTTGTAGGGCACCTGGGTGTCTCAGTGGGTTAAGCCTCTGCCCTCAGCTCAGGTCATGATCTCAGGGTCCTGGGATCAAGCCCCATATCGGGCTCCCTGCCCAGCGGGGAGCCTGCTTTCCCCCCTCTCTCTCTGTCTGCCTCTCTGCCTAATTGTAATCCCTCCTTCTGTCAAATAAATAAATATATTTTAAAAATAAATAAATAAAATAAAATAAAATTATCTTTGCTCTCTGAACTCCTGACTGTTCTACACAAATGGATCTAGGACCTAGAACTGAAAAGTTACAAGTTAAGCATTTGAGAGGTAGAAATACAATGTACATTCCACTAGAATGCCTAGCACTGCTTGTTACCTGGGCAAGGAAAATTTAGTAAATATGGGAAGACCTTAGCAGAACCTAGTTCTTGTTTTTTTCTCTTTAAAGTATTTTAAAAAATAATTTCTTGTTCTACTGGTTTGTGTGATGACATGCACTCTAAACACACACACTTTAAGAATTACAACTGAGTTGTATATCTGACATACTTTTTTTCTAAATTTCTTTGCTTTGATCTTGAGTTTATTGACTTGAGATTCTGCTATCTCTGCCCTTTCCTTAGCTTCATTCAACTCATGTTGCTGCTTCTTATACTTGGAAAGATATTGATTGGCTTGTGCTTCCTATAAAAAATAAAAATAAAAAAAGAAAGAAAAAATATCCCTGTGCCTGCATAGTCATTTTTTCTGTTTTGACATGAAAAAGTTTAAAAATGTGTGAAAAGAATCTAAACTTCTGAGTATTGAATGGAATATATTTTGGTATGATATATATGGATTCAGACTTTCTACTAGGCATGAGATCCATTTTTATAACCACTGTTCTCTGAAAATTTAGATCAGCACGTTCCACATGTTACATGTAAGAAAACCACAAATGTTTCATAATCAGTTAAACATCCTGGTTTTTCTTTGAGTAGTGGGCGTTTGTCTTTAACCATTATACAGGTCAACAGGTAATTTGTGTTTTAGCCTGAATCATTGAAATAATCCAAAATCTCTCAAGAGATAGTAGGTATAAACCAATATATATGGCACTTAAGAATTACATTATATGTAGCTATGGATATTAACCCAAGGTTGGCAAATACATTTCAAATGATGGTTATCTGGTTCAGTTATGTCCAGGTTCATCAGGAAAAAGGACTAGGAAGCACATTTATGCTCACCCAAGGTTTTGGGGTAGGAAGGCCACAAGGGGACTACCTGGCCAAAAATTCAACTATACAACACTGTGTTCTTACTGGACTCTATTCTTGCAATGCACGTGTTTGAGTATAACCACAAGGTTGAAGGCAGCGCTCTGACTCCCTGGAAGGAAAAGTAACAATTTTCTGAGCATGGGTGATAACTCTAGTTTGAGAAAAACTAGAGAATGAACAGACTTTAAGCTGAGCTGGTCCTCTCTAGATAAAATACTCACATGTCTCCATTAATCAAGAACAATCGCTGGGAAATCCATGAGACTGCAACAGCCCCAGGTACTTACTGTGGCCTCCATTTGCTGCTTGTAACTTTGTACTTGCAGCTGAAGTTTATCCATCAGAGTCTGCATCCTGCTCAGATCTTTTTGGTCTTCCCCTGCCTGAAATGCATAGGTGAATATATGAAGATGATTTGAATGATCCAGCAGTCTGCATTGGGATTTGCCTTATAAGAAAATAAGAGTTAGGAAACTTTATTAAGCAACATATTTTAGTTGTGATTTGAAAAATGGGTCTAACTTTACTCATCCCAGGTTTTGAGAAATTAACACAGCTCTGAGCACTGATCTCAGAACTCCACGAGTCTTTCACTGAAATAGAAGTTAAAGCCACTAGTTTTAATTTGGTCACAGCCCTTCCATCCTAACCAAGCTACACCTGCCTGTGCTTTCTCAGTTGGAAGGAAGTACCATTGTTACAAAAGCTTCATGTGCAAAACTAGAAACGAATCCTCCTCTCTTTGCTCTCTGAACTCCTGACTATTCTACACAAATGAATCTAAGACCTGGAACTGAGAGCCTACTAATCTCTCTCTAATCCTATCTCACTAATCAACTCTTTCCTTGAACTTTCTAACTGACTCTTGGCTTTGGATAATGAAACTATAGAAAAGGTAAGATTTCTGGAATTCTGGTGTGGGCATCATCAGAGATAGGAAAATTCTGTAAGCGATGCCATGTTGGTATGTACATTCTCATTGCTTCCATTGCAATCCAGGCTTGGGCTAGAGAAACAAAATCTACTAAGGTAGTATTTCTCAACTAAGCTTTACAGAGCCTTGTGTATTTTGAGGAAACAGGAAAGGAGAGGTATGCAGGCAGACAAGATTCTGCACATCCTCCAATTTCCTATGTCTCTTTAACTAGAATATCTCCATTCTGGAACTGTTGAGCTTCCCAAAAGAAGAACATCTCAACTGGCTTATGGCTGAGATATTGATTTAATCAAGACCTACCCCTGCTGCTCAACTTATTTTCCTGTTTTCATCTTACCTATTTCATCAAATGTCAACACCTTTGATGACTTTCATGGTCTTTCTACCTACCTTCCACTACCTTCCACAAACTTCCTCCACTCCAGCTAGGCTCATCTATTACCTCACAGCTCCCCTGCTTATTCCCACCTCTGTAAGTTCAGTCAATATCCCCTCCTCCTGGACACAGCATGAGGTAACAGATAGAAACACCCAGTCTTTCCACGAAAGAGGCCTCTTTGCTTACCTTAGCAGCAAAAGGCTAGGGGCAGGCTTCTAATTTAAACACGTCAAGGGGCTGACTACAATACTCTCTAGATACTGGAGAGGCAAGTAGGCATCATATTCACACTTGCTCCCTACCTCACTCCAGGTTTCTCATATCTCTCAGAAAGGAGCTTGTGCATATTTGGCTCCCTAGTTTTGTGGCTGCAACCCAGGGAATACCTCATGAAGTTATGGCTCTAGTGGCTAGTGGTCCCGTAGGACTGCAACAAACAAAAACTGCTTAATCAGCTGCCCCTTCCCCTGCCATGGCACAGTATAGAAGGAGCATACTGAAATGCCATCATTCTGTAAAAGAGACCAATTTATTTATCTTAGTAGCTGTGACTGAGGAGTTTGCTTCTAATTTAACATACATCAAGGGACTGACTGCAATCTTCTCCAGAGACTGGGAAACTGGTGGGGCCAGCTTTATACTCTCCATCTGTTCTACCCTTGCTGGCTGATGCTGCCAAGAAAGGAGTTTGTGTACAGATCTGGTGCCCTGGATTGTGTAACTCTGTCCAGAAGACACATCTCTTGATAGCCTGGCTCTGGTGGTCAGCAAGGTTTATGCTCACAGGATCAATGGAATGGCAGTAAACAAAGAAACAGTTCTTAAATGGCTAGCACCTCAAGTCTCAGCACAAAGAAAACAGACAGAAATGTCCTTCTCTCAGTCTTCCCTTAGAAGAGGTATATTTGCATATTTTCCTACCTGGAAAGGAATAAATGAAACAAGATGGGATCAGGAGGGAGATAAACTATAAGAGAGTCTTAATCTCACAAAACAAACTGAGGGTTGCCAGGGGTGGGGGGTAGGGAGAGGGTGGTTGGGTTATGGACCTGGGGAACATAAGCATTATAGTGAGTGCTGTGAAGTGTGTAAATCTGGCGATTCACAGACCTGTACCCCTGGGGCTAATAATACATTATATGTTAATTTAAAAAAAAAATTTAAAAAAAAAAAAAAGATCTTACCTGAAGATCAGCTTCCAATCAGCCTGCATCTAGGTACTGAGATCTCCCCTTTGGGACTCTAATAGGCTAGGACATCGTCAACTATTGGGAGCCACTCAGACCAAAGAAGACTGCTTGGACAATTACAAAGATTTTAGGAACAACCAAGAGCTAGAGAAGTGTTGAACAATAAAGATCATCTCCTACATGAGACCTCTCAGTCACAACTGGGAGAGGTATCTTTTTTATGTAACACAGAGAAACCAGTACAGAGAAGCAAAGAAAATGAAGGAATAGAGGAACGTGCTCCAAACCAAAGAACAAAATAAAATCTCAGAAAAAGAGGTAAGTGATTTATCTGATAAAGAGTTCAAAATAATGGTCATAAAGATGCTCACCAAGCTCAGGAGAACAATGCATGAACAAAATGAAAATTTCAACAAAGAGAAAATATAAGAAAGTACCAAACAGAATCACAATGATGAAGAATACAATTAGTGGACTAAAAAGTACAACAGCAGACTAGGAGAAGCAAGAGAATGGATCAGCAAACTCGAAGACAGGGCAGTGGGATTCATCTCATCAGAACAGCAAAATGATAAAGAATAAAATAAAGAGTGAACATAGCTTAAGCGATTTAGAGAAGAACATCAAGCAGACGAATATTTGTACTATAGGGGTCCCAGAAGGAGAATAAAGAGAGAAAATGGCAGACAAAATTTGAAAAAAATAATGGTTGAAAACTTCTCTAACTTGGGGAAAGAAACAGACATTTAGATCCAGGAAATTCAGAGACTTTCAAATAAAATGAACCCAAAGAGGCCCACACCAAAACACACAATATTAAATTGTCAAAGTCAGAAAGAGAATCTTAAAAGTAGCAAGAGAAAAACAACTTGTTACATACAAAGGAAACCTCATAGGACTGTATAAGCAGATTTTTCAACAAAACCTTTCCAGGGCAGTAGGAAATGGTATAATATAGTCAAAGAGTTGAAAGGGAAGAAAAACAAAAAACAAACAAACAAAAATCCCACCAAATAAGAATACCCAGCAAAGTTGTCCTTCAGAATTGAAGGAGGGATAAATCGTTTTCCAGACAAGAAAAACATGAAGGCATTCAGTATCATTAGACTGACCTTATAAGAAATGTTAAACGGAACTCTGTAAACTGAAATGAGAGGGCACTAATAAGTAAAAGAATATGAACAAATAAATTTCACTGGTAAAGATAAATATATAAAATTAAGGTAATATAATGCTGTTCTGGTGGTTGATAAGTCACTTATATATCTAGTATGAAGGTTAAAAGAAAAAAAGTAAAAAGAACCAACTTCCAAAATCTGTTAATGAATACACAGATAAAAATATGTATATTATGATATCAAAAACATAAAATGTGAGTAGAGAGGAGAGCGAAAATATAGAGATTTAGAACGCATCCCAATTGAAGCTTAAAATAGACTATTATAAATACAGGTTGTTTTATGTAAGCCTCATGGTAACCACAAAGCAAAAACCTGCAGTAGATAGAGTAGATACACAAGATAAAGAGAAAGGAATCTAAGCATACTACAGAAAATCATCAAATCACAAAGAAAGCAAGAGCAGAAAAAGGAAGAAGGGAATTATAAAACAACCAGAAAACTAACAAACCGGCAATTATGTACACCCCTGTCAATCATTACTTTAAATGTAAGTGAACCAAATTCTCCAATCAAAAGACATAGTGGCTGAATGGATTAAAAAACAAGACTCGGGGTGCCTGGATGGCGTAATGGGTTAAAGCCTCTGCTTTCAGCTCAGGTCATGATCTCAGGGTCCTGGGATCAAGTTCCACATAGGGCTCTCAGCTCAACAGGGAGCCTGCTTCCCCCTCTCTCTCTGCCTGCCTCTCTACCTACTTGTGATCACTCTCTCTCTGTTAAATAAATAAATAAAATATTTTTTTAAAAAAAGAATCATCTACCTGCTGCCTATAAGAGACTCATTTCAGATCTAAAGGCACACACAGACTAAAAGTAAAGGAATGCAGCAAGATATTCCCAGCAAATGTTAACCAAAATGAAGGTAGAGTAGCTACATTTCTATCAGACAAAACAGATGTTAAGACAAAGATTTTAATAAGAGACAAAGGTCATTCTATAATGATTAAGGGGTCAATCCAATAGGAGGATATAGCATTTGTAAATATCTATGCACTAATATATGAACATCTACATATATAAAGCAAATATTAACAGAACAAAAGGGAAAAACAAACAGCAACACAAAAATAATAGGGAACTTTAATACCCAATTTTCATCAATGGATGGATCATACAGACAGAAAATCATTAAGGAAACATAGTCCTTAAACAAAACATTAGAACAGATGGACTTAACAGACTGTATACACTCCAACCAAAAGCAACAGAATACACATTATTCTCAAGCATGCGTATAACATTCCTCAGAATAGATCATATGTTAGTCCACAAAACAAGTCTTAACAAATTTAAAAGCACTGAAATCATACCAAGTGTCTTTTCTGACCACACACTATGAAACTGAAAGTATAAGGAAAAAAACCTGGAAAATTCACAAATATTCTCTAAACAACCAATGCATCAAAGAATAAATCAAAAGAGAAATAAAAAACACCAAAAAAGAAAAAAAAAAAAACACCTTGAGGCTTATATGCAACTAACAAATCATTAAACTCTACCTTTGAAACTAAAACAAAATAAGAAGCTGTTCTTTAAAATACTTTGATGCAGTATTGTTTATCACATAAATGTTGGTACCTCTAATTTCTTCATTATGAATTTTACCTCTTATCAATATAAACTTACTTTTTCTCCATAAAAAAAAATACCTTGAGGCAAATGAAAATGGAAATACAACATACCAAAACTTATAGGATATAGCAAAAGTGATTCTAAGAGGGAAGTTCATAGTAATAAATGTCCACATTATGAAATGAAGAAAGATCTCAAATAAACAACCTCATTTTATGCTATAGGAACTAGAAGAAAAATCGAAGACCTAAGTTCTAAAAGGATGGAAATAACAAATATCAGAATGAAAATAAATCAAGAAAGACTAAAAAGACAATAGAAAATGAAACTAAGAGCTGTTTTTTTAAAAAAGATAAAATTGATAAGTGTTTAACAAGACTCACGAAGAAAAAAAGAGAGGACTCAAATAAAAATAGAAATGAAAGGGGAGACATTACCACTGATGCCACATAAATGCAAAGGATCATAAGAAACTACTATAAACAATTAATATGCCCCCAAAATGGATAATCTAGAAGAAATGAATAAATGAATTCAGTAAAGTACCAAATACAAAATTAATATACATAAATCTGTTGCTTTTCAATACACTGAAATGAAGTGGAAGAAAGATAAATTAAGAAAACAATTCTAGAGATTCAATGTCCTCCTTATCAAAATACCAATAGTATTTTTCACAGATCTAGAACAAATAATACTAAAATTTGTAGAAGCACAAAAGAACCCAAATAGCCAAAGCAATCTTGAGAAAGAAGAATAAAACTGTCTCAGATTTCAAGATGTACTATAAAGTTATAATAAAACAGTGCAGTACGGGCATGAAAATAAATACATAGATCAACTGAACAGAACAGAGAGCCCCAAAAGAAACTTACACCTATATAGTCAGTTAACCTATGACAAAGGCAGCAAGACTACACAAGAAGGAAACAAAGTCTCTTCAATAAGTGATGCTGTGAAATCTGCAAAAGAATGAAACTGGACCACTTTTTTACACCATACACAATAATAAACTCAAAATGTATTAAAGACTTTAATGTGAGACCTGAAACCATAAAACTCCTAGAAGAACACATAGGCAGTAATCTCTTGGATATCAGCCTTAGCAACATATTCATGGATGTTTCCTATTTTTAATTTATTTTATTTATTTTTTATGGGCATGTCTCCTTAGGCAAGGGAAATAAAAGCACAAATAAACTATTGGGATTATACCAAACTAAAAATCTTTTGCACAGTAAAGGAAATCACCAACAAAACAAAAGTACCACCTACTAAATGGGAGAATATATCTGCAAATGATATACCTGTCAAGGGGTTAATATCCAGAATTTATGAAGAACTTATATAACTCAACACCAAAAGCCCCAAATAATCTGCTTTAAAAATGTGCATTGGATGTGAATAGACATTTTTCAAAGAAGGCATATAGATGGCCAATAGACATAGGAAAAGATGCTCACCATCACTAGTCATTAGTGAAATGCAAATCAAAACCCGAATGAAATATTACCTTACACTTGTCAGAATGGCTAAAAGAAAAAAAAAATGTTGGCAAGGATGTGGAGAAACTTACATTCTCACTAATTCGCTATTAGTGAGAATGTAAGTTGGTAAGTTGATGAAGCCACTAGGGAAAACAGTATGGAAGTTTCTCAAAAAACCAAAAATACAAGTACCATAGTAAATACCAATCCAGTAATGCCCCTACTGGGTATTTACCCAAAGAATACAAAAACACTAATTTGCAAAGATATATGCACCCCTATTTTACTGCAGCATTGTTTACAATACCAAGATGTGGAAACAACCTAAGTGTCAACACAGAGATTAATGAAAAAAGATGTGATATATATAAACAATGGAATATTACTAAGCCATAAAAAAGGATGCAGGCTTACATTTCCAGCAACATGAATGGACCTAGAGGGTATTATGCTAAATAAAATAACCCAGACAGAGAAAGACAAGTACTATATGATTTCACTTTCATGTGTAATCTAAAAAACAAAATGAAAGAACTAACAAAAATAGCAAAACAAGATCTTAAATACAGAGAGCTGGTGGTTGCCAGTGGTGTTGGGGATGAGCAAAAGAAGTAAGGGGAGTGGGAGGGTACAGTCTTCCAGTTTTGTAATGAATTAGTCATGGGATGAAAGGCACAGCATAGGGAATATAGCCAATGGTATGTTAATAGTATTATATGGTGGTAGATGGTAGCTACACTGTAGAGAATATAGCATAACATCTAGAGATGTCAAATCACTATGTTGTACACATGAAACTAATATAACATTCTGTGTCACCTATACTTCAACAATAGCAACATTTTAAATAAACTTTCAGCTAGACTCACCAAGAAAAGAGTGAGGACTCAAATAAAATTAAAAATGAAAGAGGAGACACTACAAATGATACCCTAGAAATGCAATGGATTATAAGAAAGTATTATAAACAATTATATCTAAAGATTTGGACAGCCTAAAAGAAATAGATAAATTCTTAGAACATACAATCTACCAAGACTTAATCATGAATAAAGAGAAAATATGAACAAATCAAAAACATAAGAAACAACAAGTTTGGCAAAGATGTGGGGAAAAAAGGAACTCTCCTACCCTGTTGGGCAGAATGCATATTGGTAAAAACGGTATGGAGTTTCCTCAAAAAATTAAAAATAGAAATATCCTAAGATCCAGAAATTGCACTACTGGGTATTTTACCCAAAAAATACAAAGACACTAATTCAAAGGGATACATGCACCCTGATGTTTACTGTACCATTATTTACAATAACCAAACTATGGAAGCAGCCCACAAGTCCTTCATTAGATGAATGGATAAAGATGTGGTGTATGTGTGTGTGTGTGTGTGTGTGTGTGTTTTCAGCCATATTATTGGTGTATTATTCAGTTATAAAAAAGAATGAAATCTTGCCATTTACAACAGGGACAGAACCAGAGAGAATAATGCTAAGTGAAATGGGGTTTAAATGGGGATTAAAGAGTACATTTATTATGATAAAAAAATAAAATGATAAAAACAAATAAAACTCAGGCACCTGGGTTGCTCAGTTGGTTAAGTGTTGGCCTTTGGATCAGGTCATGGTCCTGGGGCCCTGGGATCAAGTTCTGCATTGGCTTCCTGCTCAGCAGGAGTCTGCTTTTCCCTCTGCCCCTCCCCCTGCTCATGTACTTTCTCTCTCTCTCTCTCTCTCACACACACACAAAAATAAACAAATAAAATCTTTTAAAAAATCAAAATCAATCAATCAATCAATCTTAATACCAAAAAAAAAAAAAAAAATCTGAGCAGACCAATTATAGCAAGGAAATTGGAATAGTAATAAAAAAAAAAAAACACACAAAAAACAGAAGTCCAGGACCAGATGTCTTCATTGGTAAATTCTTTCAAATGTTTAAAGAAGAATTAATATCACTTCTTCCCAAATTCTTTCCTAAAATTGAAGAGGAAAGAACACTTCCAACACCTTTTACAAGGCCAGCATTACCTTGATATCAAACCATAAGAGAGAAAGAGAGAGGAAAGAAAGAAAATTACAGTCCAGTATCCCTGATGAACATAGATATGAAAATCCTCAAGAAAATATTAGCAAACTGAATTCAATGATACATTAAAAGGATCACATGCCATGATCAAATTGGATTTATTCCAAGGATGCAAAGATGGTTTGATATCTGTAAGTCAATGTGATACACCACATTAACAAAATGAAGGATAGAAATCATATGATCATCTCACTACATGCAGAAAAAGCATTTGACAAAATTCAACATCAGTTCATGATAAAACCTCCCAATAGTGTAGGTATAAAGTGTTATCTCTCAAGATAGTAAACGCTATATATGAAAAACTCACTTAGCTGTCTAACATTATACTCAAGAAAAACTAAGATTTACCTCTGAGATTAGAAACAAGACAAAGATGCCTACTCTTAGTACTTTTATTCAACATATTACTGGATGTCTCAGCCAGAGCAATTAGGCAAGAAAAAGAAATAGAGGGCATCCAAATCAGAAAGGAAGAAGTAAAAGAACCTTGATTTGAAGATAATACACCAGCATATGTAACAAAACAAAACAAAACAAAAACTAAAGACTCCACCAAAAACTATTAGCAACAATAAACAGTAAAGTTGCAGGATATAAAATCAGCATACAAAAATCCATTGTGTTTCTGTACACTAGTGACAAACTATCGGAAAGAGAAATTAAGAAAACAATCCTGAAAAAAAAAAGAAAAGAGAAAAGAAAAGAAAAAAAAAGGAATAATCTCAGGGCACTGGGTGGCTCAGTCAGTTAAACATCTGACTCTTGATTTCAGCTCAGGTCATGATCTCAGCATCCTGGGATGGAACCCAGGATGGGTTCCCTGATCAGCACAGAGTCTGCTTGTCTCCCTCTCCCTCTACCCCTCCCCCTTCCCCTCCCCCTGCTTGTGCTTGCTCTCTAAAATAAATAAATCTTAAAAAAAAAAAAAAGAAAGAAAAGAAAACAATCCCATTTACAAATGCATCAAAAGGATAAAAATTCTTAGGAATAAATTTAACGAGAGGGATGAAAGAACTACACCCTGAAAACTATAAGACATTAATGAAAGAAATTTAAGATGACACAAATTAAATGGAAAGGTAATCCATGTTCATGGACTGGAAGGATTAATATTATTAAAATGTTTATATTACACATAGCAATTTACAGTTTCAATGCAATGCCTATCATAATTTCAATTACATTTTTCACTGACATAGAATAAACAATTTTAAAATTTGTATGGAACCACAAAGGACCCCAAATAGCCAAAGGAACTGAGAAAGAAGAAAACTCAGTGCACCATGCTACCCGATTTTAAACTGTATTATAAAGCTATAGTAATGGATCAAGGTAGTCAAGAGGTACAAAATCCCAGTTTTAAGATGAACAAGTCCTAGAGATATAATGTTGAGCATAGTGAATGCGGTTAACAATACAGTGTTGTATACTTGAAACTTGCTAAGAGAGTAAATCTTAAGAGTTCTCATCTCAAGAAAAAAAGATTTTGTAATTATGTGTAGTGATGGATGTTAATTAAACTTGTGATAATCATTTCACAATGTAAACAAACATCAAATTATATTGTACACCCAACATTAATGCAATGTTATGTGTCAATTTTATCTGAATATAAATAAATAAATACATGAGTAAAGAAAAAAACTTCAAGCCATTTGTATCGCTTAGCGTCCTTCCCCACTCCACCTTAAAGTACAATCTGACCATAGATAATTCATTACTAATTTTACGCTTACTAAAGCAGAGACCAAGATATAAGGAAATGAGACAACTCTATTTTTTCAATAAAATCTATTCTCTTTTCATCTGCCTGTCCCTCTCCATCCCAGGTTTAAGAAATTTGAAGACTCATAGAATTATGTGTTTACGGGAAGTTCTAAAACCAATAGCAGTTTAATTGCTTAAACCCAATTCACGGAGACCAGTAAACTTACTGCGTGGTCAAGGAAGCCACAAAGAAGAAAACTGAAGAAGCCTAGGAGCGGTTGCTGATGTTAACAGTGTTCCTCCCGCTTGAGAAGGCAAAACCTTTGTCAGGCTTAGGTTCGCATCTCAGCCCTGTGGTAGGCAGAGGTGTACACAGCTCAGATTTCCCTTCAAGCTGTGAGGTGGGCACTTACCGGAAAACCTCCAGCTGTAGTACCTTTGGGAGTCGCTATAGCATTCACACTGAGATCACCACTCCCCAGGGATCCCCCAGCCAACACCTGGGCCCAGCCAGCAGTTATGAGGACCTGGCCATCACTGCCCAACGTGCGGCTCCTTTCCGGGCAACCTCTGTGCTGGAGGCTGCTCCGAGGTGCGCGGCAATCTGCCTCTCCTGGTCCATCATCCTTCCTTCACCCTTTCCTTTCAGACTTGCACTGTCGCCTAAAGGCTTTCTCTGCCTGATCTTTCTTGCTCTCCCCTTTGTCTTTCCAGGTGTTATGTCCAATAAATCTCTTGTACTTCTAGAACTCTATCCTGGCACCTGGTTCCCAGAGAAGTTACCCCAAATAATCACATTTTGTTTCCTTATCTCTAAAAAGGAAGACACTATATCTGTAATTAGATTTGTAAGGATTAAATAACATCTATACATAGATCCTTGAATATAGAAAGCAGTTGAAGATAAAATGGAGCAGGTGGATGGGGGGTGCTGCTGAAAAACTGTCTGTACCTTCTATAACGGTTCTAAGTTCCTAGTCCTACGTCCTGCTTTATAGCACATTATTCTGGGTACTGAAGAGAGAAAATCGGATGAACTTCCGAATGCTCAATGGGGACTGGTCATACAACTATAGTGGTTGGGGTCACACTTGATTCCCTTTCTAATATAGTAGGATATTCCCAGAGGATTTTTCCTCAGAAAGCAAAGCCACATTTAGGCCCCTTTCGAAATGACATTTTCAATTGGCACCAAAGAAGACTATCACGAAACACCCCACCTCATAGTCCTGGTGGTTATTTTGATGTTAAAGGAGAACAGACTGGATCCAGTCAGCATCTATCTTGGATATTTCAAAACCAGGTACTGATATCAAGGAATGTGGAGGGCTCTCCAATGTCTCTTTAACGTTACGGCGCTTAGCTTAATATCTTGTGTGAAACAGGTGCTCACTAGGTGTTATCTGATTTAACAGCAGAAAAATCATGGCGTAATTGAGTAGATACACTCTAAGCACTGTGCAGACACTTGGAAGAAATGAAGAACTATTCCTCCACGCTAGTACCTGAGGGAACAAAAAGGTTATTGCTGAGAAGAACAAAGAGAAAACACAATAGAACAAGAATGCATTCTTGGGGACAATGAAAACCAAAAAAGGATAGCTTTGGTGTTTTGTTCTATAATGAACTTGTCTTCAGAAGAAAAAAATGTCTGAATAATCTGTAGGAAAATAAAAAGAAAACCCTGGACGTTATTAACAGGCTGCACACGGGACTTCCTCACCCTCCTCAAAAGAAGGGCGGAGACCACCTCTCTCCTGCTCCCAAGCTGTTTACCTCCTTTGCAGCACATACCAGGGGCTCACTCCTGGGTGGTTTCGATAGAAGGAGTGCAGCCTAAAGAAGCACCAGACTAACTCGTCTTAGACAAGAACCGCTTATTCAGGAAAGACGAGCTGCGCAAGTAGCTCATTTCATCTTAATTAGCCCAGGACAGGGCTTCTGAAGTGCTCTGCTTTCTTATCTACAGTATCCTTCCTGCTGCGAGGGAGGAAGATGTTGGCATTTCAAACAGCAACTCAGCCTCAGGGACCAGAAGCAAGACGAGCAGATCCAAAGGTGCTGTGAAAGTGGGTGGCCCCTGGAGTGAAGGTGCCTTTTCGCCGGCATGAGCTAGACCATGCGGCAGGACAGGGCTAGAAAGTGACGTCTGGCGTCCGTGTTTGACAACTGGAATACACACCCCAACTTGTGCGAGGAAGACACGAGGCCCCCGAGGGGCCTTTGGTCTCATGGACTCTAGGGGCCCTTCCATTTGAAGGGAAGATAGGTTAGAAAATGAACATGAAAGGAAGGATGATCTTGTGGCTTCAGAAATGCCTTTATTCCTGGTAAGAAGCCTTCCCACTTCTCTGTTATTGCTGGAGACCAGCGTTGGGCCACAGGAAGAGAAGCTGAGAGTTCTGGAGGCCCGTCGTGAACCGTTGCTGTGTTTCCACCACCTGGCACCAGCACCAGAGTCCTTGGGGGGCCTGGAGGGTTTGTGTTACCAGACACTAGGGGTGAGGATGTCCCCTGCTCCGGGGTAGCCAGGGTCGCATGTCACCTGCCGGCTGAGGACCCTCCCCCCCAACTCTCTGTCGGCCACTTCATTTACACGTTGTTCTCACTCAGCCTCTCACAGGAAGGCATCTTTCTGCAAGCGCTGCAGACGTTATATGTGACAAAACCAGCACCGTATAAATAGCTTTTCGCTTCTAATTGCGACGTGCCACTCCCATTTTGCTCCCTGTAAGCGCTGAAAAGGGACCGTCCCAAACCCCGAATAGCACAGAAGCCCTGGGATTGTCAGTCCGTGTCTACTGCTGAGGGAGGGCGAAGATGGAGAGAGAACAGCAGGAGACCCGGAAGGCCATTTCAGGCTTGAAGGAGCACGTTTCTCCAGCACCCCAACGGATTCCAGGAGGACCTGACAGGTCAGCTCTCTGACGCATCGCTCCAGCCTGCCGGCTTCCTCCTGGGCCTCTGCCCTGCGACGGATTTCGTCCTCCGGTTGACCTTCCAGTTTGCAAACCTGCAACGAAACCCTGACCTCAGACCACAGGCTGGCCGCCAGCAAGCCAGGGTGACATCGTATTTGCCGACTGGCACGGTCCTTTGCAATAGAACGACGTCATCTAGAAAGATGCGTTCATTCTCCATCCGGCCATGATTAAACAGGGCCCCGTCTCTGGGAACCCTGGCTCGCTAAAAGCGAGTGGATTAAATTCTTTATAAAAGGCCTCTTTAAACTCTGAAGGCAGTGAGAGGCTCATCCACGCAGAAGTGACAATTCTCCTGTTAGATCACAAAATACACACATATGCGTGTGTAGGAACATCGGTGAGTATACGGAGAATCAGCTACATAGAGCACCCTTTAAGGATCCAGCCACTTTCATTAAAAATATAATAATAAATAAATCAAAAATAATAAAATTTAAATTAAATTAAATTAAAAAATAAAATTAAAAAAAAAAAAAAAAAGGAACCAGCCACTGTGCTCTGTGGTCTTAAACTGCCTTCTCCATGGTCAGCTCTGACTCTCTGAAATCTGACCTTGAGGCTCTGGCGGATGCGGCATGTTGCCGCCCGGCAGCCCTGTTGTGTGGGCGAGCTATAGCACACTGACAACCTGCCTGCAGCCTGACGGAGTCCTATAAGCAAAGTTAACATTCCTTCAACAAATATTTTATGCCAGCCACACACCAGACCCCAAGGCTAGAGATACAGCCGTGCACAGAACAAACAAAAATCTCTCCCCTATATGAGCATACATTTTAATGAGGGGGAACACACAAAGCAGAATATAGGATATGTTCAGTGGTGAGTTTGGAGAAATAAAGTGGAAACGGGGGTAGAGACTTGAGGGAGGAAGGGTATTGGTTGCTCCTTCTCTTCCCCTCGATGTCCGTGGCTCTCTCCCCTGCCTTCTTCTTGACACAAATGCCACCTTCTCCACAGGGCCTCCCGGACTATCCTTTTAAAAATTGCAGTCTAATGCCCGAGGCAGGAATGTGCCCGGAACGTCTGACCCCATCTCTTACTCCCTGCTTCCCTCCCCCCACTTCAGACACACTGCTCTTGCTCTTCCTCAGGGAGAGCAAGTCAGCAGGTGTACCAGTTCTTTATAGAGGAAGCCCATTAAAATAATCTTCTAACCCCCTATCACACAGGAGCCTAAAACATAGTTCTATTGGATGAGACATGAGGCGATGAGACCCCCCCTTTAAGATGAAGTTTTCTTTAAGTGTATTAAAACTCCTCTGGGAAAATCACTATTACATAAAACCTTAGACATCATATAATTTCACTGTAAATATATCGTCATGTAATCCTAACAGATAATAGTATTATGATTATGTTTTTAAGAAAATTAATCATAATTCCTTAGTATCAGCCGATATCAGGGGCTCATTGCTACTGAGTTAACACTGGTTCTAGGACTTAATGGTGGAGAAAGAGCAGAATTAAGAACAAAATTAAAGCCTGCAATCTTAAATTTGAATTGGAAATACCAGTATCAATCCTGTATTATTTTTTTATTAGGGAAAAAAGACATATTCTAAGTTCTTGAATTTTATACCTATATGTTTTTTCTCTCATACTAAAAAACTTGGTTCTTATACAATAAAGATTAAATAATTATTGGTTAAAGAATTATATTAGTCTTACTCATAGTAGTAATAAGATACCGCTATTTGAAACTGCAAGTACAGTACTTCATTTGCTATTTTTTTTTCTTTTGTCCTTAGATGTATCCCATGAGGCATGTACAAAGCACTATGTTTAAAAGTCACTGGGAATAATTCGTCTGTGGGTTTTATGCTCCCCAAATTGATACACAGTTAGCTTCACTTGTTTCCATTTTTGTTAACATTTTAAGGATTGATTTGTTTTATTCTGCTCTTTGATTTAAACTTGTTTTTTAATTAGGAAGCATGTAAATGCTTTATATGATTTTGCAGTCAAAACAATGGAACAAGTTTCATTGAGAAGGTCTCAGTTTCATCTCTGTGTTCTTCTCCTATGGGTAGCTATTTTTATTCGTTTTTGTCTAATCCTGTCACCCCTTCTTTTTGAAAACCTAAGCAAAATGTGTATGTGCACCCATCTTCTAGATTTCCTCTGCTCTTGCACAAAAGCTTGTGACACTACCTATTGATGGTGACTTTTATCATCATTGTACCACTAGGTGGGATCTCCAGAACCTACTACAGAGCTCTTCCTCATTCCTAATTAATCAGCATGATTATATGGAGGTACCATGGATGTGCATTGGAATTCTACTGTATGGATATACCATAAATGTGCAAAAGCAATACTGTATTTGTCAGGGGCCCTTCTGAACCATCAAGTCCCAGTGAAATTTTCTTCCTCCCCTCCTAACATTTGTCACCAACTTGTACATAGTCATTGAAATCGATTCAATAGTCAAGAGAGATTTTTCTATTTGTTGTTAAGCTCCCTGAAGGCAGGTGCAATGTCACTGTCGTCTGCCCTTCATATATCTTCACCAAGCATTTCTTGATCCTTGATTTAGTTGTTTCCCTTCCACTTTCCCTGGCAAATAAAAAAGGTGCATTCTCTGCAGAGCAAATAACAGGAACAAAGACACAAAAGCAAGACTGCACAGATGTACCCAACAAGTAACTCCAGCTGTGGGAAGCCTGGAGTTGGTGTGGCTGAATGGAAGAAGATGTATTCTCACTTAGCAGGAAGAGGGGAGGCAGAGTTAATCCAGCCCAATAAAAGTCTTGGTTGATCGCCCAAAGTCAAACAAGAATAAATAAGTATATTGAGATCTGATGCTCTCAATGATCTACAAGTGCTAAAAAGCAGAAGTGATTAGAGAAATAGGGAACATTTGGAGTGATATTCCAGGATAAGACCTTGAATCTGGAGTCATCATGACCCCATCATGACCCATGCAAACGCCTACCCTAGATTCTAATTTCTGGATTTGCTTTCTGTTCCCCGTCACGGCCGTCTGTTCAGCTTCATCCAGCTTTTTTTGTAAGTCTTTAATTGTCTGCTCCATATTCTTTCTCATCCTCTCAAAGTGAGCATTGGTGTCTTGCTCCTTCTTCAGTTCTTCTGATATGTCCGCTGCCTAAAACAGAAGAAAGGAGCTGGGATAAGGCGGCAGCCAAGTGACCTTCTCATTTGCACCCACAATCTTCAGGTCATGATTTGACCAGATGTCATGTCTTCCTCTGTCCTTAACTTGGGTCACCCTCACGTTTGTCAACGATATGGCAATCAAGATGACATCAGCTACAGAGAAACTGGGGTGAGGGGTAGCAGAAACTATCTAGAGATGAAGCACTACATGAACACTGCACAACACAAAAGAAAGCTGACCAACCGGAACAACAGCTCTGAGCAGACGAAAACCCGGGACGTGCCCTGTAGTATCTTGCACCAGGACAAGTACGGAAGGATGCCTATGAAAATCTTTCACATCTCACTTTTATAATTCTGTGATTCACAACAGCAAACAAGTTTAGGCTTCAGGAGTTTGGCAGCTACAGATGCTTTCAGTGCCAATAATCTGGCACAAAGAAGGTTAATTCTTGTTTGTGAAGCCTGCTCTTGGCTTTGGCTATGTGTACAGGGCTTGATGTCTCGACAAAATTATTAAGAACTGGTTCATGAATCTCTCAGTGCATTTAATGTAAGAACACTGTCCTCCCAGCCAAAGCTTCTCTGTCTATCAGGTTACCAACCATCTGTATAATTTAAGTGTGAGACGTCTGTGCAGATGGTGAGGGCAAAGAATGAATTAGGGAGGCAACTCTGGGTTCTGCTATGTGGGGTTGGGACTCAGAGCTGATCTATTAGAAAACTGGAAGGTGGGGGAAGAGGTAGTGAGGTTCATTTTTCAACATTGTCAAGAAACTCTCATAAAGGCACGCGAGAGCAGCTAGTCTTCATAATGCATGACTGCATACATTTCCCAAGCTGGAGTAGACACTCTTTTTATCCCATTCTCTCTTTGCGGATTTTCGTAAATGTTAAGCATATTATTCTCCTCTTGGCCATCAAACATTTCCAAGCTTTCACATACCTCTTTTCCATCACGAAATGCCTGCCTTGATACAAAATGGCTGGGTGATAGGCACACTTCTCTATTCTTAGAGAGGGCTGGATTCTGCAGTGACCTGGTATCCAGGGGTTTGGCGCAAAGATTTTGTTTAGCTCCTCAACTGGCAAATAACTCAGGCGAATATAGACACAAGCTCTTCCCCTCTTTTGAATTTTAAAATGACTAATATAAAATCCAATTAAATGTCTTGTCTCCCCACTTCCCATACCCCTTTCATCAAGAGGATCAGCTTCCATTCACATAGCAAAATCAGGGCTGCTACACATAGTCGGGCGTTGATGGACTACACAGAGTCACTCGATGGGGAGAGAGCGAGTGGAGGCTGCAGTTAAGGGTACACTCTGCTCAACAAGCCTGGGGCCTGCAAGATCCTCCATCTCTCTCTGCTAATTTTTATGCCGAGTGTTACCTTCTGCTTGCTATGCCCTTTGAGAGAAGTGTTGCATCTTCCCACAGGGGGTGCCCAGCAGTGGCCTTTCTTCAGTTCCCACAAAGCTTCAGACAAGGCTGGCTGCCAATGCTGAGGTTAGTGCCACTTAGGAAAAGCACCCCCATCCACAATTTTAAACTTTCACATAAAGAAGGTACACCAGCCCTGGAACCCTTCTTTACCAACCTGATGGTGCTACTCAAACAACAGTATGGGTTGGAAGAGATAAGTGAAATAAGCTTTCTTTCCAGATCATCATCATCAAACCATTACAGACACTAAGAAAATAGCTATTTGTGGGGACATACAGGAAGAATTGTTTCTAGACTCTAGATGTATTGATTCACAAGTGGAAAGTGGCTTAGCTTTAAAAAAAAGACACACACACAAAAACCCCTCTTGCTTTCATGAGGTTTTGCTTATAGCAATTCAACGGCTCCTTTTTAATGTCTGAGTAGGTTGGAAGGGAGGAGCTAATTGGCCTAATTTTTCAAAATGGGAACAGAGAGGCAAAGGGGTCAGCTAATCTGCTCCCGGCTGTATGGAGAATCAATGGAATTCTTTCTGGCCGCGGATCTGCCTCTGCCCCTCGGCTACCACTCCGGTCAACTCTGGAAGACGGGAGTGAGGGAGCAGTCAATGGACCCACCTCAGTGGCTGCCTTCTTGACCTTCTCTTCTGCATTTTGACACCTCTGCACTGCCTCTTTGGCTTCTTTCTGCATCCTGGCAACATCAACCTCCAGTTTCTTCTTCTGGCTGAGGAGGCTAGTGTTCTAAAGCAAAGCAGCACTCTCGTTAGGCAAGTTGAGACCAGCGATGCAAAAGCCAGCTGGTTGGTGGCAGACATGCAACGGGAATGGGCTCTGGCCGGGAGCAAGTTCCATTCTAAGCGGCTAGTCAGTGTACCGGTCCTTCCAACCCCGGGAAGCCACACTAGAAAACTCCCCTGTGCCAGCAAAGGCATATTTGAATGGAAGGTATTTCATCCATTAGAGGCTCGATATCAAAGAGACAGTTTCTCTGAATAAGAAAGTAGAAATGGATCCAGATAAGCTACAAACCCCAAATGTATGTTTGGTTTTCAACTTGTTGAGGAATACGGTTTTCTGCCTTTTATTTATTGATGTGGTAGAAACAAGTGTTCCAGAGCACAAGTCAGGGTCAGCAGCAGATATTTGGGGAGCAGGAGGTTGGGAAATAAAAAATCAGTTTCCAGGGGCACCTGGGTGGCTCAGTGGGTTAAACCTCTGCCTTTCGCTCAGGTCATGATATCAAGGTCCCGGACAAGCCCTGCATTGGGCTCTCTGCTCGGCAGGGAGCCTGCTTCCCCCCACTCTCTGCCTGCCTCTCTGCCTATTTGTGATCTCTCTCTCTTTGTCAAATAAATAAATAAAACCTTTTTTAAAAAATCAGTTTCCAGTATGCTGCTCTAGGAAAAACAAAAACAAAAACAAAAACCCCCCTTTCTCTTTATCTGCCTCCCTTTCTACCTGATTTGCAGTGAGGAGGCTCAGATGAGTAGCTCAGATGAGTCTCATCCCCTAGCCCTTAGGAAGCCTCTACCACAGGGAGGGATGCTTGGTGTTCTGTGGCTGGTACTGCCCTAATTCTTCTTTCCTGGGTTATGACACTAGAGGCTGAGGCTCCCTTTGCTGCTATTTGGCCCATGTTTGAAGCACAGCTTTTCTGAGGGTGTGAAACCTTAGCATAGAGAATGTAATATAAAAAGCACAGGTTCCTATTTTTGATTTTTCTTCATTGTCCTTTCACTTTTCTCTAGCGAGTACCTCTCTCAGAAAGCAGATTGTACCTTGGAAATAGAAAGATATTCCAGCCTCACAGGCTCTGCCCTGCTTCCTCAATGGCATGAAGCATCTTCATCAAGGCCACCGTGCTCTGTCCTCCCAGAGAGCTTAGGTTTTGTGTCCCCCAACCCAAGATTTTCCCTGGTGGTGGTGGTGGTGGTGTTGAGGATACGTGTGTTTTACTGGGTATTTTCTGGATGCTCACTGTACGTCACTCCATAGAAACTCTTTCTTTGTAAAGGAAGGTATAAATATAAATGCTGACTTGTTTATACATGGAATCATTTAAAATCTGCTAGAGAGATAATTGCCAAAACGTTTTCAAGCTGGATGACTCTAACTGGTTCTTTTGGGGAGGAAGGGGTTTAGGAGATATTGTGCAAGAGGGCAATCTAGACAGTCACAGCTTGGGTTTTAAAAAGAGCACATGTAGTCAGTCAAGGATAAGGCTGGCCTTGTATCTTTATTCTAGGCTCAGAGGTCTGGGAATGCAGAACGTACTAAGAAGGTTCCATTAAAGGTTCATTATGTCATCAAAAGATTGACAGCATTCTATTAACTGCAAGGTGCCCCCACATGATTAAGATTGGGGAGAGGTCCTTGTGAGCAATGTAGTATCACCTAGATACGCTGGTCTAGACAAGGTAGTATCACCTAGATTTGCTGGTCAAAGGGACCAGCAGCATCACCTGAGAATTCATTTGATTCCTGGGTCCCACTGCAGAGATTTTCATTCAGTAGGTCTGAAATGAGACCTGAGAATTTGAATTTTTATGTTAGTTTCTGTTATACAGCAAAGTGTCAGAAACTCTGCCCTAGAGATCAGGTTTCCACAACCTAATTTTCTTTTTGTTTTTTCAAACTCATCTCCTCCTCCCTGTGTCTGCTTTTTCCTCTGGTTGATGTGCTCAGTTCTCTCTAGCCTAGTGTTTTTTCATCATATTGGGACCCACTGGTGCATTATCTGTTATAATAGGCATGGCAAATGATTTATTACCAATAGCTATTAAGTACTACAGATAGATGATTACTTTTTAAAAATTCAATATCCGACTTTATAAGAATCCTGCTCATTGTATTTAGAGAAGCTTTCCTGAGAGAGAAAGAAAATGTTGAAGTGAGTTAGCTTGCCAGGAATTATGCAGCACACACAGCCTATTTGTTCCATATCACATGGTATCTAAATAAGGTTGTGCCATGCACAGTGTTATGATGGACATAAAAATCAAGCTGTAGGCACAAATTAATTGCAATGCTTTCTAGCTGAAATATCTTTGGCTGATCCTTCCTTTTTCCCAGTATTTCTAGGAGGGGGCACAACTGGCATTCTGGGAGGGGCAGTTCTTTGTGAGGTAGGATTATCCTGCACCTAGCATGAATATTAGGATCTCTGAACTCTGCCCAGTCAGTGGCACTCTCCAGTCACTGGAGAGTGATCCCAAAATGATCCCACAGACATTGCTAAATACTCCAGGCATGGCAGCTCTGCCTAATCCACCCTTCACGGCACTCACCAGACTGAAACTCCTAAAATGAAAATCTGATCATTTCACTCTTAGCTACTGGAAACTCTTCAATGGATCCCCGTTAACTACAAGACAGAATTCAAGCTGCCTCAGTCTCAGACTCAAGGTTGCTGGGGACCTGGCTCTCCCTGCCTCTTAATACCATTTCTCTGACCTCTCCCACCTCTGCCTCACCATGTTCGAGTATAGCAATTTCCCTCAACAACCCAAATCTCCTCCTCCCCTAGACTTCTGTCTTTGGCTTCCAGCTGCAGTTAAGCATATTGTGTATCTAGTAGGTCTAGGACTGTCAGAGAAGGCTTTCTGTAGGGATGGGCTTGCTCTGACACTACACACCGGCAGTGGGTTGAAGTTCCTCGCTTAGATCTTCACTTTTTTAGGACGATAGAGACATGCTGCGTAGATACCATGTATATCTGCTCAGGGTATGGTGGGTGCCCTGGAAATGTTGACTGATCCATTTACTGTACACGAGGGTTTCTCCTGGTTCTATGAGAATGGCAAACAATTTCAAAATTCTTGCTTTGTGTCACTTACATAACCTTTCATGAGATACCAGAGTCCTGACAGCTCATCAAATCAGTCAGCAGCCGCTTAGAATTGTTAGAAATCTCCTGGCTCTGAGGCAGGAATATTTAAAACAAACAAACAAACAAACAAAAAAAAAAAAAAGAAAGAAAGAAAAGAAAAATCCTGGGATGCTGGGAGAGTATGGGACTTGGAGGGAACAGGAGAAGCAGGAAAGTGGCTCTGGTACTAGGGAATGTTCATATCTCTCCAGAATCCTGGTTATCAATGCTCTGAGAGTCCATTCTTTGGGACTTAGTATTATAGGTTATATTATATGCTCTCCAAAAGAGATGCTAAAGTCCTAACCCCTAATTCAGATCTCTGAATGTGACCTTATTTGGAAAAACAGTCTTTCCAGAGGTAATCAAGTTAAAAATGAGATCATTAGGAGCTGTCTAAATCCAATACAACTGATGTTCTTATTAAAAAAATAATAAAGGGAAATTTAGATACAAATGTGAACAGAGGAAAAATGGTGTTCAGACGCAGAGAGGATACCATGTGAAGGCAGAGGATTGAAATGATGCAGCTACAAGTTAAGGAGCACCAAAGATCACCAACAAACCTCAGAAGCTAGAAAAAGGCAAGCAAGGATTGACCTACAGGATTCAGAGGGAGCGTGGCCCAGCCGACACCTCGGTTTCAGTCATCTAGTCTTCAATACTGGGAAGAATCAATTTCTGCTGTTTTAAACCAGCCAGTTTGTGGTCCTGAGTTGTAAAAGCTCTAGGAAACTAATACATCCGGGAATAAATGAAGAGTGTGCCCACTGCTTTGCTGCCAAAGATTTAACCTATGCCTCATATAGCACACCCAAGGCCTGACATGGCAACTAGGTATGGTCCGAGGCTGGACAGTAGGTGGAAACAATGGCCTTCACACTGCTGACGCAGCTAATGGGGAGAATTTATGGGCCTCACCTGGGTATGGAAAAGGTTGATTCTCTCTGTGGCCTGTAGGAGCTCTTCCTCTGCCAGCCTGCACCCCCATTCTGTCTTGCTTGTACAAGGACCTCAGTTCCTCCAGCTCAGAGTGGAGAAGAGAGTTGTGCTTCTCGGCCATAGCCCCCTACTCCTTCAGCTCACTGTTCAGGAGTGTGCTGTCATCTAGCTGCACCCAAAGGTCCTGTGAGAGAAAACACGGGCCTGGGGCACAGATCGCTCTGAGTTCAATGGGCTATGCACCTGCAAGTCTGCTCTGGGCAAGCCTCCACCAGTTTAAATTTAAGTATGTTCCTGCTCTCTTGAAGGATTAGATTTGTTGCCCTTACTGTCATTGCTCAATATAATCGGTCTCTCGGTTTGTTTATTCCCTGCCCCCTGCCCCATAGTACATATACCTTGATCTGGGTCTGAAGCTGGCCCAGGGATTTGGTTGTTTCTAACACCTGCCGGTTGGCACAGTTAAGCTGAAGTTCTGTCTCATTGAGGCCCCCTTCCACATTCTTCTTCAGCCGGGTCGCCTCAATTCTCTTCTAGTATCAGAATCCAGACTAGACTGCAGGGAGTCAACAGCACATTGCTGGTTCCTCCTAAATTTAGAATAACATTCAGGGGGAAAAATCATGCACCCAAATTGAGAAAGGTTACCTGCTGTGTACATAATAGTTTAGGAAACAGAAAAAAAAAAAAAGAAAATTCAAGAAAAATTCTGGGAAATTGACAAAATGAGTCTAAGGTTGTCATTTAGAAACATAGCGGTTGGGGCACCTGGGTGACTCCATCAGTTAGGTGGCCAACTCTTGATTTCGGCTCAAGTCATGATCTCAGGGTTCTGGGATCAAGCCCTGCATCCAGCTCTGCATTTTGTGGGGAGTTGGCTTGAGATTCTCTCTCTCCCTCTCCCTTTGCCCCTCACCCCACTTGAATGCTCACTCATGCTCTCTCTCCCTCAAATAAATAAATAAATCTTTTTTAAAAACACAGAGGTTGAAGGCTTAGGTTAATGAGCATCATAACAGATTAAGAATCCTAGAACACCTTCCCACAAGAATCAAGGAAAGTACTAAAATCTTTGTGACATTCCAGTGGGGGAGCCTTAGCCTTATCTAAAATGCCCTAAAGAACAGCATAAGGCAAACACCTAGATTTCCTCGAGTGGCTAAGTAAAAAGGAAGGATGCTCTTCCTGACAGCTATAACATTTAAACTACTTTCAATGGCGAAACACATTTGTACAAGGCAAGAAAGAGCCACGCAGGCTAACATCTCAAGGACCAGCACTACTGCTCTAATGGCCTGTCGATGCTCTTAGTTCTTCTATAATAGCACGGTTATCTTTCTCTAGGAGTTGGAGTAGTCAAGGGTAAGCTGAGAAAACCAACTGCTGTGTAAATATTGAGTTGTTTCAATATTTCTTCCTAACGACAAAGCCCTATGCTGAAACCATATTTGCAAAGTGACAGAAGTTTAGACAATGGATGTGTGTTCAGGAAAGTAATGAAAAACTCTGGGAAACTCATGGCAACCATTTCCCAGCATCCTAGCAGTTAGTTTGGGACTATGTGACTGAATCCTGGCCACTGGATTATGGGCAGAAATGTTTCCAGGCCTTGCCCATACAACATTTTCACTTTTATGGTCTATGACTCCCCTTTTCCACATCTATGGCAAACTTGGTGGCCACATATGGAAGATTGTGGCACCACAAGAAGGAAGAAACCTGGGTTCTTGAATGACTTTGAAGAATAGTGGCTTTCTTTGTAGCCTAGCCTACATTGGACTTGGACATAAAGCAGAGATGAACTCTGATAGTTTTAAGTCACCAAGGTTTGTTATTTGTGAGCCAGAGCAGGTTAACTGCTATAACCAACATGCCCTGTTAAACTTACCCTATGAAACAGGACTTAGTGCTGGAGAGACAAGACAGAGGTGGGAAGAACCTTCTTATTCTTCATCACAGAGCCCATTATCACAAATAGTAAGAATGTACTCAACTTGTATCAGAATTAGGTCTGCACTGAAATGTCATTGAACCTGTGTCCTCAGCTCTAAGGCCAATCAGCAAGGCATATAGCCCACATTGGGTAGGAGTATCGTTAGAGTTTTCAATTAGATGATAGGAGGAGGGGCCACTTGTCACAACCACTCTTCTCCCCACTGGTGGGAGGAAGTCTCGAGCTAGTTATGGAAACATATGGGAAAATGTAAAGCCCAGAGTGAGTACATCACCTCTGCTAACCCCACGTCCCTGTACCCAGCAAGTTGAGGTCAGCCTCTCATGTCTATTCTTATGTCCTGGGCTTCTGTTCAGCTTCCAGTTCAGAATCCTACAGGGATGCCAGTATATAAAGTTAAAAGAGACTATTACAGTTGAATATGTGCCTTCCCATTCATATGTCAAAGCCCTCAACCCCAGTACTTCAGAATGTGACTATCTTTGGAGACATGACCTCTGAAAGAGGTGATTAAGGTAAAATGAGGCTGTTGGGTGGGGCTGAATTCAATCTGATTTGTGTCCCTATAAAAAGAGAAAATTTGGACATACACAAACCCACCAGGGATGCACATGCACAGAAGAAAGTCCATGTGAGGACACAACAGGAGAGGCGTCATTTGCAAGCCAAGGAGAGGCCTCAGGGGAAACCAAACTTGCCAACACCTAGATTGTGGACTTGCAGCTTCCAGAACTGTGAGAAAATAAATTTATGCATTTAAGCCACTCAGTCTGTGTTTCATTATGGCAGCCTAAGCAGACTCACACAGGGACTCACATTCTCAAAATCACTAAAAGCTCTAAGACGCTTACTAAAAGCTCTAAGACTCTTCTTTGTTTTACAGCGAGGAAACTTATTTTCGCCACAGCCGACTATCCTTATGCAGGAACAAAAGTATTCCTAGTTTGGTGTCAAAATCCTCTGTACAGAGATACATTTTACTTAAACAATGTTTCAAACTGTATTTTTCTATAGTTGTTTATGAATCTTCATGAGAGCCTGCAGACAGTAGAAATTACTGTGGTTTGAGAGGCTTGGATAGGATACAGGCTTAGAGAATGGCCTCTAGACGATCAATACATTTCATGTATAGTTATGTTTTAAAATGAAAACTCCTCCAAGTACCTTTAAAAAAAAAATGAAGCACTCAGGACCAGAACAATATAGTAAGAAGTTCTTGCCCTCACCCCCAGAAATGTGGAAGACAATTTGAAAAAGGAAACCAAAAGAAAAAAATTCAGTATAAAAATTTAAAACTTAAGGAGGGAAACCATCAATAAAACAAAAAGGCAACCTACTGAATAGGAAAGGAAATTTCGAGTGATATACCCAGTAATAGATTAAGATCCAAAATATATAAAGAACTTATACAACTCAACACCAAAAGTAATAATAATGATAATCTGATTAAAAATGGGCAGAAGACATGAATAGACATTTCTTCAAAGAAGATATATAGATAGCCAACAGACACAAAAACAGATGCTCAGCATCACTCATCATCAGGGAAATGTAAATCAAAACCACAGTGAGATATTACCCCACACCTCTGAGAATGACTAAACTCAGAAACAAACAATAATAAGGGTTAGGGATGAAAAGGAGAAAAAAAGAACCCTCATGCACTGTTGGTGGGAATGCAAATTTGTGCAATCACTATGCGAAACAGTATGGACATTCCTCAAAAAAATCAAAAATAGAATTACCATATGATCCAGTAGTTCTACTACTGGACATTTACCCAAATAAAACAAAAACACTAATTCAAAAAGATAGATGCACCCTTATGTTTATTGCAGCATTATTTACAATAGCCATGAATAGAAGCAACCCAAGTACCCGTCGATAGGTAAATGGATAAAGAAGATATGGTACAGACTTCTAGGGGAGATGAAGGAATAGGAGGACCCTGAGCTAACCTCATCCCATGGATACAACTAGATAACAATACATCAATGTAAATAAACCAGAAAACAATACACAGACTGGCAGAACTGATTTTACATAAATAGAAGTAGAGAAAAGACCACATGGAAGAATGTAGGAAGGGCAGAGACATTGTTGGGACCTAAATGGACATGTGGGATTGTCCACAGTATTGAGAAATATAGAGACAAGGGAAACAGACCCTCATACTAAGCACCCCAGGCATGAGGAACCTGTGTGGGAAACAAAAATCCCCATAAAATTTGGCTTTGAAAACCAGAGGGGCCTGGCTTCACGAGTTCTTACAATTGGGCTTGGCACTTGGAACTTTAAAAATCATTGGGATAGTTTCTGCAAGAGAAATGGAAAACTGAACCCCACCCTTAAAGAGACTGCATAATAAATAGCAAAGATGCAGAGAAGGGGAACTCTCTTGTACCATTAGTGGGAGTGCAAACTGGTGCAGCCACTCTGTAGAACAGTTTGGAGGTTTCCCAAAAAGTTAAAAATAGAATTACTCTATGATCAAGCAATTGCACTATTGGGTATTTACCCAAAGAATACAAAAATATAGATTCCAGGGGTATATGCACCCCTATAATTTATAACAGCATTATCAACAGTAGCTAAACTATTGAGAGAACCCAAATGTCCACTGACTGATAAATGGATAAAGAAGATGTGGGATATATATTAATCACTCAGACACACACACACACACGCACACACACACACACAACCCCTGAAATCTTGCCATTTGCAAAAATGTGGATGAGCTAGAGTGTATTATACTAAGTGAAACAAGTCAGTCAGACAAAAATAAATACTATATGATCTCACTCATATGTGGAATTTAAGAAAGAAAACATACAAACATAGGGGGAGGGGTAAAAAAGGAGAGAAGGAAACAAACCATAAGAAACTGTTAACAATAAAGAACAAACTGAGGGTTGATGGAGGGAGGCGGGTGGGGGAATGGGGTTAGATGATTGATGGATATTAAAGAGGGCATTTGTTGTGATGAGCACTGGGTGTTGTATGTAAGTGATGAATCACTGAATTCTACTCCAGAAGCCAATATTGCACTGTATGTTAACTAACTAAAATTTAAATTAAAAAAAAATAAAGAAAAAATGCCTGGGTTATAAGGGAAGATTTATTTACTAATTTTCATAAGCCACTACTTTTAAGAGCAGACACATGGCTGACTTTCCTAGCACATAGGAACAGACACAGCATTAGACAAAATTTGAGGAGACAGAGGAATATGTCCCAAATTAAAGAATAGGACAAAATCACAACAGAAGAGCTTAACAAAACCAAGGTAAGCAATATGCCTGAAAGAGAATTTAAAGTAATGGTCATGAAGATACCCACAAAAGAGTGGATGACCTCAGTGAGAGCCTTAATAAAGAGGTAGAAAACATAAAAAAGAAAGAGATGAAGAACTCAGTAACTGAAATTAAAAATACACTAGAGGGAATAAATAGTAAACTAGAGGAAGCAGAAGAATAAATTAGTGACCTAGAGGATAGACTAATGGAAAGAAATCAACCTGAACAGGAGAGAGAAAAATAGTAATAAAAGCTGCTAATAGACCTAAAGAACTCAGTGACACTATCAATCATAATAAAATTTGCATTATAGGGATTCCAAAAGGAAAAGAGAGAGAAAAGGGGGCACAAAATCTATCGGAAGAAATAATAGCTGAAAATTTCCTGAATCTGGGGAAAGAGAAATCCAGATCTAGGAGGCAATGAAAATCTCCAAAAAAATCAATCCAAGGAGATCTACACCAAAACACACAATTAAAATGGCAAAAAGTAGTGATAATGAGAGAACTTTAAAAACAAGGTAAGAAAATAGTTACATACAAGGGAAACCCCAAAACCCTATCAGTTGCTTTTTTAGCAGAAACTTTGCAGGCCAAAAAAGAGTGGCATGATAGACTCAAAGTGCTGGAAGAAAAAAACCTACAGCCAAGACTACTCAATCCAGCAATGCTACCATTCAGAATAGAAGGAAGGATAAAGAGTTTCCCAAACAAAAGTTACAGGAACTCTTGACAATTAAAGCATCCCTACAAGAAATGTTAGAGACTTTTTGAGTGGAAAGACTAAGTAGGAATGAGAAAATTAGGAAACACAAAAGCAGTAAAATTAAGTGTATCTATAAAAATCAGTTAAAGGACTCACAAAATAAAAGGGTGTAAGGTATGACACCATATACCTAAAACATAGAGGGGAGAGGAATAAAGAATGGGTTCAAACTTAAGGGACAATAAACTTAATCTAGATTGCCATATGCATGTTATATATAAACATGATAGTAATCATAAATCAAAAACCAGTCATAGATATGCAAAAAATAAAGAAAAAGGAATCAGTATATATCACTAAAGAAATCCAGCAAACCATGAGAGAAAAGGTCAAGAGAAGAAAAGAATAGAACTACAAAAACACCATAAAACAAGTAACAAAATGGTGATCAGTACATACCTATCAATAATTACTTTGAATGTAAATGGACTAAATGGTCAAATCAAAAGACATAAGGTGACACACTGGAAAAAAGAGCAGGACCCCTCTATATGCCACCTACAAGAGACTCCTTTCAGACCTAAAGATGCCTGCGGATTAAAGGTGAAGGGATGGATGCGGTCATGTGGCTCATCTTAGCTGTCATCTTCCTACCATTTCTCCGGCTCTACTGCCAGCTTGACAACCCCACCCACCCACAATGCAGTCTCAACAAGGACAAGAATACATTTAGCCCTGCTGCAACAGCTTCATTTTCCACATGGCCTCACCATGGGATTGGTCTAGGCCAGCATCTGCTATAGGGCCAAGCTGCGCATGCACATGCTTAGCATGTATGTACCCTAGGCCACAAAGGTGCCTGCAGGACTACAGAAAGAGGGCTGGATGCAGCAACAGGGGCTATGCAACTGTAAGAAGAGCCAGAGGACAGCAGCCTGATGTGGGTGGGGATGACGGCCACCCATACGCCAGGGTCTGGCCAGAGTCAACTTGGGAGTGCTGGCTGCTGGAGGTCTGCACTCTGGCAGGTGCCTGTCAGATGCCAGCTCACACTCCCTGTTCTCTCTGTGCTGCCAGGGTGCCAGGTGCACAGCACCCCACAGCGTGTTCTGAGGCTCAGTGGCCCAGGTGCACAAGAGTACTTTACCTTCACACTGTGGTGATGGGTGTGCTGCTGCTCTGCTGGCTCCCCTTCAGCTACAGCCTGCAGGGCATCTGCCCCAAGACATGCCAGGTGCGGACCTGCTCTACAAGTTCCTTTTCTGGATTGGCTACTGCCAAACTACTGCAACAGCTTGCTTAACCCGGTGATCTACACCATCTTTAACCAGGACTCCAGGTTCTTCTGTTGGTGGAGAAGGGGCTTCAGGCAATGAGCTGAGTTTCTCACCTGAGAGAGACCCTGGGCAGCTACCTGCAGAGAAGTGGAAAGGCTGATCCCCCAGGAGAAAGCAGGGGCAGCTTCCCCAGAGACCCATGGATGGATTGGTCTCTAGGGCACAGTGGATGGTGGGGCAGGGCAGGAGGTGGGCTGAGACACTTCAGGGTACCTAGGGAGAGGAAACAAGAGAGGGGCAACCCTTCTGCCTTCCCATCTGAGCAGAGGCCAGCTTCTGGGACTCTGGGAGCCCTGCAACAGTTTAGCTCTGAGGTCAGGGTCTTAGACAGCAGAGGCAAATGCAGCCTCCCACACAAGAGAGAAGGGAACCCCCATCAACACACCACTACCCTGATCCACCACTGAGCAAGAGCTGACTTCCTCAAGATTAGTGGGGGCAGTTATCCTAGGGAAGGAAAGAGGGCACTGACAATCTTTAGTTACTGAAATTATAAATATTTGCCAAAATTGAGAGCGAAAACAGCTAAACTACTTTCTATATAAAACTTTGTAATAAAAAATAAATAAGGGAGAATAGCATTTACCATGCAAATGGAAGTTAGGGTAGAAATACTTATATTTAGACAAAATAGACTTTAAAGCAAAGAGACAAAGGAAGACACTGTATAATCATAAAGCAAACAATCCGAAAAGAAGATATAATAGTTGTAAATATGTACATACCCAACATGGGAGTACCCAAATACATAAAGTAGCTAATAACAAACATGAAGGAAGTAATGATAGTAATCAGTAATCGTAGGGGACTTTAGCACCCAACTTACAGCAAAGGACAGATCATCCAAACAGAAAATCAACAAGGAAGCAGTGACTTTGAATGATACACAGGACCAGATGGACTTAACAGATATATTCAGAATATTCCATCCCCAAACAGCAAAATACACATTCTTTTCAGTTATACACAGAACATTCTCAGAATAGATCACATATTAAACCACAAACAAATCTCAATGAATTCAAAAGATTGAAGTCCTAGCATGCATCTTGTCTGACCACAATGCTATAAAACTAGAAATCAATCAGAAGAAAAAATCTGGAGAGAATACAAATGCATGGAGGCTAAATAACATACTACCAAATAATGAATGGGTCGACCAAGAAATCAAAGAAGAAATAAAAAAAAATGGAGACATGGAGACAAATGAAAATGAAAACACAAACATCCCAAAATCTTTGGGATGCAGCAAAAGCTATTCTAAGAAGAAAGTTTATAGCAATATGGGACTATCTCAAAAAGCAAGAAAAATCTCAAACAACCTACCCCTACACCTAAAGGATCAAGAAAAAGAACAAACAATACCTCAAACCAGTAGAAGGAAGGAAATAATAAAGAGTAGAGCAGAAACAAACAAAATAGAAATTAAAAACAATAGATCAATGAAACTAGGAGCTAGTTCCTTGAAAAGATCAACAAAATGATAAATTTTTACCCAGACTCATCATAAAGAAAGAGAAAGAGGACTCAAATAAACAAAATCAGAAACAAAAGAAAAATAATAATCACCACCAAAGAAATACAAAGGATTGTAAGAGAATATTATGAATATTGATATGCCACTAAACTAGATAACCTAGAAGAAACGGATAAATTCCTTTCTAGGAATTTATATAACGTCCCCAAACCAATTCAGGACATAGGATAAAAATTCTTTTTTAGAAATAGAAAATATGAACAGACCAATTATCAGCATTGAAATTGAATCAGTAATCAAAAAACTCCCAACAAACAAAAGTCCAGGACCAGATGGCTTCACACGTGAATTCCACCAAACACTTAAAGAAGAATCAATATTTAATCTTATCAAACTATTCCAAAAAATAGAATAGTCAGGGAAACTTTCAAATTTATTCTATGAGGCTGGCAATACTCTGACACCAAGACTAGATAAAGACACTACAAAAACAAAGAACTATTGACCAGTATCTCTGATGAACATAGATGCGAATATCCTCAACAAAATATCAGCAAGCCAAATCCAACTAGACTGCACATTGAAAAAAATCATTCATCATGATTAAGTGGGAGTTATTCCTGGGATGCAAGAGTGGTTCAATATTTGTAAATCAATCAATGTGATACATCACATCAACATCAAGAAAAAGGATAAAAACCATAGATCTTTTCAATTGATGGAGAAAAAGCATTTGACAAAGAACAACATCCATTCATGAAAAAAAAGTTTCAACAAAGTGGGTTTATGGGGAGCATACCTGAGCATAATAAAGACCATATATGAAAAACCCACAACTAACATTATACACAATGGTGAGACACTTAGAGCTTTTCTCCTAAGATCAGGAACAAGAGAAAGATGTCCATTCTCATCAGTTTTATTCAACACAGTACTAGAGTAGGGAGTCCTTACCTCAGCAATCAGACAACAAAAGAAAGGCATCCATATCGGCATCCATAGTGGTAAAGAAGTAAAACTCACTATCTACAGACGATATTACATATAGAAAACCCTAAAGACTCAATCTAAAATTTACTACAGCTGATAAATTAATTCAGTAAAGTCATAGGATACAAATCCCTTCTGACAAGGGAAACAAAAGCAAAAATCAACTATTGGGAGTATCTGAAAATAACAGATTTTACACAGGAAAGAAGCCATCAACAAAACTAAAAGACCACCCACTGAAGGGGCATTTGTGAATGACATGCCAATAAAGAGTTAGTATCCAAAATATCTGAAGAACTTACATAACTCAACACCAAAACCCCCAAATAATCCAACTGAACAATGGGCAGAAGACATGAACAGACACTTCTCCGAAGAAGACATGGAGATGGCCAAGAGATACATAAACAGATGCTCAACTTCACTCATCATCTAGGAAATGCAGATCAAAATCATAATAAGATTTCACCTCACACCTGTCAGAATGGCTAAAATGAAAAACACAAGAAATAATAAATTTTAGGTGAGAATGTGGAGAAAAAGGAACCACCATCACTGTTGGTGGGAATGCAAACTGGTGCAGCCATTGTGGAGAACAGTTCCTTAAAAAATTAGAAATACAATTACCCTATGACCCAGTAATTCCACTACTGGCTATCTACCCAAAGAAAACAAAACCCCTAATTTGAAAAGATATATGCACCCTCATGTTTACTGAAGCATTATTTACAATAGCCAAGTTATGGAAGCAGCCCAAGTGTCCACCAATAGATAAATGGATAAAGAAGATGTGTGTGTGTGTAATATAACTCGGCCATAAAAAAGAATGGACTCCCGTATCAATCTATAGGGTATAATGGATGGATCTAGATGGTATCGTGCTAAGTGAAATAAGTCAGTCAGAGAAAAACAAATACCATATGATCTCACTCATATGTGGAATTCAAGCAACAAAACAAATGAACAAAGAAAAAAAGAGACAAATTGAGAAAGAGACTCATAACATAGAGAACAAACTAATGGTTACCAAACAGGAGCTGGGTGGGGGCTGGGTGGAATAGGTGAAGGGGATTAAGAGTGAACTTACTGTGACGAACACTGAGTACTGTACAGAACTGTTGAGTCACTGTATTGTATACCCGAAACTAAGACAAAATTGTATATTTTTTAAAATTTAGAATTTAAAAAAAAAACTCAAATCTTGAAAAAAAAACCCTTAGAATTACAAAAAAAAAAAACAAAACCCAACTTTAAGATCTTAACAGTTTTAAATGGTCAGTCAATTCAATAGGTCAGTTTTTTTCTCTTGCAATATTATTCATGTATATCAGAGAACTATAAGACTTTCCTTAACTCTAATATATAGGATTTAGCTTTAAAATGATTAACAGATATTTTCCTGACTAAATACCATGTCTGTGTTTGAGATCCTGTTTTTTAAGACATGCTAAAATATTTTACTTAGAAACGAGAAAAGACTTAAACATATTCTTCTGGCAGAAACTCAGACAGTAAACGAAATTAAGTTTGATGGTGCTTATAAATTAAGACTGCGTGTGAAGTTTGACATCACTGAGTTCTGAAGAACAGACCAAAGGGAGAGAAAGCATGATAGAGCATTAGCAGATCCTGCAAGGCTAGAGGCCAGGTGTGGGCAAACGAGAAGCTATGGGCCAAATCCAGCCATGCCCATTTGATTTCCTGTTGCCTACAGTTGCTTTCAAGCTACAGCTGCAAGGTTGAGTAGAGATAGAGACCCTATGGCCTGTGCAAGCCACAAATATTTACTACTGATGCTGCTTGGGGGTTGCTAGCTCAAACTGTGGCACCATGGCATATTAAATTTCTTAAGCTCAAGGAGTTCAAGAAAACAACAAAACCAGGAAGATCGCTCTAAATACTTCTGCCCTTCTGCGCTGAATGCAGTACATAAATCTCGCATGTGAAGGATACCCTCCCCCTGTACAGAAGGAAGGGACTCCTCCTTACCACCAAAGGGGGAATTTAGGGCCAAGAAGGCTATATAAACAAACCTTGCTAATTCTTCAGCATTTGCTACCCCTGGCCCAAATCCCCATGCCGTGTCAATACTTCACAAGTTCATGGTTTCTGTGTCTTCCTGCTCTGGTCATGTCTCCAGGTATTTATCCTCTTGTGAAGGCGCCCCCTGTGCACGTAAAAATTCAATAACATGTGTATACTTTTCTCCTGCTACTCTGTCTTCAGTCAGTTTAATTCTTAGGACCAGCCAGAGACCCAAAGTGGGTAAAGAGAATTTTCTACTCCCCTACCCTATCTGATCCCATACAGAAGTTTTTGTTCAACCTTTCTGTAGGTGATCAAACCAAAGCAAGCTAATGCATTTTGACAGAGTAAGGAATTTCAGTGCCTCATTCCCAAAAGCTTCCCAGCACGTCTCTGCGTGTGTCTGGAGAGAGCTGAAGACAAGGCAGGTGCACCCTGGGCCCTCGCACATCCCAGCATTTCCCTGTCCTGAGCTGGAGGAAGGAGACATTCAGTGGTCTCTGAAAATTCAAGACACACCTGACCCACTTGTTTTCAACCCAGTTCTGAGTCTTCTATTAGAACCTGACTTGGGTCACAGTTACAGCCACTCGCTAGCCTTCCTGCTAACAGCCATCATTCCTGTATCTAGGACGGGGGTGACCAAAGCCAGCCACCAACACGCCTCCTCTCCTCCCATCAGCAACAGTGTCATCACCTCCCTACCTCCAGTTATGTTAATCAGAGCTTTTGTAGAAATCTTTTTTTTAAAAAAGAAAGCCCTACTGAATCCATAAAAGTTTAGGAAGTCCCGGCAAGAATAGCAGACACAGTGTCTGGCCAACGTGAAGTGCTCAAATATGTGTTTAACAAGTGGAACATATGACACACACACCAGCTGCTTCTACTTTTCCCCACCAACAGGACTCCAGCTCCCTCAGGATTAGTCCTCACCTAAAGATAGCAGAGGAGTTGAATGCATCAGGCCACTTGCAGCGCGATCAGGTCCCTGCCCTCAACTCGGGTCTCTGCTGCTTTCTCTGGTTCCCTTCCACGGGTCTCTAGTTTCTGTGGCCTTTCCCAAGGCTGATGTGGACCGAAGACCTAGAACCTCAGCAGGCCCAGGCAATGCTCTCCTCGAGTTCTAGAACATTACTTGGCTTATCCTTGATTGCTGGAAGGCTCTGCTTTGCCTGGGCTTCCCCCTCTGCCCCTGCCACTCTTTTCACTTCCTTGGGACCCGCTGGCCTCCCTGCCCTGAAGTCCCATGAAAGCATCAGATTCAAACCAAAGCATCCAGATACAACCCGCACTTGCACGGAGGAGCCCTTCTGCAGAAACGTCTGCTAGGGCCTCTGTGATATTCTTTAAGAGAGGCTCATCTCTCCTTTCCGGATGTACCTATTATAGTTATTATGAATCATTAACTAAAACTCCTGACGAGCTTGCCCCACCCTCCAGCCCGCCCCTTCCTTTTTCAGGCCCCTCAAGGCTTCAAGCTAGGGTTCGCTCTTTCTTCTTCCAGCCCTGGCTGTTTGGATCTCCACTTCCTTTGCAGTAAGATTATCATAATTGGTGAACGGCTCTAAGACATTCAGATGTACCTGACAAGACGCAGACTCTCGGAGGATTCATTTTTTCTCAGCTTGGTTTATTAATAGGTGCAGGCTTGACGTTACCTGAAATGAGTTTTTTTAACTGCACAAAGAAATGTTCGTTTTTGTTCCTCACGGAAGGAAGTAGGGCAAGTACCAAGGCCCGATGTTCTGCCCTTCATCAAAAAAAATTCTTTTAGACACTGCCTCAGAGCCTCTTAAGTCGACCAGAATTCATCCCCACAGTTAGTCCTCGAGAGGGAAAAATGCTAGTGAGTGAGAGCAAGGGTAACTCAAAGCACACAGAGGGCCAAATGGGGCTTGATGGCCTCATTAAAAAAATGACGCCCATGGGAGTTTTGTCTGAATTTGGGCTACAGGAAAGAAGCCAGTTCTAGTGAATATATTAACAATTTTTTTAATTGTTTAACAAACACATTGAAAGCAACTTGCCACTCAAAACTCCGACTCAGATGATTTTCCTTGCTGACATATGGCATAGACTTAATGGAACAGATCGGATAAATAATATAATCATAGTGAATTCCATGTGTTTATAATTGTGCTTTGATCTATACAGTGTGAAGTGCTTTGCCAACATCAGCTCACTGATCTTCCTCACCACCTTCTGTGACATGTATGGGGCTGCTTTTATCCCCTCACTTCACTGAGACGCTAAGAAGTAGAATGTCTAAAGTCATCAGCTTGTTATAAGGAAGCTAAGAAAAGCTCCTGCCACCCGTGAGTCCTGTCTAATTCAGTTTCCTGACTATTAAGACTCAGCCTCTCCACCAGGGATTCAGTAAGCGGCTTAGCTCCTGGCTTCTGCCCTTCTCCACGCAAATGGCTACAGGTACACACAGGGGAGGGGCTCTGTGAAAACTTCACTCTGATCTGACATTAATTTTAATGCACCACATCACATTTTTTGGTTCCTTTCCTCCACCCTTCCGCATTATCCGTCAGCTTCTCGAATGCCTGAGAAAGAGACTGGGCAATGCCCCCAGTCCTTTTGCATGTGATTATACTTCTTTGGGTGTGTTATCTGGAGTCTCTAGGAGAACAGAAGCTGCTCGAATATAAGAAAATCATAAAAACAGGCAATAATGCAATAATTGCATAAAGGTGTGCCTTCATACTCATAGTGGTGAGCTCACTAGAAAGGTGCTGGTGTAGGGTTAAACTGTCTTGGTTTCTTTGGAAATGTTCAAACAGAGGCCAAAAAGGCTTCCAAACACAGCATGTTCTAGTCAGTCAAGGATTCTGGAATATGCAAATGTTGCTCATCAGAATAATCGCAGATACCTAAAATTTTCTATTTCTTCGTTTTTCTCTGAAAGCTTTCTTTCAAGTTCCGCTTTAGCTTCCAAGAGTTCAAGCTGGAAGCGAAGAATCTTGCTTTCATTACGTTCCAGAGCTCCCTGAAAGACATAAATTTAAAAAGTACCAAGTTAAGTCTACTTTTTGGACACAAAAATTTTTTTCCCCCTCAAAATGTACGTCACTATCGTAGCTCTCTTTGGAGTTGCTGGGAGAACTCTAAGTTCAAATCAGGTCCCTGAAGATTGGAACAGGATGAGAAACAAGTGACTGCTTTTGTTTGTCATGTCACTTACAGCTTTGACATTCCTAGGGCTCTCTGCTATAGCTCAGGAACTAGAATTCTAAAGCATTTTTTAAAATAGAAAATTTCAATCTCGTCTGTGACTATATTTAAACTTTTTAATTTATTACTCTTGGCTTCGCTTAATATAGTTCAACTTCAGGATGAATCAATAAGTGGATCAAAGCTAGAGCAAGGATAATGGTAACTCCGACTTTGGAATCTTCCATTTAATTCTGGACATCATGGAGGAATAGCGAAAAAGTTGAAAGCATTCAGAGAGCAGGAAACAGGCGAGTATCCAAATATTGTCAAAGGAAGAACAATAAAGGAATTTAGGATGTACTTGACACATAACACTCGGTGTGAGCCATCATCACCATAATTATTAATACTACTTCAAATGGATTGCTTGGACAGCTAGGGAAATCTCCCGTCCCTTTGAGTATTTAAACATAGGCAAGGCAATTACTGCCAGGGATGTTATAAAGGTGATTCAAGTTTAAAAGTGTAGCTTTGATTAAATCTTTAAAGCCTGTTCCAAAGACACAATTTATATAGAAGTAGAAACAAACAAAATATTTGGAAAATACTGAGGAAGATGTTTATAAAGAACTTAAGGTGTGACAACAATCTGCTTATCACCTGGAAGATAGTCCTGAGGCAGGAGTAATTTTTGTAGCCTTTTCTGGGGTGGTTACCACATACAAACAAAAGTAAAAAGTAAAACTGAGTAGCAACTTCAAGATAAAAATAAGAAAGATGTTACTAATTTTAATATGTCTTAAGGCCTTGCTGCTGTTCCCTCAACACTACCTTCAATATAAAAGAAAATAAATCAAAAACCAATGCTTGGAGAGCAATTTCCTGCAAGGAAATGGTGCCCTTCCTTCAGGGGAAACTGTCACCTCTCACCCTCTAGAATTCACAGAGAAACAATCTTTGGAGAAGGTGACCTGGGATAATTTGAGTTTTGTGGCTTCAAAACTAATATGATAAAGTTTCTCATAAAGGCTCACCCAGGAAAGCAAATAACCCAATTTTACAAATACTTGTCCAAGTTGATGAAGTATTTATGGATGCTGTAAAAGACAAAACTTGAGAAAATGCAAATAGAATATAATGCCATCTAGTGGTGGTAAGTGGTATGAGCGCTATGGCCTTACTCTTGCCTGTTGACGTGCCAGTCCCTTCACTAAGTGAAACGTCTCTGTGTTACATGGGACTCAAATTGCACCCCTCCCACCGGCTAGTCATATCTCTCACCGGCTCATCATAGTGCTTGAAATTTCTACCATGAAATTTACTTCTTTAGATTAGGGTGGTGGCTTCAGAAAGTACCTAGCCAGAATGGCCCGAGGACCATAGGGAAAAAGAAAATGAAACAAAGCTCACTTTACAAGGACTAGCCTGGTAGGGTGACACTACCAACTGAAAGGATTCTATGTAAAATGTAAAGACCTCAGGAAAACAATTATGCATAAAAAGGCAAGAGCTGTGTCAAAAGCCATCCACTTGGGCTGCCTGGGTGGCTCAGTGGGTTAAGCCTCTGCCTTCAGCTCAGGTCGTGGTCTCAGGGTCCTGGGATCTAGTCCCGCATAGGGCTCTCTGCTAGGTGGGGAGCCTGCTTCCTCCTCCCCCCCACCCCGACCCCCGCTTGCCCCTCTGCCTATTTATGATCTCTCTCTGTCAAATAAATAAAATCTTAAAAAAAAAAAAAAAGCCATCCACTTGACAGCTCTATATGCAGGATACTGTGGATACATCTTCTGTCTGTCAGGTCTCTTACAGAAATGCAGTGATAACATGAACTTAATGGACATTGTTTGGCGTGGAGCAGACCTTTGAAGTCTAATTTTCCATGATCATACCTTCCAAAGGCTCTGTTTAAAAGGGACTGTTTTGCCAATTAAAAATAATTTTCTTGGAGCTCCTGGGTAGCTCAGTCAGTTACGTGTCCACCTTCAGTTCAGGTCATGATCTTGGGGTCCTGAGATCAAGTCCCACATTGGGCTCCATGCTCATTGGGGAGTCTGCTTTTCCCTCTCCCCCTGCTTATGCTCTTTCTTGCTATCTCTTTCTTTCAAACAAATAAATAAATCTTTAAAAAAAAATCATCTTCTCAGTTGGAAGGTGAGTGGTGGAGGCTGCGTTTTAAGTACCAGATGGATGCTTAGTCTAAGGGAGGGTCAAGAAGATAAAACTCAGCTCTGAGAAAAGAGGCTTTGCAGGATGTGTTAACTGCTTAGTGACCGTGACAGATGACTCCTTTTAGTTCACCCTCTTTGGCAAAAAGTCTCGGTGGCTTGTTCAATCCTTAGCACATACCCAGGGATAAGGTCAGAGATTGTTCCTGAACTTTTAATCCCTAACACTCAAAATGATCCTGCCAAACAATCTGTACAAAGATAAGCTTTCAGGACAAATGTTTAAGAATATCATTTTGAATCTCACTTTTAAAACTAAATTTTTTGGGGGAGGAAGTGTTTTGATATTCATTCAATGGATATCATTCAATATCATGAAGGGACAATCATTCATTTAACAGTCACCAGATATTTGTTGAACCTCTACTACACACCAGCCCATGTTCTAGGCAAGTGCTTCTCGGCCGTTAGTGTAAATATGAGCCACTAAAGGATCATGTTAAGATGCAGATTCTGACTCAGCAGAGCTGGGGAGAAGGCTGAGAGTCTGAATTTCTTACAAAATCCAGGGCAAGGCAGCTCCAAGCAGCTGATCCGTGGGCTCAGTTTTGAACAGTGAGGGTCTAGGGACAGGGGATAAATCAATAAAGAAGGTAGTTGCGGTTCCTATTTTTCATTACACTTGGTAGATTTGTATCCAGTATTGCTCACCCTGCCCTCTGGTCCTCAGTGTCTTCATCTGTGAAATGGGACAATGGTTGCCAAGGTAAGGTGTCTCGAGCCTTGGGCCTAGTCCCCAGCACAGAGTTAACACTTGTAGGAGTGTGCTTTTGCTGCTGCTGCTGCTATTACTTTGCTTTGTCACAATGACAAAAACCTTCTTTGATCCCCGGAGGTAATACCTCTGCTTCTTCCAGCGCTGCCTGGACCTCAGTCTTCTCTTGCTCAACCTGCTTCTTGGCCTTTCCCATTTCATTTAGGTTCTTCTTTCCTTCTCTCACCTGATTTGTCAGATTAGACATCTCTTCTGGAGAAGGAAGAACAGCAAAGTTCGTGAAAGGAACCAGTGATATCTGACCCATGATATCAGGTACAGTGGACCGTACCTCTAGGACCGTGGTCATGCCATCCTTGGAGACTTGATGGTAAGGTCACCCATGGCACCTATGCGACCCTTGTTGGAATTTGAAAAAGTCATTTTTTCTTCAGTATAGTCTCTTGCCACCCACCGGAAAGTTGCCTGCTACAACCGGAGAGGACGGTGCTTCTCAGAGTACCGTGCAGTGAACAACCTGTACAAATTTCCACGGCAGGACTGCTTGTCAGAGCCATGTCAGATTCCGCAGGCTGCTGCTCTGAGACACAGACTGGGAATCCCTATACTTCTGGTGTAAGTGCCTAGCTGTTGAGACCCGTGGCTGCCATTCCGTCCACCGTCACCAGGATGGGAACTTGAAGCATAAGCTGGGTCATTGCCTGCCAGAAGCTGATGTGTGAGTGCAGACTGACTAGAGTATCCAAAGGAGGTCAAACGCTTGAGCGTTTGTGGCTAGCCTCCCATGAACAGGAGTCGTAGGCAGAATAAGGCATCCAGAAGTGACAAAACCTCCACCATTCAACATTGTTACTGTCAGTTCTGCCTCTTCAGGAAGGAAGCATCTAGTCACTGAGAGGAGTGGAGTAGGGCCAAGTAGCTCTGGAAATTAACCACCGCCCAGAGGTAGTGGAAGGAACTCAAGAGCTTGCCTGCTCCTCTGGTTCCAAGATCCCCGGCTGTGATAGAGTTTTGAAAAGTTACAACACCAAACTCTTTAGATGACAATTCTTATGTAATGAAGGCTTCTTTTATAAGTCCTCTTCAGAAGAGAGGTTTCCAAAGAAAACTCAGGGCCATGGTTCTCCATTCTGACCATACCTCAGAATCACTTGGAGAGCTTTTGAAAAAGACTTCTGCCCAAGCCTCCACCCAGCCCAAGTGTGGTCTCCAGGCCAGCAGCACTCTCCTCAGGGGCAACTTATTAGAAATACAAATTCTGAGACCCCACCCTAGACCCAGTGAATCAGAAATTCTGAAGGGGGGCCCAACCCACCATTTGCACCAGCCCTCTGGGCAGTTCAGATGCAGCTGAAGTTCTCTGACCACTGTTCCAGCACCTCTCACGTGCTCATGCTCAGTCTCACTGAGCATGGACTATGTAGGCCAACAGAGAAGCAAGATTCACTCCTGCCTCCAAGAGCAATGAGCTTTCTCCAGGACATCTCAGGGTTTTCAGGCCCATCACTCATGGTGCTGGTGTAGGTTGGCAGCAGCATCTCCTAATTTACCAATTCATTCCTTTAGTCCAGCAGTTTCATTTCTAGGAAGCTACCCCTTCTGAAACATTAGCCCATATCCACAGGTATATGTCTGGAGTATATTGTAGAGGATTATTTGTAGCTGCGAGAAATTGTATCTAAGCTGAACGAGGTCTAGTTCGATAAGTGTTGCTCATCCTTATAATACAACACTCTGCAACTATCAGCAATCACGTGGCAGGCCTCCGGGGACAGACCTGAAAAGAGAATCACGAAGCACGTGGGCAGTGGTAGAGCCCGTGATTAAGTGTGCATAGGCTAGAGTCAAGCTGCCTGGGCTCAGATCTCACACCTGCTTTGGATTGACTGTGCATTTGGATAAGTTCTTGATCTTATAGGACTTAATACAATCTGCATTTTACAGACAAACCAACTCATAAGACTGTTCTGAGAATTAAATAAGGAATGGTTGTGTATGCAACAGAGCCCGACACATTGCATAGTCCACAGAAATATTTGTCAAATTAGAAATTATTTTGATAAATGAAAAAATACGAGGTGTAGAATACTGCACAACTTGAATAATACATGCATGCATTTATGCATGGGAAATCTTGGTCAGGCTATGGATGATAAAGAAATTCTTCATAGTGGCTTTCTTGACGAAGTGAACCTGAGGCTAAGGTAGGAGAGTAGTCTTATTTTTAGAATTTAATAAATAATAACCCTAGTTTAAAAAAAAAGTATTAAAAATGGAAAAGCTAAAACCTGAGTGGGACCATGACAATTCTGAGGGCTCCCCCACACCTCTCTGCTCCTACTCTGGCTCCAAGCCCTGCTCAGAGTACCTTGGAGATTCTTTTTCACCCTCTGGAGGATCTCTTGGCTCACAGTGCTCTCCTCGTAGGCATGCCTGAGCTTGAGGAGCTCAGTGTTGAGGGCCCGGGCCTCCTTCTGAGAGGGCCCCTAGCATGGCCTGTGACTCCTCCTGCTTCTGCTTCCAGCCATCCAGGCACTTGTCCAAGTGCTGCCACTTCTGGTCCAGCATGGCTGCTGAGGAGCGGGCTTTCCCAAGGTCAGACAGGGTGTCCCCAAGCTCGAGCGGCAGTTGGTGCCTGGCCCTCTCCAGGGAGGCATATCTGGCATTTGCTACCCCCATGGCTTCAGCAGCCTTCTGCAACCCCATGGCCAGCTTCTTCCTGAGAAGGGGAGACCCAAGCAAAAGGCAAGTGAAGCTACAGCCCTCAGAGTCCTCCCCCAGTGTGTCCTGGATTACAGCAGCGCTTGGGTACACAGCAGGGAGACCCCTGAGGTCCGCTGAGAGGTACCAAAGCAAGAGCAGCTCACATCTCCAAATGACCACTGTGTGCCTAGAGAACCCGGATGTCCAGGTGTGCTTTATCTTCCCCTAGCCTTTGCCAACCTGGTCTTGGAACTCGGGATCCCTAAACCTATAAGTATTTGCTTAACCCTAAACCTTCTGTCAGCAATCCAGACTTTATCAATGACTTCAGGAAGAAGTGAGAGAAAGCAGAAGATTGTATGGAACAGCCCACCAACAGTAAGCGGCTGTTAAAAGTTCTTAGGCACCTCTGGTCTTTAAAGATCTCCCTGCTACATTGTTTTCTAGGAACACTCTTTGGTTCTCTCCTGCTCATTCTCTCTCTCTCTTACCGTGTAGCTCCTAAACATGCCAAAGTTCTGTCTTTCCTCTGAATTCCTTCTCCACCTCAGCTGCTCTTCTCAAATTTACATACTCAAATCCGTCCCATTGTTATGCTCACTTCACAGATCCCACAGCTCTCAGGGGGGGGATTCTAGCTCCTGCTGTTGGCCCTCCAGCATCCTCTGAGATGGAGTGGTTTATTAAAGTGCCTCCTCTGCCATCCACACAACGCAGTGCCCTGAGGCTTTCTGATGGATGCAATGTGTTCTCTTGCTCCCATCTCCTGCAGGGAGGCTGGCAGCCCTGTTCTTACCCATTCTTTACATTTCTTAGATGAAAGGTAGTGTGTGTACCAAAGCTCTTTCTGATCTACTATTATTAAAGAGAAAAATGTCCTCAGGAATGAACATGTGCCACACAGGTAGCCCATCAGACCAAAGTAGTCATAAAGTCCCCTTTTGGGGGGGGAATCCTACAAAAACTAATCTGTGCTCAGCATCCAGGAGGGATCTGTGCACTAACAACTACTTACTCGCTGGCTTTCTAACTGTAGTAACTTCTCAACTTTGCTTCGTTTTTCTTAAATGTTAAGAGAAGTTGTTTTTTTTTTTTTTTTTTTTTAAGATTTATTTATTTGAGGGGTGCTGGGTAGTTCATATGGTTAAGTGTCTGCCTTCAGCTCGGGTCATGATCTTGGGGTCCTAAGATCAGGCCCCATATTTGGGCTCCTGGCTCAGAGGGGAGTCTGCTTCTCCCTCTCCTTCTGCTTATGCTGTCTCTGTCTCTCTCTCAGAAGAAAGAAAGAATGAAGGAAAGAAGGAAGGAAGGAAAGAAAGAAAGAAAGAGAAAAAGAGTGAAATTTATTTATTTATTTATTTATTTGAGAGAGAGGGTATGCATGCAAGGTGGGGAGGGGCAGAGGGAGAGGAGAGAAAATCTCCTGCAGACTCCCCAGGGAGCACAGATTCCCAATCCCAGGTCCCTGAGATCATGACCTGAGCCAAAGCCAAAACTCTGACCCTTAAACTGACTGAGCCACCCAGGAGTCCCAACAAGAGATACTGCCTAGTGACTACAGTTAATAATCCTGTCTTTACATTTGAAAGTTGCTGTGAAAGTAGAGCTTTAACTGTCTCAGGACAACGAATTGTAACTACATAGGGTAGGGGATCTATTGACTAACTACATTGTGGTAAAGACTTTGCCATATGTACCCATATCAAATCATCACATTGTATAACCTAAACATATATTGAATATTATTTTTTATTTTTAAAATTTATTTAAATTTATTTAAATTTATTTTTTATTTATTTTCAGCATAACAGTATTCATTATTTTTGCACCACACCCAGTGCTCCATGCAATCCGTGCCCTCTCTAATACCCACCACCTGGTTCCCCCAACCTCCCACCCCCCCGCCCTTACAAACCCCTCAGATTGTTTTTCAGAGTCCATAGTCTCTCATGGTTCACCTCCCCTTTCAATTTCCTAAACATATTTAAAGGTACGTAGGAGTTTGGAGCCCTACTTGGTCCCAGCATGTCAATGTCAATACATATACAGATGTCAATTATATCACAATAAATCTGGAGCCAAAGGAGATTCTGATGCTTTACTCCACCTCAAATAGGGGCCTTATAAAATAATTACATATATATATATACATATATATATAAAATATGTATATATATTTATATAATATAAATTATATATTAACTACCTTAGAAATACTCAATTGGTACCAGAAAATAGAGATTTTTCTTTGGGTGACCACATATGGGGAGGGACTGAGGGGTTACCAGGACGTGGGGCCATCCATGCTAAAATCAGCAAACTCACAACTCCATTAGGCAAAATGGACAAGTTGGTCACCCTCACTTCAGTGATAATGCTTTCTACATTTCCACACCAACTACCATTTGTTCCTCATTTGCCAACCATAAGTTCTTACTCAGTAAAAGAATGTGCAAGATGTGGAAGATTAAGAAACCAACTCCCTATTCTTGGGGAATGTGGAATTCAGAAACACTCAGCTGGGTCTCAGGTGAGTTTGATTCAGCTAGACTAAGTCATCCTGTGAAGCCAATTAAAAAATATATATAGAGAATCCTAGATTTTTTTTTTTTTTTGGTAGTTCTGCCTCCCTGGGATGAATCACAAAGAAAATATGATATAGACAACATTTTATTTATTTGATATTCAATTAAGTTTTTGGTCACGTGGGTGGTTCTGTCAGTTAAGAAATCAACTCTTGATTTCGACTCAGGTCATGATCTCAAGGTGGGGAGATGAAGTCCCCTGCAGGGTTCTGTGCTGGGTGTGCAGCCTGCTTAGGATTCTCTCTCTCCCTCTGCCCATGTCCTCTTAACCCGCAACTCTCACGCACGAGTTCTCTTTCTCTCCCTCAAAAAAAAAAAAAAAAAAAAAATAAGTTGAAAGCAGAAGAGGTATTCAGATAGTACCATGTGGTCCATTATTTCTCTTTAGCTGTCATGTGCTGCAGAACAACAGTCTGTTAGCTCAACAAATCCATGTGGTCATAAGTAGTCTAGATGCTTTCCCCCCTTCCTACCCCTCCCAAAGAAACCTGCAAACACTGTGACTGGTGGCACCTTCACCCGCATTCTTCCATCATAGTGGGGGAAAAGAATCTTACTTTAGAAGCAAGTGCCCTATTTCCAATATGAGGAGCCATTTCAGTTCAAAGCCCCACTTTTCTGTGGCCTGGCATTTTTCAAACGTCTACTGCAGGTATTCTTAGTATCCGTCATCCCAAAGCCCTTTTCAAGTTACTGCAGCTTCAGAGATGGATCACTTGGTACCCCTCCAGGGACAGGACCCAGTGACTACTGAGCAAATGCACAGCCATGTCTCTCAAAGATTTAGGTGAAGAACGGAAAAACAATAGTTTTGGTTGAAACTAAAGAGAACGGTATTGATCTGCCCTGCAGTTTTGCTAAGCTGCCAAACCAGGGACATGTTCTTTTGAGTAAAGCTTTAATGACTAGAAATCTGGGGTTGGCTTGACACTTCCTCTCAAACTGACACAGCCCTTTGACCTCTGAACAATATGCTTCAGTTCTGCACCCCGGTACCAGGTCTTGATTTATCTAGGCCCCAAGCTCCTGTAGTTCCTGAGAAGGACTTCTAAAGCCTTTATGGAGTGCTGGCTATAAAACTGATATTCTAACCTGAGAGGTGGTCTGAGGGTGACTTCTTTTCAAAGAAACTTGCAGCTCTTAAGGCGTGATGACAGATCCTGATATGTTTTGAGCCATCTCTGTCCATCTTCACAGAGCACTTTGTAGTCTCCAAATTGTAGACCAGAGACTTTAATGTCGTGTACACACTTGGACTCGACTATTCTGATGTTCCAAATGAAGTACAGGATTCTGAGGGCTAGCGCATTTTCAGATCCTAGCTCCAAGTCACGTCTTCTATGAAGACGTGCTCTAGAAAGGGCCTCCTTTCTTTCACCAGGACCTCTTTCTAGTCTTTATTACTCTATTATAATTGTTATTTTTTAGCCCCACCAGAGCATGTGCTCCTTGCCAGCAGTGGGCTGCTTCAGCTTTGGTCTTGGGCTTATTCACACACTTGGTGGCGATTCATTCAATGTCTACATGAGGCCTTTACGTCAAGGTCACTCTCCTCATCCTTTGCTGTATAACTCCCTCTGCATTCAGGTCTGCCTTGCCCCACTCACTTGGCATCCTCCAAGTCCTCAGTCCTCTGGCCTATGTCATCTACATACTTCACTCTCCACTGCACCATTTCACTATTGCCTTTGGAGAGAACCTGGAGCAGCTCAGCCTTGGCCTCTTGTTCTTCCTCATTCTGCTCTTGAAGAAGGTCACGGTCATGCTTGGCCGACTGCAGGGCCTGGGCCAGGGCGCTCTGTGACTTAACAGACGCAACACACATTAAAAAAGGGCATCGCTACCATTAACAACGAAGCGCTTGGAGGTGACATCTTTTTTTTTTTTTAGATAAGGTTAATAACAACCTGCCACAAATTCAAGCTGAACCTGAACCTAGTAAGATAATACCCAGGAAAGAATTTGGGACGAGAAAGGATCAAGTATCTAATTGCTGCTGTTACAACAGGGAACAGTGTTCTATTTAGGGAAATGTCTGCCTGACAATGTGGGCTTCAGCAACTGGCAGGTTCTGGAAATAGTGGGGAATACAAAGGTAGCAAAAACATTCCCTATCATTTAGACAGGAAGATTTATGGTTAGCACTATCTAAGATTGAGATCTTATTTGGACTAAAAAAGCATCACTGAGACTTGGTCCAGCTTTTCATTCATTGATGAAAAAATCTTTTATTTCACATGTAAATCTCTGAACACTATCTCTGGTCACTTTAGAACAGCACTATCTGATAGAACTTTCTATAGATGAAAATATTTTAGGGGCACCTGGGTGCCACAGTCGGTTAACTGTCCAGCTCTTGGTTTTGGCTCAGGTCATGATCTTAGGGCCGTGAGATGGAGCTCCATGTCAAGCTCCCTGCTCAGCATGGGGTGTGCTGGAGAGTCTCTCTTCCTCTCCCTTTGCCCCTCCTGCTCATGTTTGCGCACTCTCTCTTTTCAAATCAATCAATCATTCGATCAATCAATCAATCCTTATTTTAAAAAAAGAAAAGATTTTATATATGGACCATCCAATATGGTAACCATAGCCACATATATCTATTGAACACTCAGTATGTGCCTTAGTACAATGTGTGGTCACTGAATTTTAGTTTTGTTTTAAATAAACTTAAATTCACACAGTCACCTGTGGTAGCGTAGCAGCTACTGTGGTTTTTAGACAGCAGAGCTGAGTTTGGCGAACATTTCTGTCATTTACCTGTGGTGTGGTTATCCTAGAGCCATCATTCCCAAAAGATAACTTAGTCTAGTGGCAAGAACCTAGTCTACTGGAGTCTGGGCCGAGCCCTCACAGGTCCTTACTGCAAATTAGAAAAAAGCACCTTCTCAATCCGTGGATGCAGCTCTGAGAGCACAAGGCTTAGTTAACAGCAGCCTCAGCCAGACACCCTTGGGCAGCTTTGAAAGAGGAGCAACAATACACAGTGACCCTGAGAAGGACGCAGGCTTTGAAAGCCAATAAATTTGGCTTTAAATTGTGACCCTACCCCTCTTATATATTCATTGAGCACCTGTTCAAGGCATTAGTGTTTATAGAAGTAAGTGAGATGAAGATAAAGTCTTTGCCCTCAGGAGCCATAAAGGGGTGAGAGGATACACAAAATGAACATATAAACAAATTAAAAAATTTTTTAATGCTAACAGCAGTAAGGAACTAAAACAGAATGACAATACAGGATGTTTGACTCCTTCACATCATTGCCCAAGGGCCTTGGGGAAGGGAAGGGCTTGTACATAGTAGAAATAGCAGCTATGAAAGTCCTCTGGCAGGAGTAATGGTGACTTGGATAAGAGGCCCAGAGGAGGTCTGGGCAGCCGGAGGGGAGGAAATGAGGCAAGCAGACGTATGACGTAAGGTCGCAGGAGGAGGCTGGAGGCTAAGCAGAGGGGCCTCTGAGGCCAGCTGGAAGCCACTGGGAAGTCAGCCAGAGAGATCTTCTAAAATCTAAATTAAGTCATCTCATGACCAGCAACAATTCCTTCACACTCTACTACTAACTGTATGACCCTGGACATGTTATTTTTCTTCTCAGAGCCTTGGTTTCTTCATGTAAAAAGATATAATTCTTCCTTTTTCCTAGGACTTCTATGAAGATTGAGATAACATGAGAGACATATCTGGCAGAATGTCTGATGCACAAACCATGGGATTCATTTAAAAATGCATATATAATGTAGAAAATAAGGAGAATAGAGGGAATAAAATAAAATATCTGAGAACAGACATCTACAGTCTCATGACCTGTACCTCAGAAGAGATGCCTTTGCAGGGAGATTACGTACAAGTGAGGTGCTATGGGGCGCCAGTAGCAAGGTGCCTTCAAGACGAACCAGGTATTAGCTTGAAATATCAGAGTTCAGAGAACTTCTCTCTCACCTCAGTCACTCCATTTTCACCTTAAAGGGCCACTTTCACTGGCGTCACCTGCTAGAAACATTATATATCCTCTTGGGAAGATATGGCCGATATGTATAGGTTATCGACAACTTAAATTTGAACTAAGCCAGTCCCATTTGTTTCATTCTGGTCTTCTTTTTAATTCTACTTCTTGGTGCAATTCAGAATCAAAGATCCATAAAGAGCCTTGCTGACTTCCTGTTCACTTAATAATGCAAAATGGAAATACACAGTTTGCTTGCTGTGTCTAAATCTGACAAACGGGGTGCCTGGGTGGTTCAGCAGTTAACCATCTGCCTTCGGCTCAGGTCACGATATTGGGCTCGTTGCTCCATGAAGAGCCTGCTTCTCCCTCTTCCTCCGCTACTACCCCTGCTTGTGTGCGCCCCTCTCTCCCTCTTTCTCTTTCTCTCTCTGTCTCTCTCTCACTATCTCTGTCAAATAAATAAGTAAATAAAATCTTAAAAAAAAAAAAAAGTTTGACAAACTAGACAAGCAATTTGCATCACTGAGTAAAGTCCTTCTGTGATGAAGTTCCTTCCTGGCACATACAAGGTCCACCATGTTTTTTTCCCCCATAACTTCCGGGGCATTTTCCTCTCTTTTATAGGAGGAGATATCGAGCCTCATCCATCAGGCATGATTTGTTTGTTTGTTTGTTTGTTTTTAAACACACAGTCAAGCTACTGGCGAAAAATAATAGATGTATTACTTTGGATTCCTCTTCCAGTTGCCCTTTCAGTGCTTCTATCTGCCCAGTGAAGTTGCTCTTTTCCCTGGAAAGTTGGTTTATCAGAGCTTTCTTTTCTTCCAACCTCTTCAGGAACTCTCCTACAGAAAGATTTCACAAAGTGAGTTCATCCTAGCCTGCCTCCCCATCCACCACCTCCTCCTCCCACGAGCTGTCCACTCGAAGGACACCACAGTGACTCCTAACACATATTTTTAATAGAACAGGGGTTTGAGAGTTCAGTCATCAGCAAAACCATGGCAATGATCTGTTCTGGGATGCACAAAAGAGCCCTGAGAAAGAACTGATTTTTAACAGTAAGTTTGGGTCAATAATAGGTAATATTAGCTACCATATATTGAAACTTTTTTGTGCAACAGGCACTACTATCCATCTTAAATCCCATAACTCCTTGACCATGTTCGTAGTATATTACCCACTTTAAAGAGGGGGAAACAGCAACTAACTAGGGTATGATTGAGACACCAACGTGCATAGCCAGTAAGTGGTGGAGGCAGATTCTACTGAAGTTTTTTAACCCTGAAGAGCACATTCTTTTGTGTTATGCTCCCTTGCTTCTTTTATGTGGCTCTACCAACTTCTGTCTATATAATCTTTAGGGAATTACAACTTCTTTGTCACATCTGTAAAATGAGGATAACAATAAAAAATTGTCAGGGCACCTGGGTGGCTCAGTCGGTTAAGTGTCCAACTCATGATCTCAGGATCATGAGATTGAGCCCTGAGTCAGGCTCTGTGTTCATTGCAAAGTCTGCTTTAGATTCCCTCCTCTCTTTCTTCCTCTCCCTCTCACCCATAGCCCCTAATTGCACACTCTCTAAGTAAATAAAAATCTTTAAAAAACTGTTAATGGAAATTAAATGAATGTGTTTTGTGACTAATCTGTTTTTACTACTGTGAATGTGTTTTATAGACTAGCTGCTAAATAAATATTAAAAATAGTCATTAAATAGTGGAGGCTAGGACCATGATGGGGGAACTTTTCATTATACAGTAGTCTACACTGTCTCTTTTGCTGATGATAGGACAGCAATGCCTTGATTATTAGCAATGGTACCAAATACTGAGCCAATCCTGGGCAAAGGCAGTTGCTTCTATAGTGTAATTAGTGCAACACTAATAGCCCACCATACCTGTGATCCCTATATTTCTTGCTATAAACAAGTTCTAAAACTCTTAGCATTATAAGAAAGCATCTGTTTTGGCTAAAGCAGCTATTTTCAAACTTTTTGGTCTCAGAAACACTTCATATGCTTAAAATTTATTGGGGACCCCAAAAAGATTTTGTTTACATGGATTTTATATTTAATAGATAGCATATTTGAAATTAAAAGAGAAATTTAAAATTTGTACTAATTCATTTTCAAATAATAATAAAAATCTTCATGATGTGTTAACATGTTTACCTAAACAACCATTTTTAAGAGGAAAAACTATATTTTCTAAAAGTACAAAAAAGTTAGTGAGAAAATGACATTATTTTACATTTTAAAAAATCTCTGGCTTAATAAAAGCTTGATTTTCATATTTGCCTCTGAATGCCATCTACTGTAATACACTGTTTTTAATGACGTATGTGAAGAATCTAGCCTACCATAGATACATGGGGAAAGGGAGATGAATTTTCATAGTCTTTTCAGATAATTGTGACCGTTATTTGATACTATATCAAAACTCAACAAATAGAAATATCTCAAGGATTAGTTGCAGTATGATCCTCTGCTACCTTAAAATTCAGGAGTCTAGCTTAAACTTTCAATGGATCTTTCACCCACACATGACTATATAACATCATGACGTGGTGATTTGAAAAATATGTGTTCACTGAATTACGCAGATCTTCTAAAATATTGACATATTCCATACAACATTGAAAACAGTGTGTTTGTTAACATCACTGCCGATCTCATCCAAAAAGTCTTTAACAATTGAGAGCATCAGGCTCATGAAGGCATATACATGTTTTCCAAAAACATGATTTTTGCCTAAAAGCTTCAATTTTATTATTGGCAACAGATAATGTCAGTTGTTTTCCTTGAAGCGACAGGCTTGCTTTGTTCACTTTTGAGAAAATATCTGCCAAATATCTGAATCAGAATACACATAGTTTGTTGGTCAATCGTCCTTTTAAGTAGATAGGATGCTCCCTGAGGAAACCTGCTAGCTCAGCTCAGAACTTAATCACACATCATACTTCAGAGGGGGTGTCGGTGGGGGGGATGGGTGAAATAGGTGAAGCGGATTAAGAGCACACTTGGGGTGAGCACTGAGCAGTGTATAGTCATTCAATCACTGTGTTACACACCTGAAACAAATATAACACTATGTTCACTGTGCTGGAATTAAAATTTTAAACCTTCATAAAAATACAGTGGTGCTTTATGTATACTTCCTCTTTTGTCAGAGAGAATATTAAAAAGATATATACTTGGGGTCAAGATATAATAAAATTAACTTTTACTGCTTCATTAAGGACATTCTTACTTAAAACTGACTTTTTTTTTTTTTCAAACTGTGAGTATATGAGTATATCAGTGAATATAATGATTAATAATAGTACAGTGTGGTGCCACTGTCTTGATGCATGATGAGACCTCAGTAGTTTTAACTGTCACTGCTTCTGCAGCATCAATACAAATCACGAAAGAGCTTAAGAAGCAGTCATTTTAACCGCATAGGCCCCCTACAAGGGTCTTGCTGATCACCGGTATTCTGTGGACCAAACAAAAATCTCTGGGTGACAGCGTTGTACTGAAAAGGAGTCTGAAGAAATGCCAATCCGCCAGGGGGTTGAGACTGACATATCACGTATCTCACAGAACAGGGACCCACTTAACATGGCTTACTTCATCACATTTACCACTGGTTTGCTTGGAAAGTGGAGTGTGATATGTTGACAGGGCAGGGCACGAGACTGATGGTAGTGGCAAAAAAGCAGCAAAAAATCTGAAGCGTAGACCCAGGGATGGGAGGGAAGGCTTGGATAGGTATATACTTAAATTTTAATTCACACAAAGCCAAAAGGTGAAATAAGAATTAAAGGAAGGAAGAAAAGGTCCTCCATTCCGAGCGGAATTATCACCTCACACCCACTTTTACTTCACTCACTTACCCACTAATTTCCTCATCAAAAAAGTGAGTGGAAAATTAATGCCGACGGCTAGGGGGAGGTAGGCAGGGCCCATCACAACAATGTTGTACAGCACATCATTCAGGATCCGACATATGGGTTTTCTCCAGTCTTATCACTGGACTCTGACGTCCACAGACTACATCCTAAATGGCAAAAATCAAACTGGGGGTTTTGTAACAAGGCCAAGTGTCATCCACCCGCCCCCGCTATTAGAGTCCTGTTCAGTGCCCCTGCTAGAACCAAAAACACTTTCTTTTGGGTTTCTAGGTTTATAGTTACTTTTGCCAGCCCTTTTTAATTTAGCTTTAATTCTAGATTTAGCCTCTAGAAAGAGGCAACCACCAACAGAAGGATGTCATACAGTCTAAATGATCTTTATTCTCTTTTTAAAGTGTGTGCCTCTGGGCATCAAGAGTATTGTTTATTTTCTTTGACCTAGGAATGTGATCTCTGGAAACATACTCCTAAAAATAATGTAATTACATCTAGCCACATGCTGTTCATAGCAGAGAAACAATTAAAGCTACAAGGTAAGGTTAAGTAAACCATCGTTCCTCTACTTGATGGATTAGAAACAGCCATTATAAATGACTAAATATGAAAGATAAAAATAAAAAAAACTTATGACAAATTGAAAAAGAAAAAAAACCAAAGAAATTGTTAAAAACACACACACACAAAAATTATCATTAGTAGAGAGTAAACTGTGGGACATTTTCCTACTTTTCATTTATCAAATGTTTGTGTAGCACCAGTAAGTGGCGGGCATTCTTCTAGATGACTGACATACATCAGTGAATAAAACAAAGCTTAGAGGAAGCTTACATTCTTGCAGATGGAGATAGACAAATATGCACATTTATCATGTCAAGAATGTAGTTTGTTTGAAGGTATTAAAAACTATTTTTAAAAAGGCACAGAGAGAAAATGGGTTGAGAACAAACGTCACCTTCTCAACAAGGCCTATACTGACATCCCCCAGATATCTGTTTGATTAACCCTCATCTTCAAGTCTCTGGAGAATTATTAGAGTATTCCAGGCAGAGGGAAAAGCTAGGGCAAGACCCCAGAATGCGAGTGTGCCTGGTGTGTTAAAAACATAGTCAAGGCAGAATGAAAGAAGGGAAAGTAGAAGAAGAGGTCAGAGAGATAATGAGGGGCCCAATTACGTGGCCTTGTAGGCCATTGTACAGATTATGGCTTTCACTGGGTGTTAAAAAAAAAGTATGGGTTTATTACTGAAAATTAGAAAAAGATGCCTGTTTCCATGAGGTCGACATTATAAAAAGTCATGTCTTGTAGGCTGTGTGAACCGCCCTGCCATTCTTTGATCTTGACAGTTCCTTCATCCAACTGCATATTTCTTTTCTTCTTCATGAAGGAGAGCTGGGCAGAGCCTCCCAAACCAGCACAGAGGTAACCCTCACCAGACAAGGGCATATCAGTGGACAAGGTTAAATCAGAGGCTGCATTCCTCCCCTAGAATCTTCAAACTCTCACTCCATTTCAGTGACCGATTGATCATCTCAGTTGTCCTTCCACCAGGCTGCTGGGACTGAGCTCACTCACAACCGAAGCAGCACGTTTACTTACCCTTCTCACTCCGTAGCTTCGTCTTCTGTGCGTTCAGGTCATTTGCCAACTGAGTCACTTCATCTAGTTTTGCATTTGCTTCATTCAAGCACTCTTCATACAGACTACAGAGCTTCTCAGAGTTCACCTACGAGTTTAGAATAAAGGTCTGGGTATGGTTCATGGAGTCCATGCTGAATTAGCTGCATAAAATGGGGGGTGGGGAGGGGGTGGTTCCTGGGAACCTTGTGCTCTCTTCTGCTCTGAAGACCACAGCTAACATTTGGGAAACTGTATCTTCTAACTTCAGAAAACACAATAAACTCAAGGTCTGGGCCTTTAAGGGTCCAAACTTCTCAGGCTACAGGTTTCATGTAGAAACCCAGCTCTCTGGGTATTGGGTCACTCTCTAGAATTCTTTGTTTTTTTGAACAAGGAAACATGCCCAATACTTATATAGTTCAAAATGACTTCTTGACATTATATTATATATTTAACCATCTTACTCTCCCACTAGAATAGGTTTCATGAAAGTAGAGATTCTGCTTGATCACAGATAACCCATCAACGCCTAGATGAGTGTCGAACACATATAAGAAGCTCAATAAACAATTGGGGACATGCAGAGGAGAGGGAAAGACCAAGGGAAAGGGGAATAAAATCCAAAGGGCTGACCAAGCAGTATATAAGAAAGTAGATAGATATGAACTGCAATGGTTTAATCATGGACATTTGAACTGTGAAACAACTACAACCTCTGGATCACTAAGGCTGCAGTCTCAAGGGAACCCTGTTAAGTTAACCCTTCCACTCTAAACTCCAGTTTCTCACAATGCGTTTTTCACGTTTGGAGGAAAGGATATGCCATTTGGCCTTTGTACTTCTACCTGACTTAAGTAACCAAGATAACAATCAGATTTCTGCCACACCCTGGAGCTAATGCTAGTGACCTTGAGACTCAAGATTCTTAAACAGGACCAAGAGCTGCCAGACGTAAAATGGCTGCACCCCCTTTACCCAGCTGTAGTTTTCATCCTTGTTATTAATAAGATCAGAAATTACATTGGTGGTGCTATAGATCCATTGTTCCACAGATAGCTGTTGGTTTTGCTCTTTACGTGTATTAAATTTCAATTCCATACAACAGTCCCATAAGATCTTTGTTTTCACAATGAGTGTTAAGGAAAAGGAAGAATCAAGACAATAAAGAAAAGATCACACCAGTGGCATTCCAAGAAAATGGTGAGGCATGTGAAATCTGGTGGTGGGCTAACAGTCTGAATGTTTACCTAATTTATGGTGATGTAACAATGGCCAAGGACCAGGTGTCTTTGAAAGATACCAGGTTTAGTCCTCTGGAAAACCCCTAAATCAGCAAAAACCTTGGAGGCCTCCAGCTAGAGCCAGCTCTATGCTGAAGATTATTCTCTTCAAGCTTACACTAGTGACTATTCTAACCTCCCAATGAAAAATGACCAGATTACATTTTCTTATATCCCCAAGGCAGTGTGCAGTGCTTGACACAAAATAGGCTACTTAATAAATGTTGAAGACAATCAAATTATTGCCTTAGTGAGAGGTTGGCTAACATGCCCACTAAAGTTTACTTAGAGGTCATATTCAAGCTTTCCTTATAATGCCCAACACCCCACATTTACTTTTAACTTGGTCAAGATATTATCCACTGATTAGCAAACAAGTGAAGAGTCACATCAGGTGCATGCTTATTTGGAGGCTGAAGAGGAATGTCATATAGGTCAAGTTTGAAGATGTTCTATAGCACATGCACACTTGTTGGTGATGGTGCAACTAACGTTGGTAGAGATTGGATGGCCAGCTTCTTGTACAATGTCATCAGCATCACATAGGTTAGAGCCCTTAGGCTAAATGTCAGGCACACTCAAATATCCACTCCCCACTGGCTACTGGAAAAAAGCTAGAGTAGTGATAAATGTAACAGTCTGTAGATGGTCTGAAACTGCTAATTATGTTTTGAATGTTGAATAGTTTGCCCTCACTCCTGAAAGTAATTTGACAAAGTTGGCACACTCATTTTTTTCATCAAAATATCCTTTGAGAGTTCAGATTGACTGTTATTTCATTTATAAAATGTTTATCATTTTATAGTGATATGTTTATAATGACAAAGTGTTTATCATTACAAATGATAAATGTTTTGCCATTTATAAAACAGAGTTAGAGAGGCTAAACACCTTGTCCAAATTCATACAGCTAGGGAATGCTGGAATTAGGATTTGCACTGATAACGGCCTGTGTGGAGGCAAGGAAAAAAAAAAAAAGCCAAATACTAAATTTCTAAATGCCTGTTATATGAAGTAGTAATGACAAAAGGAATGTTACATTGACATCCTAGTTGACTCATACTGTCACGAATCCTGAGCACTGGAGGAAACTGGATAAAAATGTGATAACTATGTGAACCATCTTTATTTTATGTTGTCTCCGGTCACAAATGACCCATTAACTGGGACAGGAAGAACACATCCAGGTGTGAGAAATGGCACTTCTGCTTATGGTCCTCAGTATTCTATGCTACGCACCTGTTTGCTGAGGGTGAAAGAACACAGAGCTCTAGAAGACTACTTAGTCAATGGGGTGTGGAAATGGCAAGCAAAGGAGCCAGAGAACCCTCAGTTTTTAAGAGACTCCTATGCAGTTAAGCCCAGCTGGGCTGTGTATATCTGCAGAGTAGGCAGCCACCTGGGCAGACAGAAAAGACACCTGTTTTTAGGCATTACTTCATATGGTAGGTATTTCATGGGCAGTGTTAACCACTGGCAGAGCGTTTTCAATTTACAATGTATTTTTTATAAGCAGGAGCTGCAAAAGACATTGAAATCGGTTATCTAAAGGTAGCCTATATGGGGACATATCATTCAAATAGGCTGTAACTTGAAGGTACAAATTCAAATTTAAGCATAAAGAATAGGCACTAAATTTTCATACCAAAAAAGAAGAGGTTAATGGAATAATGTGCGTACATCTTAAAGCTGATTCTTAAAATGCTGCCTAAAAATGCTATCTCCCAGAAATGCAGGAACCAATGGGAATTCAAAATAATCAAGATAATTGTGAGATTGCTTATAACTTTTAAATTTCCCTGGGCTTCTCTGTCAGCATAATATACTTTTTGAAAATGCTTCAGTTTCCACTGTATCACTTAGTGATTGGCATTCCTGGGATTATAATTCAGGAAAAGATGAAATAAACAATTCAAAAAAAATTTCAGCATAATGTATACACTTATGAGAGTGAACAGAATCAATTTAAACCACCGAGGAATATTTGCGGCAGCAGTGGAATGTGGCCACCCACCAACACAAACAGGATTGGGCGTCAAGGCCCATTTCTGCCATGATTGTATGCCTTGGATAGTCACTGAACCTATGAGCCACAGAATTCCCGAGAGGCGTATATAAAAGTTAATGCTAGTACTTGAGTATACAGGTTATGCATATCATGTAGTGAGTAAGAGTAAAATAAGACCTACTGTTTGCCTTAGAGATGTTTTCTACTTAAGCAAAGTTAAAAGACTATATAATGCAGTAGTACAAGAGGGATCCTAAAAGTGCTACAGTACTTCTGAAACAGATGAAGTTTTAATATGGAAAGTTGAACTTGAGCATTCCAAGGAAAGGGCTTAGTTTGGACAAGACATATTGGTGGAAAAAGGATATTTGATGGAGGGCAAACATTCTAGGTTGGCTGAAATAGAAGGCCCATGAAAAAAAGTAGTGGGATCTAAAATTGGCAGGGCAGAGTGAGTCTGGTCACAGGCCAAAGGGTACCTTGAAAACCAGCAGTTTAAAGTTCAGTGTTAAGCAGGGGGACATGATTCTATAAATCCATGTTTAGAGATATTCATATAGATACTGTATAGGATAGACTGAAAAAAAGAAAAACTAGAAGCAAAAAAGATAACTTAGGAAACCACTTCAATAGTCTGGTTAAAAGGTAATGGAAGTCCTACCTACATGTGAGAATAGAATGGAAAACTGTAAGACAGTAAAGAATTGACCTGCCGTAAGAATTGATTGGAAAGCAAAAAACAAGAGAGGAAACAAATAATCATTTACAGGCTTAGAGCCTGGGTGATGGGAAGAAACAGGGTGCCAATGACAGAAATGTCCAGAAGAAACACCAGATTCAAGAGAAGGTGATGAGTTTGGTTTTAGACACACTAATTTGAGGAAAGGAAGACTTTACTGATCTTTGAAAGAACAACTTAAGAGAATACTTCTAAGAAAAGCAGGGATAATAAAACCCACAACAAGGGTTATAGGATTGAGGAAGTAGTGAGGCATATATATTTGCTGGTGGGAGCTAGCTTCCTAAGATGGTCCCCCCTAATGACCAACACCCTCTGGTACTCACACCTTTGTATAGATCCCTACCCTGTGACTTATAACTTAATCACTGCACTGCACTGTAAGTCTGCCTAACTAGAATTGTTGCAGCTTCTGTCTTGGTCTCTTGTAGTACTTGCTCTTATGCCCTAAATTGCCTTGTAAGAAGCTCAGTCCCCCATGGTTGCCATGCTGTGAGGAAACCCACGCTAGCCATATGGCAAGAAAGATTTCCAACTAGCCCCTAGCTGTTTTAGTTAGTTGTCCCAACCCAAGAGCCGGACATGAGAATGAATAAACCCTCAGATGACTCCAGTTGAGACTGGAGAGTTGATAATAAATTGCTGTTTCAAGCTGCAAGGTTTGGGGATGATTTGTTATATAGCAATAGATAAATGAAACTATACTCTTTGGTCAAGGAGACAGAGGCAGATATGGATAGACTTTGCTTTCCTCCTCCCAGTATCTGAGGAAGAGTCTTTCTTTATTTTGGTTTGTTTTTGCAATAGGTGAATAATGGTCATGTGGAAAAATATTTTATTCTTTGGGACAAGAAAGCAAGAAATGGATGAATATAAGAAAAATATAAGGTGAAGAGAGAAGTTATACTGAATGGGTCTTGACCTAATCAGTTAGGTCTTACTATTTATTGGAAAGGATTTAGAAAGTCAGGGTTAGAATTTGAGGGAGGATTTTGTTTAAAATAAAACAGTGAATTAGAAGAATAAAAGAACTTCTGAGCAGCAATGAAATTCTAGGGGAAATTGGAAAGTATGAAATTCATATCTAATTAGTACAGATTTACAGTGAAACTATCAACAGTTTTACGACTATGACTTCCTACTAAGATGTGCAGAAACAGAAGAATTCCTGAGGATAAACAAGAGGCACAGTAGATTATAAAGAGTAAGGACTTCTAGAGCATCATGTGGGCTGAGGAAAGCAAATGAAGCCTACAGGGCATGGAGAAAGAAGGCTTTCACTGCCGAGAGAAAGAAGGATGAGTCCACATAAAAGGCAGAATACAGAAGAGACAGAGGAGAGAGGACTTAAATCCTTCCTAAATTTACATTCAGAGATAATTGGGGGGTGGGGTGGCAGGGATAGAGGAGAGAAAGAGAGAGAAGGAAAAGCAGGGTGGTTGTGTTTCTTCCTACTGAATGAGGTTTTTAAAGGGAACTAATGCTAAATATTTTAGGATTCACTTAGTCTCTCTGAGGAAATGTTACATTTTTCTGGCTATGGTCCTCGCAGGTTGAGCTTTATTGTTGGTTTGTCTCTTTTCCAGATAATTTTACAAATTCTGCTCACAAGGAGAATGTGACTCTGGCTACAGGCATACCTTGGAGATATTGCGGGTTCAGTGCCAAACCATGCAATAAAGGTAATATCACAATAAAGTGAGTCAGTGAATTTTTTGGTTTCCTAGGGCTCATAAATGTTGTATTTACTCTATACTATAGTCTATTAATTGTGCAATAGCATTACCTATTTAAAAAAGTGTATGCCAAAATTTAAAATGGTTTATTGCTAAAATATGCTAGCCATCATCTGAGCTTTCTACGAGCATAATCTTTTTGCTGGTAGAGGATCTTGCTCAATCTTGATGGCTGCTGATTTATCAGGGTGGTGGTTCCTGAAGGTTGGGGTAGCTGTGGCAATTTCTTGAAATAGGACAACAGTGAGTTTTGACACATCAATTAACTCTTCCTTCATAAATTATTTCTGTGTAGCATGGATGCTGTTAGATTGCATTTTACCCACAGTAGAACTTCCTTCAAAATTGGAGTCAATCTTATCAAACCCTGCTGCTGTTTTATCAATGAAGTTTATGTAATATTCTAAATCCTTTGTTGCCACTTCAATAGTCTTCACAGCATCTTCACCAGGAGTAGATTCTGCCTCCAGAAACCACTTCTCTGTTCATCCATAAGTAGCAACTCCTTACCTGTTAAAGTTGTATCATAAGATTATGGACCTTCGATACCATCTTCAGGCTCCACTTCTAATTCTAGTTATCTTGCTATTTCCACCACATCTTCAGTTACTTCCTCCAGTGGAGTCGTAACCTCTCAAAGTTATCTAGAAGGATTGGAACCAACTTCTTCAAAACTCCTGTTAATGTTGATATTTAGACCTCTTCCTACAAATCATGAATGTTCTTAAAGTAGAATGTTCTTAATCTAGAATGGTGAATGCTTTCCAGAAGATTTTCAATTTACTTTGCCTAGATCCATAAGTGATTTTTGATGGATCTGCGGCAGCTAGAGACTTAAAAAATGTATTTCTTGAATCATGATATTTGAAAGTCAGAATGACTCCTTGATCCATGGGCTGCTGAATGGCTGTTAGCAAGCATGAAGAAAACATGAATCTTATTGTATATCTTCATTAGAGTTCTTCAGTGACCAGGTGCATTGTCAATGAGTAGTAATATTTTGAAAGGAATCTTCTTTTCCAAGCAATAAGTCTCAACAGCAGGCTTCAAATATGTGCTGTCATTCAGGCTTTATTTTTCCATTTTTATAGCATAGGCAAAGTAGATTTAGCACAATTCTTGTAGGTCTTTGGGTTTTCAGAATGGTGAATGAGCATTAGCTTCAAATTTAGCCCCTAACAAGAGAATTAGCCTGTCTTTTGAAGCCAGGCATTGCCTTCTCTTCTCTAGCTAGGAAAGTTCTAGATGGCATCTACTTCCAATAGAAGACTGTCTACATTGAGTTTCTCTGTTTAGTGTAACAACCTTCATGAATTATCTAAGCTAGATCTTCTGGAAAACTTGCTGCAATTTCTTTTTTTTCCCCGGTGTTCCAAGATTCATTCTTTATCACCACACCCAGTGCCCACGCAATACGTGCCTCCTTAATACCCAACACCAGGCTCAATTTCTACATTGACACTCGTTTCTTCACCTGGCACTTCATATTAGAGAGAGCTTCTTTCCTTAAACCTCAACAATGAACCTTCTGCAGCTTCCTCACCTCTCTCAGCCTTCACAGAATTGGAGAGTTAGGCCCTTGCTCTGGATTAGCTTTTAGCTTAAGGGAATGATGGTTTGATCTCCTATCCAGACCACTAAAGCTTTCTTCATTCTCAGCAATAAGGTTTTTTCACTTGCTTATAACTCATGTGCTCACTGGAGTAGAACTTTTAATCTTCAGGAATTTTTCCTTTGCATCCACAACTTAGCTAACCATTTGGCACAAGAAGCCTAGATAGCTTTAAGCCTGTCCTGGCTTCCAACCTGCCTTCCTCACCAAGATTAATCATCTTAGGCTTTTGATTTCAAATGAGAGATGTACAACTCTTCCTTTCACTTAAACACTCAGAAGGCATTTTAAGCTTATTAACTGACCTAATTTCAATATTGTTGCGTCTCAGGGAATAGAGAGGTCTAAGGAGAGGGAGACAGACAGGAGAATGGCCAGTTGGTGGAGCAGTCAGAACACACACATTTATCGATTAAGTCTGCCTTCTTATAGGGGACATGGTTCTTGGTGCCGCCAAACAACAGTAACATCAAAGATCACTGATCATAGATCGCCATAATAAATATAATGAAAAAGTGTGAAATGCTGTGAGAATTACCAAACTGTGGCACAGAGACATGGAGTAAGACAATGCTGTAAGATAAATGGCACTGATAGACTTGCTCAACTTAGGGCTGCCATAAGCCTTCAATTGTAAAAAAAACACATTATCTGTGAAGCACAATAAAGCAAAGCTCAATAAAATGTTGTATGCCTGTATTTGTTCTGATTAACCTAACATAAGCCTTCTCTCAAATACCAGAGTAGGATGGCCTTTACCTATGAACTGATACTAGTCATTTGATATAAGAGCCTGTGCTATATGGATTAATGGGTGCAGTGAAGAAAGAAGGAAGTTTCACCACATCTTCTAAGTGCTGGCTGGTTACAGAGATGTCAGAAAAGATGAGGGGGAAAAGGTCTCTCCTGTTAGCAAAGCTCTTTGTGTCTACCATTCATTGAGACAAACACTAGAGTGTATGAGGCACCTCCAAGGAGTGTTTCCAACTCAATGTCATTCTTCAAGAGAGAGGCACCACTCACGTAACTAGTGTCTTACTTTCCAGTCTACTTATTTATATCATCACCAGAAAGACCCAAAAGAATCATGGACTGGAACTCTAATAAAACCAGAAGCTACTGTCAGACTACATTCAGGTAATAACCACGTGACCTTAATAATGTCCACTGAGATTAAGCCTGAGCTACTCAATCAGAAGAACTATAGCTTCCATTAAGACACTCCTCAAGTCATCAGTCTCATTTATTTTTTTCTTTTCCTTCCTCTCCCCCACCTACTTTCATGTTCTGAAGTCTGTAAGGTAGACTTAAGAATGTTTACCTTAGCTCTGGTCATCTGCTCAACATTCATCAAGAGCTCTTCCACTTCTAGCTGCAAGTCACTCTTGTCTTTTTCTAATTTCTGCTTGACCTGTTGGAAATTGTCAAGCCGGCCCTGGAGCTCAGCCAGGCTGTCTGCATGTCTCTTCTTCAAAGTGGCAGAAGTTGCCTCGAAGTACAGTGTAGCCTCTTCCATGTCTCTGCGAAGCTTCTGGAATTTTGTTTCCTGTTTCTTAGTAATATCCAGCTGAGCCAAACTGGTGCCTCCTGCCTCCTCCAGCCTCTCATTCAAGTCTTCCAGTTCTTGGATGAGGTCAGCTCTCTCCCTCTCCACCTTGGCTCGAGTGGTCCTTTCAACTTCGAGTTCTGTATCTGTATCTGCAGCAATAAATAATTTTGACTTTTACAAAGCCCTTGTAGCATATTTTATATTAAGAGCTTTACTATAGTTTTATACATTTCTCAACACTAAGAAAAGTTACATAACACTCTGGGTTCCCATTTTATAAAGAATATAGAATACACAGAAATTAAATTATTTTCCCCAAATCAGTACAAAAACCAGAATTCAAATGGGCAGTTCCTCCAGATCTCCCAGCCCTTGGTGATGAGCAACTTCATTAAATTCTATACATGGACAGGGAACCATAGTAAAGAGCACTTTCTAAAGCAATAAGAAACATTTTTCATGGAACAAGAAAAAAATTTAAAGAGATTTAATAAAAACTAACATGATGAATTTTATATACAATACCTCACTCCTCTAGAATTAGTTTACCAAACTCAGTTATTAGGAACTTGGGCAAATATCTGAAGAAAAGAATGACTATCTGAGTCCAAGCAACTCAATCATAAGAAACGGCATCAATGTAATTTTACACGCAGTTCTGACATACTTGATTACTTGGCTTCTTCCTTTCAAGGTGATTTCAAGTACCAGGAGATCTGAAGTAACGTATTAGAATTGGTGGAGGAGTGGAAACTGCTACCACGAATAGTAATCTGATACCATTAGAGGCAAAATTACTAGATAAAGGAAATTAGTGATAAGAACCCTCAGAGCCCAAAATCTTTTTTGTGTAAGGGCAAATAGTTTTACAGCATCATTGTAGTACAGGGAAGCCACTGATGTTTATTAACATCACCTTTAATAATTAAGCATACATTAGGATAGGGGTGAAAAGAGATAGAATCTATTTTAGAATATGTTTTCCTTTCCTTTGAGTAAGAGTACCACGGCTAGAGAATGCTGGTTTCTAGATCATGCCAAGATGTAGGCTACCAGATCTGTAGAGGAGTTATGACAGAAAAAGTGCCAAAAAATTTATGACTTCCACACCCAAGTAAACACGTTCCCCTTCCAACAAGTTATTTTGGGATCCAATAACTTTGTCCCAAACAATACTATCATTAAACCAAACATTTCTGAAATGTTTCCTCAGAAATAATCTTTAGAGCTTGTTTTTGGTTTTGTTTTGTTTTGTTTTAAATCATCAAGGGAAGAGAATTTATCTTTTGGATAAATTGAAACTTCTGGGTCTTTTTATTTTGGATAAAGTCAAGTATCATTTGAAGACAAGCCAGTGAATATGATAGATAATCGCTTGGAGATTAATATTGTGTTTGAAATCATGCCTATAAATCAGGGAGACTGAATTTCTTACTTGGTTCAAAAATGTCTCAGAAAATAATTATCAGAAAGAGACTCAAAATTATTTTGAGTAATGGCTACATTACTGAGATAAATATTTAGCTCCAAAGGAAAAACATCTATCATACAGATGTATATGCATTCAGCATATGTAAGGAGTTATCCATACATGTGTGTAGGTATATGCATATGTCCATACATACCTATATTACTCTGTAACATGGTCAAATAGTATAAAACAACTACATGGTCTAAAATTTATAAAAAGCTTCCCATTATCAAATAATGTGTTGAGACTACAGGTAGATATAAAACAGATTTTCAGCACAGAAATAGAATTGCCTTCTAATCACGAAGACTAATCATTATAGAAAATTAAATTGCTAACCCTGAATGCTTACCATGAATAAGGCTTTATGCTTACCACTTAAAAGTACTGTTGCTGTTAATAATATTAGCTCAAAGGTTGTCAGGAAGATTAATAACTGAAAAAAATAAATGCCTCGAATTTTAGCACAATGTTTGGTTCACCGTAAATATGCAACAAATTATCTATGTTTTTATTATGATAAGAAAATCTAAGCTTCAAGGGTAATTTTCCTAAATCAGCCAGCTGGCGAATGCCACAGTTTACCTTCTTAACCACTGCTCTTTTCAGCTTCTGTCCATAGTTGGCTAAAGGTATGGATACCCGAGCAAAGTATTTGTTACTGAAGTACCAATTACCACCCATGAATCTACATATAGCCACACATAGGTATTTGACAGATGATTACCTGAAGTTCCTTAACCGTGTTCTGAAGCTGAGCCACCAGGCCTTTCTCCTTCTCCACCTTTAAATTCATCTGATTCATTTCTAGTTCTTTCCTGTTAGGTAAAAATGTATCAAATAGAATTGTTTAGAGTGATAACATTTAGCTTAAATATTTTTTAAAAATCATATTTAAAATTATAGTAATGACATATGAAATCATTCTCATTGTAAAAATTCAACTATTATATCTATATCTGAAATCTCCTTGGCTATCACACCCAATCTTTGTTCCTTCCCTAGAGGTAAACACCATTATCAGTTTGGTGTGAGTCCTTCCAGACATTTTTCTAAGTATTGACATATGTTTGTGTTTATATATTGGTAGAAAGAGTTTCATTTTCTTTACTGTGAAAAGTACAATATGATACAAGTTTGTATTTATAGTTCCATAACTTACTTTTAACCCAATAACAATTGGAGGTTTTTCCATGTTGGCCCACAGATAAATGATTTCATTTTTAAAAATTAACTGGGATGTACTATTCCATGATTGAGACATGCTGTCATTTATCCATTTCCCTATTAATAAGCCCTTAAGTTTTCCCCAATATTTTCCTTTTGTAGATAACACTGTTCGTATCCATGCCCCCTTGTGCACATGTGAGTGTTTCCTTAGAGTGGATACAGACCAGGGAATCGCTGGATCAAGTCCAAGTGTGTGCTTAAAAATATGGAACCCAAATAAATGAAAAAATAAAAGACATTTCTTTTTCCTAAAAAAAAAAAAAAAAAAAAAAAAAAAAAAAAAAAAGTAATCCACCCCTTTGCCCTGGAATAGCAGTGTGAGATTATTCCACATTTACACTTAATAGTAGCATACTTCTAAATTTTTCCCAGTCTGAGAGAGATTAGAATGACTTTCTGGTTTTTTTTTTTTTTTGGCTATTTTTTAAAATTATGTTATGTTAACCACCATACAATAATACATCATTAGTTTTTGAGGTGGTGTTCCATGGTAGAATGACTTTCTTTTTAATGCTGTTTAACACTGAGGCAGCACATTGTCAACTACGAGATTCAAAAATGGCCAATAAGCCAAATAAACTACCTGGTGGTATCTTTAATCATTTGTCTGCTAGGCTGTTCACATAATTATTGAACTATAGATTTCCTTTTAGTATTCTTATTTTCTGATTCCTGCTGTAAATATGTCTCCCACGTTATATAACTTGTTCTGATTTTATTTGTGTTGGATTTTGCCATGACAATGTTTAAATATTTGCTATCATTAGATGTAACAAAATATCCTTTGTCTGCCTTTGCCTTTGTCACTTATTCAAGAAAATGTAACCTGCCATTTTCCTTAAGACTTATCACCTATGTTGTCTTTGAAGGACTTTTGTCGTCTTTATTGTGGTAAGAACATTTAACATGAGATTTACCCTCTTAACAAGTATTTAAGTGCGCAATAGAGCAATGCTAACTAAGCACATTGTTGTACAGCGGATTTCTAGAACTCAGTCATCTTGCATAACTGAAACTTCCCACATGTTAAATAACATCCCTATTTTCCACTCCCTCCAGCCTCTAACACTCACCATTCTAATCTGTTTCTACAGGTTTGACTATTTTAGGTGCCTCATATAAATAGGATCATGAAGTCTTAATTCTTCTGTGATTCCCTATTCCACTTAGCATAGTCTCCTCCCAGTTTATCCAGGGTGTCACCTGCAGCAAAGTTTCCTTCTTTTTAAAGGCTGAATAATATTCCATTATATGTATATGCCACATTTTCTTTATCCGTTTATCCATCAGTGGACAGTTAGGTTGCTTCTAGGTCTTAGCTATTGTGAATAATGTTGCACAGTCTAGCAGCCTCATAGCCTTTTTTTCACATTGAATTCTTTAATGCAACTGGAGTTTGCATGTGGGAATAGTGCAAGGTAGAAATTTAATTTTCATCTCAGAAAATGAATAGCTAATAATCTCAGCACCATTTATTAAATACTCTATCCAGTCATCACTAATTTGAAATGCCACCTTTATCACACATTATTTTATAGATAATAAGTCCATTTAGAGGAATAGTTTTATAGTTAAGGTTGTACCTTTCTAAAAACGTGGATTTCTACAATGCCAGAGCTCTTTGACTTAGGGCCTACAAGCATCATTTTCACTTTGCTGAGCTGAAACATTGTCTTAAAATTGAATGCTCAGGGACCTCTATCATGGTTTCTACGTTCCACACATATATAGGATGGCATATTGACATATTTCTTCTTTTTCAAACACCTATCAAGTCCAGTAGCTTCTTAGAATATTAATCAAGTCTGAACATGAGCATGTATCATGGCAACTCAAACACACAGACAGAAAAACCAGAAACTTACAGCTTCTCACTTGACTCTCTTCTCTTCTTCCCTGTAAACCCAGTGATCAATGTGCTCCCAGCTTTATCCTGGCCCTGCCTTTCTCTTAGGCCTCACTGCTTCCCCCTTTTATCTGATCTATTCCCAATACCTTGAAAATCCCTAATGGTTAGAATTAAGTTTAGCTAAGCAGGGGAAGAGACAAGAGACAAGAGAGAAAGTCCATTTCCCTGAGCAGTGAAACTAAACTGAGGCGGCATCTTGCCCAGAGATCATGGGAGCCGAAAATTCCCCTAATTCTCATTGTTATGTTTTGCTTTAAATTTTAAGATTTAATATTTCTATGGTAAATTACTTGATAGAAAAGCTATATAAATAACAATGGGGTAATATCTGGCCATCTTTTTTAAAGCGATCAGAGGCCTATATTGAACTTCACATTAGGGCTTTGTTTTGTTTTGTTTTATTGATTTTTGTTTTATTGTTATTATTATTATCATTATCATTTACTTTTTATGCCATTGGTCTCATCAGAGGTAAAAGAAGTGAGCCCTTTAAATTTTTCGACTTGTAACCTCAAATTCCAATAATTCACATCTCACATGCCTTACACCATTATTTCCCACCTGCCAGTCAGACACCTTCTCAGTCACATTCTTCATGATTATGCCTTCACTCTCTTTTTACAACCAAATAATAAAGTCCAGCAAAAAAAGATAATAATAACCATCATCTCCTAGGCTTGTTATCTTCCCCTTCAAATCTTAAGACATCTGACCCTGGAGCCACAGGGATCAATGACATGAGAGAGCTGGTCCTCCCAATACAAGGCCTTCCCGGATGTTGCGTCAACAGCAAGGTGGCTTACTTGCTCAGCTTCTCCGCCAACTGCAGCTGGCCGCTCTCCAGGCGCTGCATACTCACGCACCTGCAGCTTCAAATCCCCTCCAGTTTGCTCTTTTCCCTCTCAGTTCATTCTTGCTCTCCTCTCCTGCTGTAGGGCACCCTCCAGCTGACAAAAGGAGGCATTATTTAGCCAAATAAATTGGTAAAGTTTATACTTCACTAGATGTGTTCTGGAAAAAGAAAGAAAAATACAAAGCACAGATTATGTAAATGGTGCCCAGTTGTGTAGCTATTTTAAAATAAAAATTGCATGCATCAGTAAGACAACGAAAAATCTAGAAATCACAGTGATGAAAGACAACTTTGGAGATTAAGGAACAGGAGCTCTGTCCTCAGAAAGGAGCCAATAATAAAGAACCAGGGAGCCCTTATTTCATTGTTCCTCCCTGATGGGAAACCCACTTCACACGGCAGCTCATTTCATGGGTGGATAAGTCCATTGACTCAGGAGAGCTTCTTCAGAAGAAGTCAAAATATTCTCTCTAAATTCTTCCCGTGAGTCTAAGCTCAGCTCCCTGGAGCAACACCAAGCAGGTCTGTCTCCACACAATCATCTGTGACTATGAGGCATCTGTCCTGGTTCCATCTTCTAGTCCATAACATTACGTCAAACATCATGTCCTGTTCGGGTACCACACCAGGGGCTCAGAACATTCCAGTCTTGCTGGATTAGCACTGTCAACAATATCGTGGCTGGTTCGGCAGGAGGCTAGATAACAGTCACAATATGGCTATTTGTTCATGGATATATTGAAATGGTTACTTTTCAGCAATAGGAGCGGTTTCCTGTAACCAGCAAAATATATGAAATTCAAATAGGAGGAGGAAGGAGAATTTCTGGAATGAGTATGTAAAAACCTGAAAGTAGATGAACTCCAGGGGAGAACAAGTGAGTGAGTGCGTGTGTGTGTGTGTATGTGTGTGTGTGTGAGAGAGAGAGAGAGAGAGAGTGCGAAAGAGCGAGTGAGAGAGAGAGAACACGCACACACACACACACACACAGTAAATCCTCATACTGAGGCTTTGTGAGACACACAATCAGTGGAAATAGAAAGAGAATTGAGACAACTAACAGGTAATAGAGGAAACTGATAGAAAGGCATGAGGGAAAAGAAGCAAATAATTCAAATAAAAAACCAGACCACCTCTGTCAGCAATTTTATAAAGGCCAAGCTTTTGGAACTAATAAGAGAGTGAATGCCTCTGCTCTGCCAGCTGAGAAGGGGAAGAGAGAATGGTGATGTGACCATGAAGAGTGGTTTGAAACATCTTTAAGTCACAGGGTGTTTGGAGGCAGAACAGGGACAACCATCTTTAGAGTCTTACAAGCGTTTTCCCAAAGCACAGGTTGAACACGGCTGGTGATTTACATATCTTTCAATTCTAAATAAACCCTCAGCACATCCCTGGAAACACACAGGGCCTTAAACTAATCTTTCAATACTAGTGTCAAATAGAGAACCAGCCTACCTGTTGGGCAAAACACCAGGTTCTCGGGGAGCTATGGGGAAAAGTCTGTCACTGACAGGGATAGCCCTACAAATCCTCTCAATGTTTGCCTCCCACTGCCCAGGCTTGTGGAAAGGTTGCATTTAAAAACTGACAGATTACAAGCTGGGAATTCTCTTAGATTGTAGTGGTTCAGTTTTATCAAGGAACAAATAAACCTCTGTTTTTCGATATTAAAGATACAAGCCACACGACTAAGTTTTCCCCAAACTGTCAAGATAAACTAAGTAAAAATCAGAGGCCTGTATACATGCAGACGGCTAACTAGCGAGACACAACGCTTCCTACCTCATCTACTTGCCATTCCAATTTCAACTTGGCTGTGCTCAAGCTGCTGAGTTTCTCCCCCTCTGTGACCAGGTCATCCAGCGTCTGCTGATGGGCCTCCTGCATGACCTTGGCCACTCTGTTCAGTTTGCTGATCTCCTCATTTAGAGACTCCCCTTCCTCAGTCAGGTCCTTGACCTGTGGGAAGACAATGGTGACAGCAGCATTAGTGTTTCCGCAGACAGGGTGGGCAAATGCTACGGGCCACGGGCCGTCTTGTCTCTTTCCCAGTACACACCCAGACTTAGGGTAGCGGGTATTCTGGCTAAGCAAGTATCAGGTTCCTCATTCGATGGCCAGGTTTCCGAGCGTCCTATGATTATACAGCAAGAACACGACTCAAGGTAATTTTCTGAGTGCTCAGGGGGCACACAGCAATCCTGTTGTGTCTCAGATCCTGAGAGTGGCAATGAAAGAAGAGTTCCAGCTGTTCAGATATGCAAAAATGGAAGCTGGCTCTATCAGGCCCACATGCTTTTTATGCAAGGGAACCAATGGCACAAGAATTGCTACTTAATTGTCTGCCAAAATTACAGTGTCATTCCAGAGACCATTTGTTTATCAGAGGTTGGAAACAGACTCCTCAGCTAGTTTCAATCCATACACAGAGCGCCGGCGAAAACCCTCAACTGAAATGAACAGAATGTCAAAATCCTTCGCTGGAATTAACATGACATCTTCAAGGTCGAACTTCAAATTAATGACAGAGGTGGGCATTCAGACACATCCCAAATCACCTTTCAGTAAACCCCATCATGTTTGCTCTCCTTCCAAAAAAGGCTACTCAGAGGCCCAATGAAATCATGCTGTTCTATGAGATTTCAGATGTCATAAGACTGAAACAAGTGAAGATGTTTCACTTGGAAAATAAAGCGGGGTTCCGGAAATTTGAATTGGAAATTTGAATCGGGACACCACAGTTCACTGGACCCCTTGTTTTATGCCAGTTTTGACTGGGACTGCTGTCAAGTTCAGGCCACGGGTTCCTCCATGTGAACCCAGCAAGCCTGGTACTAGAACCTGATGGGGGGTGGGAATCGGGCATCCAGGTCTCCCTGACATTATCAAAAAAGTACCTTGTGCTCCGTAGCATGCTTCTCCTTCTGTGACTTCACCAACATTGTTTCCAGGTCATCAATTTCTTTCTTCAACTTGGAACATTCATCTTCGAGCTTCCGCCCCCCGGCAGTCAGCTCAGAATTTATCTCCTCTTCTTCCTCCACCCGCAGACGGCACCTTCACTCTGGCCTCCAGCGGGATCTTGGATTTAATCAGCGACTCACACCGCTCTTCAACCTTTGCTAGGGTCTCTTGCTTCTGCCATGATGAGGAGAAAATTGTTGCCAAAAGCTGGAAATAATTTATCAGCTAGACGAAAACGCTGTTTAACGCACAGCAAAGAGATAATTGCCTGCCCTGTGACCAGCACTTTCACCTGCCTTTCCTCAGCAGGTGAAATAAAATTCCCCGTTCCCTGATCCTATTGTTGAGAAGTGGAGGAGTTGCTTGTGCTAGGAGGTGCTTTTGATCTTTGGGGCCATTCAGTAGATTAGATTACCTCTTCTAAAGCACTTAATAGAATCCTGGTGGCCTAAAGGAGCTAACATGCCTCCAAAAATCAGTGGCTTACTGCTTAATTCACAGCTTCTGGAAGCCTCCACATGGCAAAGAGTTTGGGGTTGATGCCTTGCTCAGAATAACGTCTTTTAAGAAAGCAGTGCCTCCTCAGACACTAAAATATTCATAATACTATTATAAGTGCCCTAGTGCACTTGTTTAATATAACTTCAACAAATAAAATTGTGTATTTTTTATTTACAGGCTGAATTTAGAATTTATACATTTCACTTGCAAGTTATTAACTAGAGCCCATTATTATTTCCAATGAAAATCTTTTCCTCAATGATTCTGCCAGTGGTGAGTTCCACAAATTAAACACTGAGTATAAAATAGTCTTTCCTATCATCCTTTCAAATGTCTTACCTCCAATTCTCCATTGATTGATCCACACTCCCTATGTTATAGGTCAAGTAAAAAATGAAGAAGTCATTTGCCTTTTTGCTATAAAACATGTTTTGTAACTTTGAACCTCTCTAATGTGTTTGTCAGAGACTAAATAAAACTCCTTCCTTGTGAGCAAGTTCTTAATTACTGTAGGTCTCACTGCAACATAACTTCACCTGCATCTCCATCTTCCATCTCTAGACCTCTTCACCTATACTTTGCAATATGCTCCTCTGGGAAATTTATTTTTTTTTTAAGATTTTTTTATTTAGTTAGTTGAGAGAAAAAGAGAGTATTTGAGCGGGGGGAGAGAGAAAGAGATTAAGAATCTTCAAGCAGACTCCCCATTGAGCACAGAGCCAGATGCAGGGTTCAATCCTGGGATCCTGAGATCATGACCTGAGCCAAAATCAAGAGCTGGCCGCTTAACCAACTGAGCCAGCCAGGTGCCTCCAGCAATTGATTAACTATTTACCTGGCTTAAGTTGTTTGGCAATGCCAACTGGTGCAGCCACTCTGAGAAACAGCATGGAATGTCCCCAAAGAGTTAAAAACAGAACTACCCTACAATCCAGCAATTGCGCTACTAGGTATTTACAAAAAGGATACAAAAACATAGATTTGAAGGAGCATATGTACCCTGATGTTTATAGCAGCATTATTAACAATAGCCAAATTATGGAAAGGACTCAAATGTCCATCGACTGATGAATGGATAAAGAAGATGCAGTGTGTATGTATATAATGGAATACTACTCAGCCATCAAAAAGGAATCTTGCCATTTGCAATTACATGGATGGAGCTAGAGAGTTTAATGTTAAGTGAAATAAGTTAGAGAATGACAAAAACAATATGATTTCACTCATATGTGAAATTTTAGAGGCAAAATAAATGAATACAGAGGAAGAAAAAAAGGAGAGAGGGAAGCAAACCATAAAAGACTCTAAACAATGAGAATAGTTGAGGGTTACTGGAGGGAGGTGGATGGGGATGGGCTAGATGGGTGATGGGTATTAAGAAAGGCACTAGTTGTGTTGAGTAGTGGGTGTTATATGTAAGTGACAAAGCACTAAATTCTGTTCTTGAAACCAATATTACACTATATCTTCACTAGAATTTAAGTAAAAATTTGAGGAAAAAATAGAAGTAAAAGGCCAAATTCTAGGCCATTGATTTCTGGCTAACTTTTAAGGATGGCCATCTGCCCAACAAATGGGGCTCAGAAAGACACAGATGGGGAAAGCACAGAAGAGTAAAACTCCAACATCACTGAGGACCAAAAGAAAAGGGATAAATTAAAACAAACAAGAACATCAAAGCAGGAGGGGTCCATGCAGATCAGAGAAGCTTTCAATGTTGGGGAAATAATGGGAACATTTGATCTTGGCTCACACCAGGTTGACAAGCAGAATGCTTATTTGCTCTATTCCATTCAGTCTGTGTCCTGGACCCGTCACCATCACTGAATGAAGAAGACAGTCCAATTGACCATCATTGATCCCTTCATTAAACATGACAGCAGGATTTGGGGGCCAGCTGAGCAATGATGTGGCAGGTTAACAGTGGGAATATATCCCTTCCCTGATGGTAGTTAATAACATTAATCAGAACGGGTTCATTCACTCAGTTCTGCTGGTATTTTGAATAAATGAACGATTTGAAAAGAATCTTTGTTCCCTTGATCCCTGCTGTATATAGCTGTGTCCATTAAAAATAAATAATACAATATGTCATAGCTCTGTCAACTTTTAAAGTCTCAGTTACAATTTGAACTCTTCTCAGCCTACCTGAGTTTGCCCCCAGAGGCTTCCCATGTTCCCCATCTTGATCCCTTATTGTGTACCCTAGGCTTTTACCTGCCACCCCCTGCATGCTTTGGGTCCATTTCTATCTCCCATGTTAGCCTAGGTAGCACTGGCCACTCTCTCTGTTGACAGGAAGAATGATGAAAACTGGGAGGCCAGGTCTCACCTGAAGCTGCTTCTCCCCCGAGACACACAAAACATGGTTTTGCAAATGATGATTTTCGCAGTATGAATTTAAAGAAGATTTGGAGTGGGGCCCAGGAATTCGTATTTCAAAAAAGTGTGACCTAGATCAGGCTGAAATACACTAGAAATTCTAGAACCAATGTTATGTTAAATTGTATCAGAAATATGGGTCTGGAGGTCCCTGAGTGACTCAGTTGTTTAAGCGTCTGCCTTCAGTTCAGGTCCTGATCCTAGGGTCCTGGGATCGAGCCCCGACATTGGGCTCCCTGGTGAGTAGGGCGCTTGTTTCTCCCTCTCCCTCTGCCACTCCCCTGCTTGTGCGCACTCGCTCTCTCTCTGTCAAATAAATAAATAAAATCTTTTTAAAAAGAAAGAAAGAAAGAAATACAGGTCTGGATGAAATTCTTCTGCCAAATATGGTCTCTTGGAAAACTAATGAATAGCAGAGGACCAAAGAAAAGGATAACGTGGATCAGTCTAAAATTATTAAATTTTCTCTGTTTTCTGTAAGTTCAAAAATCAGGAAAAAATGTTCTATAATTGTATTGTACAAATTGTATATAGTCATATTAGAACCCAGTATTTTTTTAGCTTAGCACTGTATTAAGTGGGGTGGAGAATATAATAATAATGGAGAAAACCTCATCACTGCCTTTGGGGTGTTTAGGGATAACAGCAGTGCTGGTGCCCAGAAAGGAGGAATGTGTAAGGAAGTGAGTAATGGCACCCGGGTATCAGAGTGGAGATGGAGGCTCAGGTGTCAAGGCCATGGGTCTGGAGGCTATAATGCACATTTTGCAGGATTGGAAACGTATTCATCAGAGAAGCAACACGATGTTGTTTAAGACAATGGTTCTCAATCCTAACTGGATATCAGAATCACCCATATAGATTATTTGAATGACGTAAGGCCTGCTTAATCAAAATATCTGACAGTGGGGTCTAGACACCTTTCTATTTTTTAATGCTTCACCAATAAGTTTGAGGCAAAGCCAATGTTGAGAGCTGCTCTTTTAAGAATTGAACTGATTAATGAAGTTGATTTGGACTGGGGTAGGGGAAGTGGAGAAACCAAAAATCAGGAAAACAACTAGAAGCAAACTGCAATAATCCTGAAGATTTCAGTAAAGTTTTTCTCAGAATCTACTAAATCCTGTCTTTTGATTTGCTAATGGATCACACAAAATTTAAATTAAGACCCAGAGCTCCTTGGTTCCCAGGATAGATTGTGGTGCTTTTATATACTTAAAGCCCATCTAAGAGTTTGTCCCCTTTTCAAAGACATCCTGCCGATGAATTCAGCTCACTAGGAAACAGGGTGTCTCCTTAAGTGTTTCCATTGTGTCTGCTGAAATGCTATAGTATTTGAAAAGCACATGCCTCATTTTTCTCAAGTGAACACTGCCTGCAAAACAAGGGACTCTAATTAAAAACTTGATGTGGAGAACAAATGACGGGGCCACTCACCGCCTGCAGCTGAAGAAGCAGGTCATTCTTTTCCCTGACGAAGGAGAACTGTTTGGCTTTCAGATCTTCCCTCTGAGATCCCGAGTTCTCCAGGGTTTTTTGCAGTTCACACACTCTTCCTTCAGAGCAGCTATCTCCTCTCCCATTCCAGCAGCTTCAACTAGAGGCTTGATCTTGAAGAAGAGTCTCATCCAGGACCAAGTCTTCACAGCCATGAAAACTCTTAGGTTCCACTGGATCACAAGAAGGGTTTCCCTAAATCAAGAGAGAAAAGAAAAACAAGTGAACCCAGACAATGGGAGAGCCATTTTCCCAATTAAGATCCTTAAGAAGCATACCTTTTGAGGAGTCATTAAAGTTTCTCATTTATCTTCAAATCCCTTCTACATCTGGGCTCTCACTTGATTTTGGCAAAAGCCCTATGAGGGACTTCTGGAGCTTGCAATATTGTGGGCTAGATGCCCCCAAAATATTCCCACTGCAAACATCCTTGCAATGAGAGCTGAGCTGGAAAGAGGGTAACAGAGAAAGAGGGAGCAAATAAACCCTAATGAAAAGTCAGTGTGTGGATAGCTTGGCCATCTTCATGGAAGGAAGGATCCAGTCTTGGTATTGTAGGGATTTATATTTTTACATCCATATGGATAAAGAGACAGGCTGAGACTTTCAGAGAACATCACCCTTCATGAAAAGAAAAAATTTAAAAATTCACCACTGGCACAAAGTGATGTCAAAGAAAAGTATATCTGATTTGCTCTGGCCTCAGGGTAGAGCAAAAATTCTACTCCAGGAATTTTTTGTTTTTATCATGGATCAGGACCACTGAAATGTCTGAGGTTTAAACTATACTATCTGATCAGTGCAGATGTATGTAAGAATTTAGCATCATCATTTTTTACGCTGGCAATAAATACTCTTTGGGCTTTTGGGAAGAGAAAATGCAAATGTGCACTGAAGAAAGTACCCTAAATCAAGCACTAGAGATTCTCTTAAAGTCCCTTTAAAGATGAGCTTACCTCTTCAAAATTACAAAACACATATAGAAAAAAAAATCACCCATTAGTGAGGGTGAGCAACTATAATAAAAAGTTTGATTAACCCCCCAAGAATTTCAAATAATTGAACAATCTGGTAGGGACGATAAAATAATTGTTAAAAATTCTTAAAGGCATAGAGGGAAGACCTGAAAAAACAAAAAAGAAATGAGCCATTATAATAAAAGGGCAGAAAGATTTGAAAGAGGACCAAATAAAATATCTAATATTGGAAAATATAGTCATTTAAATCAAACAGTCAATGTAAGAATTAACCAGCTGATTAGACACATTAAAAAGTTGTGAATTAGTAATAAGCCCAAAGCAAGTGGAAAGAAGGAAAGAATAAAGATTAGATCAGAAACTAATAAACTAGAATAAAAAATAAAATAAGATGATTTATTAATCTAAATAAACATCTGACAACAATGATTAAGAAAAAGGACAGAAGGCACAAATAAACAATACTAGAAAAAATAATATTCTAATAGTAATCTAGGATTATGCTTTAGAAATATATTTATAGATATGATAGAGATTAAAGTCATAATCTAGCAAATTGGAAAATTTAAAAGAAATGTACAATTTTTTTAAAGAAACTCTTCTAAACTGATTCAAGAAGAAAGGAAAACCTCAATATACTACAACTGTTAAATAAATGGAATCAAATTTGTAAAATCTATCAAAAAAATCCCATCACCAGATCTACATGGTTTTACAAGCAAATTTTACCAACCATTGAAGGAACAGATAATCAAAATAAATTGTTTCATGTTTTGAAAAGAGGAGACATTCCCCACTTGTTTTATAAGGGTAAGGTCATCTTGATCCAAAGTCTGATAATGTAGGACAAAAAAATTACCAACCTTTTCACAAACAATGTTGCAAAAATCCTTATGATAATACTGTAACTAAACCCATCAATGTATGAAAAAGTTCAAAAACAAATTGGGTTTAACATTTTTAAAAATCTATCAAAAAAGAGAGCTATAGACCGATATCCTTGATGAACACAGATGCGA
>NC_081558.1:163855292-163934542 GCF_022355385.1 Mustela nigripes | reverse complement strand
ACAGACCTGTACCCCTGGGGATAAAAATATATGTTTATAAAAAATTAAAAAAAAAATCTATCAATATAATTCAGTATACTTAAAGGTCAATGGGGAAAAAAACCTATGCAATTATTTCACCAGATGCAGAAGAAGAATTTAACCATTTTCCTGAGAAAAGTGCTTAACAACATAGGATGGAATAAAAGTCCTCCACACAATATATCATACCTACAAAAAGAAAAATCTACAGTTAACATCTTCTTAAAAGAGAAATGATAGCTTTCCCCGCAGTCAGAAATATGACAAAGTTTGGCAAAAGTTTTTGAAGTCCAAAATACCACAAGTTGGCATCAATATAGAGCAATGGGATTTTCATATACTTCTGGTGAAGAGTAAATTGGAAAGCATTTTGGTGATATCTCCTGAAGATGAAGTGGTATGTAGGCTAAAACCTACTAATTCATACCCTAGAGAAAAGCTATGGAAAGTGCGGGCCTCACCAGCTGTTACCCACAAACTCTTAGAGCATGAACCAGCATTTTGAGTGATATTGCCCTCAAGAAACTCCTGCATATGGGAAGGGGCAGACATTTGCAAAAATGACACTAGAGAGCTGTTCCTAATGGGAAAAAGTTGTAAATGAATTAAATTTACTTGAGTTAGAAAATGGATCAATAAATCATGATGTATTTGTACAGTGGATTATTATATAGCAGTTAAATCCATAATCTAGCACTAGATTTATCAACATTAATAAATTTCAAAAATAGTACTGAAAAAATAGAACAAATTTCTGTATAATATATACAGAATATTATTTATGTGAAGACTGAATACAGACAAAATCGTATAACCTTTTAAGGATATCTGCATATCTCCACAGGATTCAGATCAAGGCAGAAATACACAAGATGCTTCAACCGTATGTTATTTTTATTTATTCATTTATTTATTTAAAGATTTTATTTATTTGAGAGAGAGACAGAGAGAGACAGAGAGAGAGTGAGAACATGAGTGCTAAGCAGAGAGCTCCATCCTGGGATTCCAGGATCATGATCTGAGCCAAAGGCAGACAGCTAACTGACTAGGCCACCCAGGTGCCCTTGTTAATTTATTTTTTTTAATGTTGTGAGCAGCTACCAGAAAAATATGTTAAAGGTATGAAAACATATCTTTATATGTTTTATATATGAACATGAATGAAACATAGAATGATAACAAAAATTCAGGATCTGGGAAACTAGGTATAGGACCTGGATTAAGGGAGAAATACATAAAGAGCTTCAATTTTGTAAATGTTTTTAAATCGTGAGCAATAGAGAGAAAATGTTAGAAACTGCTAAACTTTTGATAATAAGCTCCATGAGTATGCATTAAAATATTTTCTGTGTGTTTGAAATATTTTAGAATAATTGTTTAAAGCCAGAGTGCCTGGGTGGCTCAGTTGGTTAAGCGTCGGCATTCAGCTCAGGCTATGATCCCAGGGTCCTGGTATGGGCTCCCTGCTCAACCAGGAGCCTGTGCCCTATTCCCCCACCCCTGCTTATGCATACATACTCTCTCTCTGTCTGAAATAAATAAAAGTCTGTAAAAAAATTTTAAAATTAAAAATTTAAAAAATTGTTAAAGTCATTCTATTATTTAGAAGGAGTGGATGGTAAAGACCTCATTTTACATGGGGCACCTGGGTGGCTCAATCAATTAAGAGTCAGCCTTACACTCAGGTCATGACCTTCAGGTACTGGGATCAAGCTCCATGTCAGGCTCATAGCTCAGCGGGAAGTCAGTTTTTCCCTCTCCCTCTGCCTCCCCCACCCCCTTGCTTGTGTTGTCTCTCTCTCAAATGAATAATTTTTTTAAAGACCTCATTTTACAGATGAAGGAAGTGAACTATATAGACATTAAGAGTTTTACCAAAATTTATATAACTAGTCCTAGAAGCTATGTCTTCTGATTCCCAAACTCCCATAAATTCCCATGCCTTACTGAGCATGATATGAGTTACAGGAGATTGTTTAGGAAAGGTCTCTTAATATCTTTGCTATCACCATGTAATTATCTTTTTCTTCTTTGATAAAACAGAAGGAAATAACACATTATCAATTAAACAAGTTATACCAAGATCTGTGGCCCTCTCTCCAGAAGGTAAACTATACCATAGAAAAAGTTAATGCAACAATTGCAGAATCTTTTGCTCACAATCCCTTTGTTTAGAGATTTTTCTAGCTTGCTTTCCATAATTCTCTTAAAGAATAGACAAAACCTACACCTTAGTGTCCAAATGTGATGATAAATGTCCCTAGTGAACCTGCCTGAAATGAAATAAGAGAGTTATGATTACATATCACCAACAGCCACAGTTTCTGACCCTGGGGAGGTTGTAAAGTGGTCAGAACACCTCCTCACTCTGTAGCAAATTTCCCTAGAGTTGGCTGTGGAATGCATGCGAACTTTTCCGGGTCTGCTTTGGTTATGAATTGTGAGTCATGCCACCCTCAGAGATCCAGACTTCCTTGACTATAAAGAATCCCTCCAAAGGGAAGCCCAGAAACAATACAAGAAATATCTGAATTACGCTTTTACTTGGTTAGATACTGCAATAAAAGCCCTTTGTGCTCTGTTTGGTGTTCCAGGATTTAAAAATTTTAAGTGAAGTCCCAGCCTGAGCAGAGGTGGCAGCCTTTACACTGACATATGATAAGGCAGTGAGATAAGGTCACATTGATGCAGGTACACTGCTACTCTGGCAGTGGGAGTGTAGGGTAAGGATATCATACCTCTCTTCCAGAATCCTCTGGAACGTGATTCGCATCAGTTTGCCCCGTACTCTGGCTTGAAACAATGTAAAGACTTTGGATAGTCTCTCATCTCTCATTGATTCCAGTTGTTCCAGAAAGCCAGCTTTTAAAAACACCTAAAAGAAATAATCAGGCGCGGGCACCTGGGTGGCTCAGTGGGTTAAGCCTCTGCCTTTGGCTCAGGTCATGATCCCAGCGTCCTGGGATCGAGCCCCGCATCGGGCTCTCTGCTCGGTGGGGAGCCTGCTTCCTCCTCTCTCTCTCTCTGCCTGCCTCTCTGCCTACTTGTGATCTCTGTCTGTCAAATAAATAAATAAAATCTTTAAAAAAAAAAAAAAAAAAAAAAAGAAATAATCAGGCGCGAGTTCCACTCATAATGGGCATTCATTATTCAGTCTACTGAACGACTGTGTGAACAACTGGTATATTCATTGATTAGTTGTATTTCTTGTTAAGTCCTACTCAAGGTGTAAAATGTACATTCTAGAAGGTTTGCTTTTATAAATCTAAAATTTGCAAAAATATTTTATTTAATCCTGTGGTTATTTTTGGTTCCTTAAGAACATAGACTATTCTCCTCATCTTTTAATAATGTATAGGCTGTTGAGGGAACCTGGTTTAAATTTTAAGATCGACCCAGCCAAGCAGTGTTCTGCAGTGCCAGACAGGGGTCTGCAAACTTTTCTGTGAAAGGCCAGATAGAAAATATTTTTGGGCTTTACAAGTCACATAGAATTTTCACAGATCTATAGAATCTTCATTTCCTCTTCCTCCCTTTCTTCTCCTCCCTTTCTTCCTCTTCCTTTCCCACTTCTTTAAAAAAAAAAAAAAAAAAGAAAGAAAAAAACCCAACCATTTTAAAATGCAAACCATTTTTAACTAATGGGCCATATTAAAAATAGGCCACAGAAATGGCCCTTAGGCCAAGGTTTGACGATCTCTGCTCCGGAGAAAGTGACTATGTCTTAACCATTAAAAAATCCACATCGATACTTTTTTCAAGAATTAGAAGTAATGGCCAAGATGAGGTGAGTGAGGTGTCAGGAACAAATTTTAGGGAAGAACTCACTTTCAGGGTTGTTTAAGTCAGTACTTACATGAACCTAATAGTGAGTGCCATCTTAAACTTTGTGCCTCAGGAGGCTCTTTAACCTAGTCCTATCTAGACTAGTAGTATACAGCAAAAACAACTAAATCCATAGGGAAACAAGGTACCAGTAGTGGAAATCAGCAGAAGCAACAAACACCAGAAACAGATTCTCAGGTACTCAAAATGTAGGAGTCAAGTAACATTTTACAGGCATGTCCAATGGAGCTCCTTTTTCTGTGAGCTTTTCACCCTAGACCCTCCAATTCTCTTTCTAATAATTTGGTCCTTCTATGTATGTCATTAGGAACAACCTGATGTTGACTATCAAATAAAACCAAATCTATTAGTCAGAAGTTTCCCATAATGTGTGGATCCTATCAAAATCATCTAGGACAAAGCAGAATTTAGCAAACCACATTTTAAAAACTTCTCTGTGGATTAATTTTTTGGGATAGTGGGGTTGACCTTAACATTTTAATTACTCGTACAGTAATTAAAACAAATACAAGTTTTGTAGAATTAATTCCCCAAAAGAGTACTTGTTGATGAATCCGTTCACACACAGACAAGCAGTTCATTCCAGTAAGTTGATTCACCTTTTTCTAGCTCTGATGTCTATGCACATTTTCTAGCACACTAAGGTGGATTCAATATTTTATATCTTGGCACAAACTTACTTAGATGAATAATTATAAAAATGTACATGTAGTCAACACTAAGATTTAAGAAGCACTGAGTTTTCTCTCAAATAGCACCGATGTCTCCACTTTCAGCTGAGCTCTATTTGTGTTATTTGTGGTCACAAGAATTGTAGAATGCCTTATCATTGCACTTTCATGGGTATTTTAAGATATACACTCTTTTCTCCTACTCTTCTCCAAATGCATTCTTCCTAGTTTTCTGGTTACCTTAGTGATTCCAAAGCGGTACTAGGTATGGTCTATCTTCAATGAGCCAAGTAATTCCTCAGCTGCTTTTCTGCTGCTTACAAACCTACTCTTTGGAAATGCCTTTGGGTGCAAAATGCAGAGCCTAATTTAAAATAGATAAAGAATAAATCCTGGGGTCAGAGAGGTCATCTGATTCACAGAAAGAATAATTTGAACAAGTGAGATAGAGGAGGTACAGACTTGTACCTCTCCTACAAATATATTCAATTTTCACAAAACTCATGGCAATAGTAATGAGAATACAAGCAATAATCCCTTATTTGGGGATAATAGTTTGTACTTTCATAGTGTTTTAGAGACAATGTCATTTGATTCTCCGCTCAATTAGGGAGGGAAGGAGAGATTGGGAGGCAAGGGAAGGGAAAGAGGCGGGCTTAAGTATCTCTATCATACCGATAAGATAACTGGAAAGCAGAGACATTAAATGCTTTTTTTTTTTTTTTTAATGCTCTTCCAAGATTTCTTCACCCTGATGGTGAGCTGGTGGAGAGCTAGAAATATGTCTCTTAACCTGAGACATGTACTCCTTCTTCTCTACCATACTTTGCTCAAATTTGCTTGATGACCTATAATTTATACTTTGGGGATTCAGAAAATAGAAAGCAGAAATGCCTCTCCTGCCTCCTGCCACACACCCTGCTGGCTTCCTTTCTTTCACAGGCTTGCTAGTACAGCAACAGCCTGCTTGGAAGGCAGCTACGATTAAGTACATATGACATTTCAGAAATTCAATTCAGCCTCCGTGTCTTTCTTCTGTATATATTTCTTCTATATGTGGGTCTATTACCCGTTAATAGAGATTTAAGAATATTACAGCTACATGGATGTTGGATTTAAGGGGAAGTAATAATGGAACTCTGTCGTCATATATCTCACCACCACCAAAACACATCGATCTGTAGTCTGGAGGACATCAACCAAACAAATAATGCATGCCTAAACACTCAGAAAGAGAGGAAAACAGAATGGGCTGCCTTGGGCTCCTCAGATCCTGGGATGTATTTTTACCTTTGTTTAAAATCAGCATATAGCAGTTGGTTTGGAAAACCTTCACAGCACTTCCTGATTCCTTCTAAGACACCATTACAGCGCAGCTGCTGCAGAATCAAGTAAGGGTCTAATAAACCTGTAGAAAAAGGATCACTCTCAGTCTGTGTCCAAAAGAATTATTACCCAAGATCTTGTCTTAATTGCTGCATCTTGGGATTTTAAAAAAGAGTTTGAATTTGATGTTCTTTAATATAATAGGCAATAGGAGTTCACTCACTCCCAGCCCAGTGGCACTCTCAGTACCCAACCTATCATGCAAGAGTCTCTAAGTCGGATTTACCTGAAATTCTTCTAACACAGAATGAACCCTTTAATTCATGGTTTGTCAAGTTTTATAAGCAAATACAACTAGAAGATGAAAAAGAATACATTTTTGCTAGGATTATAAATAGCTTTTATTACATCCCTTCTCTGGCTGAAAACCAGCTAGAGAAGAGGGTAAGAACACAAAAGGGAACTGCCACCTCCAAGTAGGGAGGGGAAGGATTACAAGAATGGGGGAATATAAAAAAGGAGAAGATGAACACAGACATTTTATGAATGTTTCCTTTTTTGCCTTATGAAGGACCTGGTCACATCCCAGCCTACATTCTCTCCTTATTATCTTGAGAGCACCTGAGTTTTGTTCTGTAGCATAAGCATCTTCCTACCACCTCCTTGTTTATCGGATGAGGCCCTACCAGAGCTGTGGCTGCAATCTCTGAGACAAGCCTCTGAAAAACCTTCCAAGGAGCCACTGTGTCTTTCAGCAAACCTTCTGGAAGAAGTCAAGTAGCGTTCCTCCTAACACAAAGGCCTTATGATAGTATTATAAGAAAAATGGAAATGAGATGAATCTCAACTTATGTCCAGGGTCACAGAAATAAACCCTAAGCCATATATCCATATTCCTGTACTCCAACCCCTTTCATAGACAGAAACAAATGATGTGTAAGAAGGGGAACAAGTGGTGCTCTATGACCCCAAAAGATCAAGTATACTCATTCCCTTTAAGTACATATGAAAAACTGTCTTGATTAGATCATGAAGCTTTTCTTAGGACTTTGTCCTATGACTTAAAAAAAAAAAAAATCAACTGCTAAAATCAGAGCTGACTCAATGGGAGACAACTCTAATAGGTAACAGAATTGCTCCAAAATAGAGGCAGCTAATTAGATTTCTTGCCAAATGGAAGCAGTGTCCCTAGATGCATTCAGAAACCCAGCTGATAAGAAACAATGAGGCAAAAACATACAGCATCAATGAACAAGAAGTGTTTGTGTTGCAAAAACCCAAACTGCAACATCATTGTTTAGTATCACACTTTCCCAAAATAGGTCACAGGCTGTCAAGACTGGGGTCCTAATTACAGGAGGTTAATAAAAATGCAAGATACTACAGAACCTCAGAAATTAAAATCAGCAGCATCTGGCTAGCTATATATTCCAAGGGTGATTAGTGCTCTGAAGACATAAGTGTGTATCATCTATACAATTTTGAAGCTGACACCTCTGACCAAGTTATGTAGAAGCCTGAGAAAGAAGTCTGAGAAACTTCAAACCCATGATGTGTAGAAAATAATCCATGTAGTTAAGGTCTATAAAAACTTTGTTTTGGCAATTAAAAACAAGAAATATTTCACTACTGCCCATCTACTACAATCCACTCATCAAAAAAGTATCCAGTATAATAGCCAAGACATGCAGACAACCTAAGTGTTCAGAGACAGAAGAATGGATAAAGAATATGTATGCATTTGCACACACACATACAAATATATGCATATATATATACACATCTATATATTCCATGAAATATTATTCAGCCATAAAAAAGAAGGAAGCCCCACCATATGCAAAAGCATGGATGGACCTTGAGGTCATTATGCTAAGGGAAATAAGTGAGGCAGAGAAATACAAATACTATATGATCTTGCTTATATGCAGAATTTAAAAACAAACAAACTCATAGAAAAAGAGATAGATTTATGGATTTGTGGTTATCAAAAACAAGAGGTGGGGGAGGGTGAGGACGTTGGACCAACATGGTCACAAGGCACAGACTTCCAGTCGTAAGATAAATAAGTACCAAGAATGCAATATACAATATGATAACTATAGTTAACACCGTTGTATGGTATACTTGAAAACCTAAGCATCAAGATAATAAAGTTAAGAGAGTCAATCCTAAGAGTTCTTATCAAGGAAAAAAAATTATGTGAGATGATGGATGTTAACTGAACTTAGTAATCATTACACAATATATATAAGTCAAATCATTATGCTATATACCTTAAATTCATACTGTAGTGCTATATGCCAGTTATATCTCAATAAAACTGCTGTGGGTAGTAGGGGGGGGGGGGAACCTTAAAATAAAAACAAAAAACTGTCCACCCCTCAGAAGTACATAACTAAAAAGATGGGTGCTATTAGAGAGAGGGAAGATATTAGTATTGGCAAGAAGGCTAGAGGGAGTTCTCAAAAATTAGAAATGGATTATATAAACTGTCTTTACAGCCAGTTTATATAATTGGCTTATATGGATTATATTAACTGTCTTTACAGCCAGTTTATATAATTCAGACCAAATAATTTCCTTTATGCTGAAACATCTACCTTAATTCCTCCATTGATGATCTAATCCTCTTTATTATACTTGGCCCTTATCGACAATGGCACAGAAGCTTGTCCAGATTTTAGCATGAGATACAAGGAGGAATTTAAATGGTAATATCAAGCATTCTAATGTTACCCAGTTGAGTTGGTTTTGTGAATTCCTTCTGTGTGTCCACTCAACTCTCAATTCAAAAGCAATCTTGAGGTTCTGAACATCTCACTTTAAAGTTACTTTCATTTTTCTATCTGAAATCAACGCTTATATATATAAAAGGAACTGGTAAATTTTCTAAAAAAGACATTCAACATAGCTTGAGTCAAATGTATTTCTTAGTGCAGATCACAAAAAGTCTAATTCTTACCTGGCATTTTGTTCACATTGGGATTTATGCATCTTACAAAATGAGGTGCTGTTGATTTCAGCTTAGTCATCAATTTACTTAGGTTTTCCTTATATAGAGACCCTAACAAACACAGAATCACTTTGCAAATCACTAAAAATACTGATCTACCTCACAATTGTCTCCAAGTCTATCAACTTAATCATAAAGCGAAGATGCATATCAACAATAAAATAATGAATTCAACATCCTTCTGTGCTTACCAAACCATACATTATTTCTTTCTTAAGGCAAGTCAATAGTTATCTGACAGATGCACTTCTGTTGTGAATCATATCTACCTGTTTTGAATTTGATAGTGATAATTTATGGCTGGGCAAACAAATGACTTGAACACATAAATTGTTTCTCAAGTTTTCTGTGCAGAAAGTTTTTCTAAGGTCAGATTCTCTGGAAGCAGGATCTGAATCAGGGATTTACCTGAGAAGCAGGATAGGGTAGGGGGAAAAAACAAAACAAAACAGTGATATAGATTCAAAGCTGAACGTGATCCCTGAAGGAACTCTGAGCACAAATGCACCAATTGTACCACAGTTGTTCCCCACATCTTGAGGCAAGAAAGGAAGTCAGAGTCTGGAGGGATAAGGAGAGAGTTTAGCTTCCCATTTGCCAGTGGCAATTCTGGGACCTGTGAATTTTTATGAGCCAACATTCTCATTAGCTAAAAGATGGGTGTAGGGCTGATAAGGGGGACTAGGTGAGGTACCAATAGTGTCCACAAAAAACCCATTAATATCAAGATAAACTTCAACTTTTCCCACTTGGCTAACTTCAGATACTTTTACCTTGAAGACGTGAAAATTCAAATAAGTAATAACATATGCAGATTGTGAGGCAGTTAATATATGAATAGATGCAATTAAAAATTACTTTATGCAGAGATGCAACCGTTTGGAATGAAACTCCTCTCTTGCGTTTCTTCTCCCCAAACTGTAGAGCTAAAAAAAGAAAAAAAAAGCATTTAAAAAGCTCTTTTTTTGTCACATTATCATACCCTGTTGATGAAAGCATAAATTTGTCAAGTTCTAGAAGCAATATGGCAATATCTATGAAAAGCTTTAAAAATATTTGTCTCAACACAAATATCTATTTTTAGTGTTCTTCCTTAAAGAAATAGTTGGGCAACTGTGCAAAGTTACTGCTACAGCATTGTTTAGTCACTGACAAAAATAAAATAAAATAAACAAAAACTAAAGTTATCAAAGCAAATGTCTTTCAGTAGGAGATTGACTAGTTAAATTATGAAAGAGTATGTATAAAATGAAATACTGTGGCCTTTTAAAATGATGAGGAGGATCCATATACCTGACATGGAAAGATTCCTAGGAGTTATTTTAAGAGAAAAAGTAGGTTATAAAGTTGTGTGTGCTATGATCCTGAGTATGTATACATGTCTGTCAGTATAGTTGTATTATTAGCAACTAAATATATAAAAAATATTGGGAGAAGCATATACTAAAGTGTTAGCAATTGCTATCACTCTATGTAGAGTGATAGGTAACTTTTATGTTTCTCTCTTTGTTTTTCCATGTCGTCTGTGTTTTTGGCAACAGTCAGGCATCGGTTTTTTAATTTATGAAAAATATAATCTATTTCCATTTTCTTCAAGCAAAAGGGTCCATGCTAAACCAAATTGTTTTATACACATTTGTGTAGTGCTAACTCACAAAGATGTACAACAGCAACAATGACTGCAAAATTCCTAGGCAGTCCAGAAAAAATGGACCAGCTGTCTGCATGTAACACAAAATATTCTCTGCACCTGAGTAACACCTGTGCTGGGGCAGAAATCCTAAAGCTGAATCATTAACATCCTACTGACATGCCTCAGGCCCTCTGAGTCAGTCACTGGACCTCTTGGTGTTTCAGTTCCTCCACCTATGAAAAGGGAATACTACTACCTTCCACTATTAATTTTTTTAAAAAAATTATGGATAACTCCAGTTATAATGTCTTGGATTCTCCCAGAAAAAAATATGGTTCTATGGGTAATTTAGTATTTGGAAGAGGGAGAAACGTGGAGGCAAGTATTTTCAGGAGGTGCTTGAAAAATTACGAAAAAAGGGGGACATTCTGGACAGTTATTCTTTTCTGTTTCCAAAGGACACAGCAGACACTCTGAAGAGTCTGAAGATGATTTCCTGTCTGACTCTCTGCCTGAACTGCTGCCTGATCTCTTATGATCAGAGAATGACCCATCTGGGAGCCGTAAGCTTAGGAGTCACTATCTAACCGAATGCTCAGGGGCACTTTAGAAGCCATTAGAATCAGGCAAATGCACTGCCTGAAGATTATCAGGGTCCAAATACAATAGCCTTCATTTCTCACCCTCTTGAGGGAGGCCAATGGGATTTCAGGCCTGTTCCTGAAATACGTCATCTGTGCTGATGGAGCCAGGAAGTGCCAAATTCTCTCTCCATTTCCTGACCATGTCAATCCGGAGTCCCAAATCAGCCTGCTGGGGCCAGGAATTAACTTAAAGCTGGGTGTGAGATAACAGGACTGTGAGGAGGTTAGGAAATGACAGTATACACCCTTTAACCTCGCCCCATTGCCACAACGGTGTCTGAACCCAGGCAGTCCAGATTTTCCATTTTCCAATGCTTTCCACTTTGGAAAGAAAAAAGAAATCCAAATGTGTATGTGGAAACTTCTGATTTTTTTTAAACCCATGTGGACCAAACAAAACATGTCTGAAGGCCAGGTTCATCTCCAAGGCTGCCAGTTGGTGACTTTTGTTATGAATCATGGAGAGCTTCCCTCTGTAGCTAGCATTAGTCCTATTGTGAGGCTGATGTTAGCCACATGGGCTCAGTATCTTCAAATCCTTTGTATCATGGTGCAGAAATCTGAACTATGTCTCAAATACATCTAGCCTGCACATTTTTCTGTTTTGTTTCTGGAAGACAGTGAGAGTGGTATAGGCACCAGGCCAAGAAGCAGCCCTGCTTCCTACCTTTGCCTTTGCATGTACTACCGTTAACTTAATTAAACAAGGAGGCCATTAGACTGATGTGGCTCTAATTCCATAGTGGCCTATATTAACAAGCCAAAATCTAAGCCTGTAAATATCCCAGGGTTATAAAATCAAAACACTAAGGACAACCAATCACAGTCAAGTAGGCTTTAAACGACAACCAATCAATAACTTCCTTATTTGCTTTCACCTTTTCTCTATAAAGTATCTCCCTGAGCTTCTGTCAGTGGAGCAGTCTTAAACACAGAGGGTTTGACACTCCCCTATTTGAATCAATTTCTGCTCAAATAAATGCTTAAAATTTCAACATATATCAGTTTATCTTGTAACAGTAGATTTGTGAAATTGGGAGTGTTGCTTAACTCTTCCGTATTTGCTCCTGTGAGATAAGAAGGCCTTGCCCTCTGTATCTGAAAGGGTCACGGCAGGGACTGAGTAAGATAATGTATCTAAAAGCGCTTTGTAAATTACAAACTACTAAACATGATTAGTTATTTGTTGGTTAATAAATATTTATGGAGTGCCTGCTAAACAGGTATTTGCTACATGCTTGAGGCTACAATTAAGCAAATCGGGCATAATCCCTGCCCTCATGAAGCTTATCATAACCCCAAGTTACAATAACACAAAAGAATTGTGAAGGAGAAATCCAAGATACTTGGGGAATATAGATTGAAGAGGCTTGTTATTTCCCCAAAATCGTTTATCAAAATATGGTTTGCAGCTCCCTCTTTGCAACGGGGTTGAATAGAAGCTAAAAGCAAACCAGAGCAGGCTCCTTGAAGTACATCTATCTTACAGCACCATTTCCCTGAAGAACCGCCAGCCTGAGGACAGAAGGCTAATAAGAGGGGATGACTCAGACCACAGGGAGCAGACACAGATACAACAGGAAAGAGGTAAGGGTTTTTGTAAGTGCTGAGGCAGCCATGGATCCCATTCTGAAGTTAAAAAATTTGGGAAGACTGTTCAGCTCACCACTGTCAGTACTGATGGGATTTTCAAAAAAGGTTTGCCAGTAATCTGTTTGACGACTTCCAAAATACAGTCACTACTGTTTCATTAAGAAGGTCTTTGTTCTTTTCAAGCCAGCCACTAATGTTATAAGGCACCTTTAGAAAGGCAAGCAGTTCAGGTAACAAAAGAAGAGAATGCATAAATTAACATAGCAAATTGTGCATTACTTTAAAAAAGTCATAAATTGTTTGAGTCCTTTAACTTTAAATTGGTTTGAGGTAACAGTACTGAATAATACTCCAGGAATCCATTGTGTAACCCGAAGAAATTCTCAGACTTTACCATTTTACATTATAGAAAGGAAGAGCAGGGGAGGGAAGGGAGAGAGATTGCTAAGGAAGGAGAGGGAGAGAGAATTAAATGGTATTTCCAGTAGAAACAATTCACATCAGCTCTCCTTCATAGGCAAGAATAGATTAGATAATCCAATTGTCTCTGACACACACTGAACATTAAAAAAAATTAGCAATTGTAATGATATTTTACTATAAATATGATTATAATTAATATTCAAGGATATGAAAGAAAACAATTACAAGCACATCTATGTACAGTTGGCAGGTCATTTTAAGGATGAAGTATCATTTTATCCTTTATCAATTCTCTTTCTGTTTCATCCGGAATCACTGACTAGAAGCAGAAAAGCAGATAAAAGGGGCAAAACACACACCAGTGGGGAAATGAGGAGAGGCACCGAGAGTCATTAGAAACCTTTGTTGGCCATAGTTTGGAGGCCGTTATTTCACAGTGACTATTTCTTTATGAGAGAATTAAAAAAAAAAAAAAAAAAACTTCAATAAAAAGATCAGTTGAAATCATTCATTCACACAATGTTAACTTAAAAGGAGTGACAAATATGGAAAAACCCATGGCTTTGATGATCTCCATCACTTTCTGAAGCTGACTTACTTTGAGTTGGGATGACAGGGTCTATTTTAAGATTTCTAACCTTTGTACACAAGGAAGACTATTATAGTATGGGTGTTTCATTTCCTAAGTGTTAAAAGACTATGCCAACTTTTTTTTCTGGAACTGAAATTTTGTTGTTGTTGTTGTTCATCTCTTCATTTAAGCTAAACTTTACTTATATATCATCTAGGGACTTTGACCCAATGCATTTGAAACAGCGTCAAGAAAATTCAGGGCTGAGGGTCTAGAGGTAACTTACCCTTCCTGCATAATGGACAAGCTCAAAGTGAGCTTCATATCTTTTATTATCAGGTCTGGGATTCTGGAAATAAGCTGACTTCCCAAAATGGTTGTCAAAAAGTTTGGTCTTGAAAGTTACATCTGTAGCCTGAGGAAATACACATTCCTCTTCAAGGATGGAAAAGATGCCCATTGGCTGTTGGAGATACATATGGACAGCAGATGAAAGAAAACACCAGGATGCAGTATTTTTAATAGCAGGGATGAATACAAACTCTTATTCCTGGAACTGAATCAGATGATAAGGGGAGAGAATATTCACTATGTATAACTAGTTAATCGTCCATTCAACAACTATTTATTAAATACCTATTAGGTGCTGGGCACCAGTAGGAGCTGGCAATGTAGGCATGAGCTGCATACATTAAGGGCCTGTCCTCAGAGTGATTACATTCTAATGGAGTAGAAAGACAATAGTCAAGTAAGCAAAAAATAAATAATTTAGATTCACCTAATTGTCCTGAAGAAATCATACAAAGTAAAGAAATAGAGAATGAATGGGGGACAAGCTGGGAGAAATTTTGGTGGGAGAATCAAGTAAAACCCTCTGACCTGAACCAGAAGAGCAAATTCTGAGGTCTGTATGCAAGCACTCTTGACAGACAAATGATGAGTGCAAAGACCCTGAGGCAGGAGCACACTTGGCAAGTCTGAGGCCCTGCCAGAGGCAAAAGCAGACAGAGCTGAGGTCGTTAGATGGAGCACGTAGAGATGGAGTTGGAGAGGTAAGCAGTATTGGATCCCAACGGCTGTCCAGGCCATGCTAAGACATTTGAATTTTAAGTGTAATGGGAGGTCTTTGTAGATTTTAACAGGAGGTATTGTGATTTGATGTTTGCTTCAAAAGGATCATTTGTCAAAAAAGGTTGACAAAATAGAGCCTGTGGGCTAACTCCTCCCTGTGGTCTATATCCAGTGAACTAATAATGATTTTTACATTTCTAAAGTGTTGCAAAAACAAAACAACAAAAGAAAATGTGGTAGAAAACCTGATGGGTCCCGTCAGCAAAATTTTCTTTAAAGGGCATGTAGGAAATAGACTTTGTGGGCCATATGGTTCCCATCACAGCTCTGCCATCCACTCAGCCAGTTCAGGCCCCAGAGCAGCAGGTGGTGACATGTAAAAACAAGGGGTGTGACAATGTTTTATTAAAACTTTATTTACAAAAACAGGTTGCAGGCTATATTTGGCTCACAGGGCCATAGTTTGCTGACCCCGGTCTAGATTAGTAGTAGGGTTAGAGATGATCACAAGTCATCAAAATGTGATATAGCTTGAAAGTGAAGTGAGGTCACAGCCTTTTGGTGGATAAAATATGGGGTGTAACAGAAAAGGAAATATGACCAGGTTTTTGGCTTGAGCACATGGGTAGTAGATGCTACCATTAGCCAGTGTGAGGTACATACACATAGAGAAAAACAGGCTTGGAGGGCAGGGGGAATGAAGGATTCTTGTATTTTTACATCAATCTTTATATTTGTATATGCATTAACCTACTCCACTAGTTTTTCTGCGGTACCTTCTATGAATAAATCACTGAGCCACACACTTTGGTTTATTCAAGGGTTGTGGCTCCAGAACATCTAAGAAGGCAAAAGATACAAATATGTGTACAACAAAGTAGACAAAACAAAAGTATAGAGAAAATGTCATGAGAATTCTGAGACACAACATGACCCCTTAGCCCAACAGCACAGATTTCATGATTTTCTACCAACACGTTTTACCTAAGAATCATAGACTCCCAGGCTTGGGAGGGACATTAAATATCTGGTCCAATCGACCTAAAAGTTTCTTAAATTCTCTTCATAATTTCCTTCTAAAAAGCTGGCTAGCTAATGCCTAAATGTTATCATGGAGAGAGAACATACCAACTCCAGGTCAAGGCTCTGGATGGGTGATAATACTGAAAGAAAATTTGCTTGTAGTTTAGAATTTTTTCTAAATTACTGCACCGGAGCCATACAAATGGTTCTAATTTGTCAAAGCAGTGGATCATCAAATATTTAAAGACCATAATTTTTTAAAGATTTTGAGAGAGAGAGAAAAAGAGAGAGACTGCACCAGTGGGGGGAGGGGCAGAAAGAAAGAGGGAAAAGCTGACTCCTTGCTGAGCAGGGAGCCCAACTTGATTCAGGGCTCCATCTGAGGACTCCAGGATCATGACCTGAGTAAAAGGCAGATGCTTAACCAGCTGAGCCACCCAGGCACACCTAAAGATCATATTTTGGATCCACCTGAGTCTACCATTGTAATAGATCGACTATGGTTTTCTACCTCTTTTGCATGTTTTCATAGACTTAAAACTCACGCTTTAGGGAAAACATAAGTAACAACATTTCACTATTAATTCTCGCATTGAAGAGTTCTGGAACATATTCCTTCCTCCCAAGCATCTAGATGGGGAATGATGCTGTGGGTGAATATGTGAAGTATTCTTTTTTTTTTTTTTAAGATTTTATTGATTTATTTGACAGACAGAGATCACAGGCAGGTGGGGAGGCAGGCAGGGAGAGAAGAGGAAGCAGGCCCCCTACTGAGCAGAGAGCCAGTAGGCTCGATCCCAGAACCCTGGAATCATGACCCGAGCCGAAGGCAGAGGCTTTAACCCACTGAGCCGCCCAGGCACCCCATGAAGTATTCTTAATGAGAACAAAATATTCTCTCTTTTTTTTAAAAAGATTTTATTTATTTATTTGACAGAGAAAGGTCACAAGTAGGCAGAGAGGCAGGCAGAGGGAGAGAGAGGGGGAAGCAGGCTCCCCGCTGAGCAGAGAGCCTGATTCGGGGCTCTATCCCAGGACCCTGGGATCATGACCTGAGCCGAAGGCAGAGGCTTTAAACCACTGAGACACCCAGGCGCCCCAAGAACAAAATATTCTAAGTGAAACCAACACCTGTCCTGGCAGCACTGACCTTGTGGGTTCTAGGCAAAGTAATAAGGAACTGGAGGAAGATCTGACAGATTAAATAGTTGATTCACTGGTGTAAGCTTTGGGACACATGGATTCATCTTGCACCATGGATTTGCCTACCATATGTGCAGTCAAACCTCAGCGAAAACTGCACTAAATCATTTAAAAATTAAAACACTTCCTGGGATGGTGTCTGTTAACAATAGACGTTGTGGCAATGCTTCAAAAGGAAGGACAGCCCCCATCTCAAACAGTCACCTTCCACACATGGGGACTGCCATCACGCTGGGAATCTAATGAAGCCAACTTCCATTTTGGGATGACTGGAAGCTTTATGATAAGCAAATGCATGTCATAGTTCAAAATGGAGCAACCTAACCACAAAGGAGGGGGGAAAACACTGTTTTTTCAGGGTCTTCTCCATTTTTCCATTCCTCAGGAGGTGTAAAGCTTCTAATAAATATGATGCCCTCCAGCAAATTAATTTCCAAATAGGTCAGGAAAAAAAGTAATTATGTTCTGCCCTGTAGCATCAAATGTCCTCTATGGCACAGTAAATGGTTTGAGTCCGTTGCCCTGACTCGGAACCTGAGGGTTCAGATGTCTTCCTCTTCAAATGTTATCGATCCTGCCTTCTCTCCTTTTATGTCTGTCACTTTCTTCCTATTTCCATTTCTGTCGTCCTGAGTCAGGACCTCTTCACTTCTCACCTGGCCGACTATGCAGCTGTGCGACTGCCTTACGTCATTAGCCTTTCCTCCTGTTCCAGACCCTAGACACAAACCCACAGAATAAACCCCAGCAGCTCTAACTGCTCCACTGCCCTGCACAGAAGCCCTCTTTGGCTCCCCGCTGCCAAAAAGTAAGGTGTAAACTACTTAGCATCTCTTCTTGATCGGACCCTCTTTTCTTTCCTTCCAGCTGCTTCCTTCTGTGTATCCTATGTGCTACGAGGCTACCTAACATTTTGGAATGTGACCTTTGCACTTACTCACCCCTAGGCCTTCGCTCTTCCCAGTGCCTCCACCTGCTCACTGTCTTCCTCTCTTCACCTGCTAAAATCATAATCACATCTTAAGAACCAGCTGAAATTTCATACTCTTTCCTACCAGGCCTTCCAAGATTCCCACAGGCAGAGGCGACTTCAGCTCTTCTGAGTTCTGTGGGCCTTTGTGCCTTTCCTGCATTTATACAAAACATATTTTTACACTGATTAGACTTACAAATCTCCTACTTGACTGCATACTTCCTAAGGGCAAGTGCTACTTATAACTACTGCTTAAGTTTTCTACAGCATTTAATTCTAAGTCTTATAACACAGTAGTGTGGCATTAGACCTAAAATTAAGGCCCAGCATCATGTGTGCCTGGGCATCTGGGGAAAACTGAAAGGGCCTCAGGTGACCTAATCAAAAGTTCCCCCTCCCCCATTGTGCTCCGTGGTTGAGGTCCCCTTGTCAAACAACCGTCCTCATCGTGGGACTGGGCCCAGTGCCTTTATCCTTGAGTGATGGGTTTCAGACCCCTATCAGCTCTCAGAATGATTCAAACAAGCCTATCACATCCTCCCTTGAGAATCAACAGTCCCCTCATCCTATCCTTACTATAAAACCTGCCTCCTAGAGCCCCTCTTAGTCACTGTGCTCAGGAGGGCAACCCCCACATGGCCATGCATGGCACCCAGTGTCCTCCTCCTCCAGGCTGTGAGTGTATGTGGCCAGTAAGCTGGGCCAACCTCATCTGTCCAAGGTCATGCGTCCTATGTTCAGCCAATACTACACCTAATGCAGAAATCCCTCCCTCACTAACGAGGTAGCAAGGAAGTGATCAAAACAAGTAGCTGCTAGATCAATTTACTTGTTTTGTTAAAAAAAATTAAAAGTTTTGGTCTTAGGAGGATGCTTTCTGATGATACTCTGCACTCCTCTGTGATAGGAGGACGCCTCCGGTTTGCATTTCTCACAGGCCTTAGCAGAGTAGGTTCTGAGGGGACTGAATGTAGGTCCCCAGCAAAGTTCTGTTCCGTAACTGATTGACAGGTAGGCACTAAGACATCCAGGTTCGAGCTTTGGGATCTGGGCTTCTTTGCTGTGGACAGTAGTCAGGCGGAAAGAGTTGTAACTGAAAGTTTGGAGCGGCATATTTCCAGGAAATACTCATGGGTGTGCAAGAGAGAACATGATATTAATGGGATTCATTCTATAATAAGAAAACCAGACATAGCATACCCAAAGAATCCCACCTGGGAGGCAACAACACATATTGCCAAGATGCTACCAGGATTTAAATTATTTTAGAAAAAGTATCACTGTAAAGGAACAATAAAAATTTATTGGGACAAGTCAGGAAAATAAGGTAAAAAATGCAACTGAGCTAGGTAATACAGTCTGGAGTTAAAAACAGGTAAGATGATGAGTACTGCGGCTACTTTTCTCTCACAGCTGGTAATATTCTAAAACCTTATCCAAATCCCCATCGTAAGAGGAAGTTTTGCAAAAGGGCTGAATTATTGGGAAATGAGGCAGCCTCTCAAGGTGACTACCATGACAGGAGCAACAAGATTTTAAATGTATAATTTTAAATGTATTTTCCAATATAATACCTATGCAAAACCATAAATATATAGTCATATGTTACTACTTTAACGTATTAATTATCAATGCCCGAGTTCTAAACAAATGAGAATATTTCAAGCAATGAAATAAGTGTGAGCTAATCCTATAATAGATTTGTTCACTGCATATATAAAAGAAGGAGGTCACTGTATGCTTGACGACCAAATTAGCAGTTAAAGGTGGTGTTAAAATACATTTTTTTAGTTCGACAAACATTTCTGTAAACATAAAAATTTGAAATTTTTATGTATGAAAATCCCTCTTCTTATATACACACACAGATACGTACTATAAGGCATTTTGTACATATTGATGTATTTCAGTTCTTTTGAATTTGGAAAACTACTCATGATTCATTCTATTTCAAAGAGTAAGTTTGGTCATTAATATTTACAACAAATTTTCTTCATGTAGCCTGAACTCGCTCAACGGGTCTTTTCAAAATATAGAATCATGTCGAGCAAGGTTTTAGTATTCCTCATTTGCCTGACCTGAACACCTTTGAAATCATTCATGGGAAGCCAAAGACTTATCTTTTCATCCTATCATCTGGTCAGGGTTTTTTTTTTTTGTTTGTTTGTTTCCTCATTTTACTGTATCAGTAGAAAATGTGACAGGAAATTACATCCATGTTGCTAGTGTGTTATTTGGAATCACTGAGATTGGAGACAAAGGAGACAATGGGCTCCAGATCAGCTAAAAATCAGTAATGTTCATGGACCTGAGTCTGAACAATGTCTGTCTTCCACCTTCCTGCCCCAAAATGGTATCTCGCCATAATCACAATAAGCAGATACCACAGGTGACAATTACTAAAAACCAGATCTTTCCCCCAGTTCTTTAGTTTCATTTCTCAGCTTGAACAATGCCAGCAAACATTCACCAGACCACGGTTGGGCCATTACTATCATTCTTTTTAATCAGCTCAGAGGTTGGTTCATTAGCATTATTATTATTATTATTTTAATCAGCCTGTCCTTCCTCTATGAAGTTCGCTGGTTATAGAATAAATAAAATCAATGTGACGTCCATTCCTGTTATGAATAATAGCTATTTTCTAGGAAGGTGTCGTTTCTTCTAAACTCTAATATATAAAGTTGATAGGACACTGATCAACAAAACCTGAAAAGACCAGCAAAGACAGTGAGAGGGGAGGCACCCTGGCTCCTTCCTGGCAAGGCTGTTAAGAATCAGATGCAACTGCTTAGCCAAGGAGAGCGTTCAGAACACTGAAAGAACTTGGCGTTGGCTTTCCCAGACCTGGCTCCAGAATTCACTGCAATCCACGGTGATAGCAAGACGTGCCACCATGCAGACTCCCACAGACAAAGCCACAGAAGACACTATCCTCCCTCCCCCTGGCAAACTCCGTTAATCCTTCCCAGAGCACATGGGAAGATTTCAGAGTACGGGAACATCACTGAATTCAGAAACCATACACTGCAGCTAATTTACTAATAAGCCATGAAGTATTGTCATAAATTACTTAAACTAACTGGTACTTGTCCAATTAAATGAACAAACTACATCCTGCGAGGTAGTGGCCTTGAGGATTTATGACAGTTGTTTGTTTGCATGCTAATTTGCCAAATTTCGTTAAGCTGCTCTGGGCCTAGTCATTCACCTTATGTTAATCAGCCAGGCCCTACAGTGCTCGTATTTTCAGCTCTGTGTTTTTCCAGTCAAGAGCATGACCATTTTTAATCTCGACACGTCTCCTCATGCATTAACAGTGGAGGCCATGCACAAGCAGCAAAGGCACAGCAACAGTCTTGGCGGGAGGCGATGGAGGAGGGTAACTGACACGAGGGTTTCATTCAGTTGCCACAGGTGCTGCACACCAAGCCCATTAAGAGCGAGCGTGCAGAGCGGTCCTGCTCCGCTTCCCATCCCCTGACAGAGCCCGAGTCCTAACATGGATCAATACAGTGAGCAGGGACGATTCTCCTTAAACGAGAATGAACGAGGAGAAAAAACATGCGTTACCTTCTCAACGAGATCTATGCAGGCTTGTGAATCCAGACCAAAATCGTGGGACACCCAGTCAATGCCTTCTTTCGCATATTCCTCTTGCTCCAGAACAAACATGTGCTGATTAAAGAACTGTTGTAATTTTTCATTGGTAAAATTAATGCAAAGTTGCTCAAGGCTGTTATACTTCAAAGACGTGATTAGGTAGGAAGAAGAGATAAAGGTAAAATTGAGCGAATGGTAACTATTTGAGGTGATGGATATGTTAATTAACTTAACTATGATTGTTTCACAATGCAAATAGGTGCCAAACCAAGTTGTATACCCAAAACATATACATTTTTAAATTATCAAATATATCTCAATTAAAAAAATAAATAAAACTGAAGTCCATTTAGAAAAATGTAGGAGAATGTCATAACCCCAATCAGTATGATGGCAAATAGACCCAACAAGTAATGAAACCTCAATTAAATTTCTACCTCCTTCAAATATACCTGCAAACTAAAAATTATGATAATAAGATAACATGTAATCATACCAAAATTCAAAATCACTCTTTTATTTCTATTTACTTTTATTTAATCCTGAATTAATTTTTTATTCTATTAATTATAATTGTTGTTATTTTAATATTAATAATAGCACTTTTCCAACCAGAGTGGCTTAAGTTTTCACAGGATGAATCCCATCACACTTTGACTACAACTTATGACGTTCAATTCACATTCTCTTATCTCCTGATAAATACACAATGAGTTCCTTCTAACCTGATATACTTACATCAAGGATTTCAAAACCAGTGATGTCAAGAATGCCAATGAAGAATTGTCTTGACAGCTTGGCATCCAGTGCCTTGTTGATTTGTGCCACCAGCCACTTAAACATCCTTTCATATATTGACTTGGACAGGGCACCAACGGCATAGGTCACCTGGAAATCACATTGAAAGCTCTCCACGTCTGCCAGCCGTGTACATTTTAATCCTGGGCCTTTTCTATCAGCAACCACCTTCTAGTAAAACCGGGATCTATTTATTGACTTTCTGTGGCTCTAGCGTGCTGCTGAGATGATACGGGGAGGAAATTTAATACAATGAGAAGAAAGGGAGAAAGAAGCAAGGAAAGGAGGAAAGGGAAGAGGGGAGGAGAAGAAACCCAGAGGCCAACCAGCCTGGTGCCCCTTACCAGACACTCCTGTGACAGAAATCACGTTCCTTTTATCAAAGGGCCAACTTTCTGGGGTAGCGTGGCAATGCATTCTTGAAGTGTGGTCCGAAGACCGGCAGCATCAGCACCGCCCGGGAGCATATGAAAGATGCTGACCCTCAGGATCTCGGCATCCAGTCCCAGACCTAAGAATCTGAACCAGTACCCTCAAACGATCCCCCGGGGGATTACCTGTGCACCATGAAATCTGCAAAATACTGGGAGAGCAGGGTAGGGATCTGGAACGCCTAGCCCTTGTCCGCTGCTGCCGTTGCCACTAATAAATTGTCTAACCTTTGGAACGTGGCCTAACCTCTCTAGATTGTGGTCTCTTCACCTGAATAATGGTCTTGAAGGTTCTTTCTGGCCTCAGCTTCCACATTCTTTATTCTATCAGTCCCCAGGGCTGCTCTCAAATCCCTGTGGGGAGAATGGCAATTGAGTGCATCAATCTGATTCAGACTCTCCCACCCTAAAACTCAGGCTGCATTTCCCATCCCCGGAGGTATGTGGCAAAGGCTTTAACGTAACCTACTGGGGAGAGCTCCAGACTCTGTGCTGGGCTGATGCCATATAAATGCAGACGCCGCTTCCACGATGCAAAGGTGCTGCCGTAGTAGCGGGTTTCTGACAGACTCCAAGTAGGAGTGGATTTCAGCTGGACGTTCTCCAAGCCTGGAAGCAGAATGGGCTCCAACCACTTAACATTTAAAATAGGCCTGTCCCATCCATCCCTCAGCTGCCCAGGAGAGAGCACGCAGCAGGAGCCAGTTGGTGTCTGGTGGTGATTTAGGGATGAGTCACCCACTCTCTGATCAGTTCTCTTGAGTCATTTCCACAGTAATCCATACGCCGGCTGGCGTTACAGTTTTTTATTATGGGCGTCAAGAGCACACCCGCACAAATAAAGCACCAGGAATGATTTTCGTCCTCTGGAGCCCTGAGGAAATCACTCTCTGTCTACAGCAGTCACTTTGAAACTTTAAAAAGAACACGACAAACTTGCTGACCCTCTTTTAATTCCCTAAATATTCAGAAGTGGGGGTGGGAGAGAAACTGGTCAGGGCTAAGAGTAGTGAAGAAACAGGAGGATCCTGAAGATGTAGTCAGAGGAAGAAGGAGATGTTATGGCGTCTGCTGACCGAAACCAGTAAACCAACATACGGCTTACTGGTGAATCATTTTCATCATCGTCTCTCCAGTGAAGGAGGACTTAGGCAGCAAGACCTATATACTTCCACTTTTCAGGGACCACACGGACTCATTCCTTAGCTCTTTTTCAAATAACCTCACAGAAGACTGATCCTCAGGGAGCAATAGCACACAATAGAACAAAAACAACCACCAGAAAGAAATGGAGTCAAATAGCCATATTTGTAACCACTTGGATCCTTGCCTTTCTCATTGGTAAAATAACAACACTAAAATATGCATCTGCCAAGGTTGTAGGAAGAGAGTCAATGAGACAGAGGATGTAAATATAACACAACATTTGGTGCTTAGTACCCAATACATGTTAGTTCCTGCGCTCCCAACCCCTGTCTGCTTTTCTCACTTCTCCAACTTCACTGCAGTATTTACTACACTGCCTTGAGCAGTTCATCTTTGTAAGGTTTGCCATCTTGGACTATAAAATGGAAATATAAATAAGATCAATTTTGTAGGGGTGCCTGGGTGGCACAGTCATTTAAGCACCCGACTCTTGATTTTGGCTCAGGTCATGACCTCAAGATCATGAAAGCCTTGCCTCAGGCTCCATGCTGGGCAAGGAGGCTACCTGGGATTCTGTTTCTCCTTCTCCCTCTGCCCCTCCCCCTCCTAGCACTCTCTTTCCGCAGCCCCCCACCTCCAAAATCAGTTTTGTAGGCTTGTTGTCCAATTGAATGAGAGATCTATACAAAGCATTTAACATATGCTCAGTGGTTACTATTACATTTTTTTGTCATTATTCAACCTTTTTAAATTAAAACAATTTCTTTCTAAAGGGCAGAGTTAGAACTCTCGTGGAATCATGAAATACTGGACCTGAAGGAGCTTAGTTCTTGAGAGTGACATGTAGTGGCTCTCAGCTGGGGTTGGGACCTGTCCCTAAGGAGGAGCGCTTTTGAAAAGAGGCAGGGTGTTCTTCCAAGTGCCATCGTGACTGAGTGCTACTAGCAGTGAGCACCTGGGAGCAAGAATCTGAAACCCGTACCATGGGCAGGACACACTCATACTGGAAGGACCGTCCCATTTAGATGCCGGTCACCCCTCTGCTGAGACACAGAGGAATTCCACCTCTTCACTGGGGTCACCAAGAGGTGAAGGTATTGACCAAGGTTCCAGAGTCAGTCAACACTGAGCTGGAACCAAATTCTGTAAGTGTTAACACTGCAAGAATTTTTGCCATCTTTTGCAATTGTCATCAACAGAGCATATACATCTCTATTCTTAGCAGTGGCAATTGTCTCTATAAAGTCAGTAAAATTCCTAAGAAAAGAAAAGCCTTACAGTGTGCTTTCTTACTCTCTCTCCAGGAGCAGGAGAAAGAGAAAGACAGAAAGGATGGAAGATGAGGAATTTTTTTTTTCTTTTAATGTTGGATAATAATACATTAGCTTGCTTCACTGGTTCTATTATAGTAAAGGCTGGTGGTAACTCAGTTCCTGAGAACACAATATTAAAGAGGCGAAGGTTTGATTTCAGTCCTCCTTTGGGCTCATTAGTTTTACACAGAGCAAGTCCCCATTCTATAATCATAGCATGTCATGCACGCACGTTGTGGTGAATACGTTAAAACTCAAGAAACTGCCAAACACCCCTATCCTCACTACAAGCAATAGCTCAACTACGTGTTCTGCTGAACATGGTTCAAATTCAGCTCCATATTTAGTTTATCTTAATGGCTATGGAGCACCAACTACTCGCAGGGCACTGTGCTAGAGACCAAGGGTACCCAAATGAACTAATCACAGCCCACAGCCTCAAGGAGGTCTGGTGAGAAGGAAGAATAAAAATAGAAACTCGGGTTCCATCTAGTATTATGACAAAGGTAGAGTTATTGATGGATAGAGTAAGTTAAACTAGGAGATGGATGAAATGTTTTAAATAACATAGTCATGCCAGATGCTTTAATATACCAAAAAGAAATAGAGTTTATTGTCATCAAATAACTGCCTTCTATCACAAATTTGTACATTTGTCTGTCACATTCAGGTTTAGAATATATGTAGAATGTATGTAGACCATCTAAATGTCACCTGAATATTAGCTGCGTGCCCTTTGCAGTGTTCCTTATGTTCCCTAACCCTCAGATTCGCCAACTGGGAAACCGGAGTAGTATGCCTGCTCTCTTTACCTCTGAGTGTTGTTGTAGGAACAGAAGGAAATGATGCCTGTGAATGCTTTAGACATACTCCATGTGATCATACCATTCCCTCTCTGCAGAAAGACGACATTTCTCATGGCCCCTGGAGCTAAGGGGGTCACCTGACTAACTTTCCCTGATAGAATGTTAGTGAAAATGACATCACTTCTAGCCCCAAGCAGTAAAGGTGGGTGTACTTTCTCTACAAATGATCCTTCACTGTGAGCGGCAACTTTGGAGACCATGTGTTCCAGGGGGCTGAACTACAATCTGGAAGAAGGCTGACCCTTCTGTATTGGACTTGATTTAAGAGAGAAATGTGTTGGGCGCCTGGGTGGCTCAGTTGGTTAAGCGACTGCCTTCAGCTCAGGTCATGATCCCAGAGTCCTGGAATTGAGTCCCACATCGGGCTCCCTACTCCTTGGAGAGTCTGCTTCTCCCTCTGACTTTCTCCCCTCTCATGCTCTCTCTCACTGTCTCTCTCTCAAATAAATAAATAAAATCTTAAAAAAAAGAGAGAGAGAGAGAGAGAAATGTGTAGTTTACTGTCAGCTGAGATTTCAGTGTGTATGTGTTTCTGCAGCATGGCTACTATACATTAGAGACGTAAATTATTATTTTGGAATGCACTAGCACACTTAGATGGTCTCATTACCCGGCATCCCTGGGAACATTTGCTGCATTCTGACAGAGCCTCGGGATCAGCAGTCCTCAGAGCATTTGCTATTTTATCATTAAAATGATTCTCCTGGCTGCTGCACAAAAGCTACCTGACCCTCTATCTCTCATTTCTGCTCTCAACACCCCTCCTTCAAATACTAACTTCAGCTGATATTTTAAAACCCTATCTCAACTATGGTGACTGTTACTCTAAAAAGTCAATATTCCAAATTGGGGAGGGGGGATGCCAATTTGCTAATTTTCCTCATGTCAGGAGCTAACAGCTTTGAAAGCTTCTTAGCCGGACAAAAAAGACATTGGTCACAAGTAAAGAGCTTGCCTCCACCTGCAAAGAGACTTGTTACCTATGGGAACAGTATCAAATGGTGTCTTAAGAATCCGGAAAGATTTTTAACCCAAGAGCACTTACTGTGGTAGGCATCACCAGTGAAAACATTCTGAATACTTGCTTTTTTATAAAATAACAAGTACAATATGTATACAATTATTACAAGATCATAGAGTCATAATGCTCTGGAAATATCACCTTACCTGTGCTACATTTTGACCTCTAATAACATATTCATTCCCAACTTTGATTCTAGGATGGATCAAGCCCCTTACCAGCTCAGAGGAATTAATGCCCAAGAGGAAAGCAGCTTTGTCCGCACCTGGTCAGAAGAAAGGAAGGAAGGCAAGGAGGGAAGGGGTGGGGGGGGGGGAAGGGAAACATCGTTAAAATTCGTTTCATTGGGCACCTGGGTGGCTTAGTGCTGAAGCATCTGTGTTTGCCTCAGGCCATGATCCCAGAGTTCTGAGATCGATGCCCACATAGGGCTCCTGGCTCCACTAGAAGCCTCCTTCCCCTCTCCTACTCCCCCTGTTTGTGTTCCCTCTCTCTCTCTGTCAAATAAATAAATAAAATCTTAAAAATAAAATAAAATAAAATTCATTCCTTTATAAGAAAGGGGAGCCCTCCTACACTGTTGGCAGGAATGCGAGCTGGTGCAGCCACTCTGGAAAACAGCCTGGACGTTCCTCAAAAAGTTGAAAATAGAGCTACCCTACGACCCAACAATCGCACTACTGGGTATTTACCCTAAAGATACAAATGTAGTGATCTGAAGGGACACATGCACCCCAATGTTTATAGCAGCAATGTCCACAATAGTCAAACTATGGAAAGAGCCTAGAAGCCCATCAATAGGTGAATGGATAAAGAAAATATGATATATATATATGTATATATACATATATATACGCATACAGATACACACATTGGAATATTATAAAGCCATCAAAAACCCCGAAATCTTGTCATTTGCAATGACATGGATGAAACTAGAGGCTACTATGCTAAGAGAAGTAAGTCAATCAGAGAAAGACAATTATCATATGATCTCACTGATATAAGGAATTTGAGAAACAAGACAGAGGATTATAGGGGAAAGGAGGGTCAAGTGAAACAAGGTGAAAACAGAGAGAGAGAGAAAAACCATAAGAGACTGTCAATCTCAGGAAACAAACTGAGGGCTGCTAGGGGATGGGAGGGTAGGGAGAGGGTGGCTGGGTGATGGACACTGGGGAGGGTCTGTGCTATGGTGAGTGCTGTGAAGTGTGTAAGACTGATGAATCACAGACCTGTACCCCTGAAACAAAGAATATGTATGTTAATAAAAATATTTTAAAAAATTCATTCCATTATAGGCAAAAAGACCCCCCAGAGAATGAGAGGAGGGTGTGTTTAGACGGATGTAGCAAGGTAGACTGTAGTTTTGAAATAAAATGTCTGAATCCTAAATGTTTAAAAGACGTTAGTTCTTGGAAATGCAAATCAAACCACAATGAAATACCATTCACACCCACTAGACTTGCTATAGTCAAAAAGACAATAACAAGTGTCCGTGAAGGTGTGGAGAGATTGAAATAGTCACACATTGTTGGTTGCAACGTAGCATGGTATAGGCACTATGGAAAACAGTTTGGCAGCTACTGAAAAGTTAGAGGTACTTAAGGAATCAGAAATTCTACTGCCAGGTATAGACCTAATAGAAGTAAAAACATATGTTCACACAAAAAATTGCACACAAATATTTCTATCAACATTATTCGTAACAGTCAAAAGTAGAAAAACCCAAACATCCATCAACTGATGAAAGAATAAACAAAATGCAGCACAGAGATACAACGGAAATTTTTTCAGCCATTGAAAAGGAAGGAAGTATTGATGCATGCTACAACATGGATCAAGCCCGAAAATGTCACGCTAGGTGAAAGAAACCAGAAACAAAAGGCACACACAATGTGTGATTCCAATTATAGGAACTCCCCAAAATAGGCAAATCCAAAGAACAGAAAGTAGCCCCTGTGGTTGCTAGGAAGAGAATGGGATGGGTAGTACCTACCAGTGGGTACAGGATTCTTTTTGTGTTGTTTTTTTCTCAAGTTTTTGTTTAAATTCCAGTTAGTTAAGGTACAACATAGTACTGGTTGCAAGTGTAGAATAGGAATCTTTTTGAAGTAATGGAAGGTTCTGGATTTAGATAGTGGTAATGGTTATACAATCTTGTGATTATGCTAAAACTCACTGAGCTGTATACTTTAAAAGGGTGAATTTTATGGCATGGGAATATATCTCAGTGTAAAAACAATCTACTTCTTGATACTGGCCCTCTTCTGAAAAGAAATATTTCTCTGGCAGATATGGAAAATCTTATCTTTATTATTTGCCTATTTTTCCCTTCTACATATGTACTTGTGGATTCTTTCAGTGAAACAGGGACTTGAGCCATGAAATTTGAGAATTCGAGACAAACACCAGTAATCAACATAAGCCAGGACCCTTGTATTTATTCAAAACCCTTTTCCTGTGAAGTCTCTGATTGCTCCATAGTGCCCTCTGCTGCCCAACAAGAATACTCACAACCCACACAATAAGATTCTAAAACAGTGCTTCCATTTTCTAAGGAAGTGGGGGAAGAAAGAGCGTTATCAAACAGAGTAAATAAGCGTGTATCACATCTCGTGTTTTTGAAAATGACGATAATACAAGAGAAAGCCATGGGAAAAAAATTATAAGCACATTTCCAATTTTAGATTTCTTCAGTTATCAAATAAAAGGAACATTTCACTCGTCTGAAACTACTGGCGCATCCTAGATTTTTAGATGAATTCTGATGAATTTAGATGAATCTGATGTAGTCGTTTTGTAAAATAATGTCTTACCATAGAGGGAAATGCAGTCTTTCCTTACCTCACTAAGAAACACAAGATTTCCTGAGCAATAACCACAGACAGGGAATGAATTAAAAACAAAAAACAATTAGAGAGCTAATATGTCATTTGTATTACCTATATCCATTTCCTTTTGTGGGCCTTTGAAATTTTCACAAAGGCTTAAAAAGCTTGAAATGTTTATTTGCTTCTTAACTAAAATCAATACATATTATACATACATTTCTACAAGCTACACACCTACTCTATGTCAGTGATAATGGCCCAGGTACCCAGTTGCTATGAAACCTTTCAAAATGCAAAGCCTATTTGGGAAAATAAATGGAAAAATCAAAAGTAGAGCAGACGTGTTCATCCTATGCTGTGATATCCGTGCTAAAAGAGCCATGTTCGGAGACAAAAGCATGATTATTTAAAGTGGAGAATCCGGTGGATCCAAACCATGCACTTTTTGCACTGGAAGGGACTTTAAAAAGCACATAAGCTAGAACAAAAATATTTAAAAGAAAGCAATGTAATGTGCCTGACGAATCCAAGTGAAAATGAATACTAACTGACAATGTGAAAAACGAACAATTCCACAGTATTTGTTCAGGAAAAAAAAAAAAGACAGGAGTTCAGTTTTCTGAGCTTTGGAAGCATTCAGATGGACAATACAGGTAATAATAGTCTCAAACTCGTGCCTCCTTTTCCCAGTGTTAAGGACAGTCCTTTAAGTCTATTTTTATCCATGAACAAAGGAAACCCAAATTCTCTGTACAATATCCCAATTTAGGCTCTAACAGAAATAGCATCCAACATGATAGAATTATTCCCCACCCACTCCAGAGACAGGCCAGGTATCTACGGAGAAGTAGTATAGTTTGCATTTATCCTACAGGTGTATATCTTTACACATTCTCTAGTTTTCTGTTCTGTTTTGTTTAGATAGAAAACAATAGTCATCTCGTTCTAAAGAATAAATTACTTCATTCGCACTAAGTTTCACAACCAAGGTGAAAATAGTTTAAGTCTATGAATAACTATCCATCTGACATTTAGGAAATGTTTATTATGAACACAGCAAGGTCAGTAAACACATTTTCATCCTATGACCTGATGTGTTCTTAAAGGAGGCTTTATGAGATTCTTACCATCATGCCCCCAGGACCTTGTGAATAAACCCATGGATTTTAATAAGGCTGTCTGATAGTTTAGCCAGAGCAGGTGTTCTCAAACATTGGTGTGGATCAAAATAGCCTGGAGAGCTCATAAAGGCACAAAGGACTTGGTTTGCTGAAGATGGTTAGGGTCTAGGCCTGTTTCTATCATGCTTCCCAGGTGATTTTGACATACATGAAAATTTAAGAACAGAGTCCATATTATAATGGTCCTCAAACTTGGCCACACATTGGGGTTACCTGGCAAGATGCCGAAACAGACAATGATGCCTGTACCTACCCAGATTGGTCTGGGTGAGGTCTGGGCTCCATCAATTCCTAAGCTCCTTGGGTGATTCCAATGTTAAGCACAGTTTGAGAGCTGCTCTCTCGAGAATGGTAGCCAGGTCTAGTAAATACATTTTTTAAAAGATTTTGTTTGTTTATTTATTTATTTATTTATTTATTTGAGAGAGAGAGAGAGAGAACACATGTGAGCAGGGGGAGGAAAGAACGAGGAGAGAGAGGGAGGAGGGAAGAATTTCAAGCAGACTCTGCACTGAAAAGAGGGCCTGACACAGGGCTGGATCCCAGGACTCTGAGATCGTGACTTGAGCTAAAACCCAGAGTCGGAGGCTTAGCTGACTGAGCCATCCACGCACCCCTAGTAAGTACATTTTGAAGTCAAGAAGATAGAATGAAGTCTGACTCTATCTGAAAACAAGTAAGGGGATAGAGAAAAACAAAAGAAAATTTTCTCCAACTTTACAATTTCATCCTAGTTCAATCCCATATGTAAACAATCATATATAAAGAAAGGAACCGAGTCCAGTTTTGTCAATCCCAAACCTGGCTAATGTGGAAGAGGGTTAAAAGAATGGATTTCAACTGTTAGCCTTTTATGTAGGCTTATCATATTGTTTCTGAGCTGTTCATAATTCCCAAATTTATTGAAGAAAGTTTACTGATCCCTTGCTCTGGGTAAAGTCTAAGTGCGAAATGCTATAGCAAAAGAGATAAACGAGACAGAAAGTTGGAAATCAAGGAGTTTATAATCTATGAGACCAAATCAAACAAACAAACAAAAATAACAAGTCAGTAAAACAATTGCTAATCAGAGACAAAGAAATCAATTATTATGAATGTTTAAAAGAAGGAGAGGTCCCTTCTAGACTGCCTGATCAGGGAAGCTTTCAAAAAAGAAATGGTATTTGATCTGAAAGATGAGAAGAGTTTGAAAAGGCAAATACAAGAAGAACAAGAATTTCTGAGACAGAACAGCATGACTTACAAGTATTGCAGTGGGAGAGAACCTGAATGGTCAAAGACTAGACCACAAAGTCAGGGAATGAACAGTAAACTGAGAAAAGCATGTGATTTCTGGTCACAGAAGGCTTCTGATGCCAATTACTATAAGGGCTTCATTGAATAAAGGGGAAACATTAAAGAGACTTTTATCAAAGAAATGGCATAGAGTCAGGCTTCACAATGATTAGTTTTGTGCACATATGCAAGACAGACCAGACCAGGAAAAGAGAAAGTGAACCCATTGTAAGATGCCAACATGCAAGGTGCTGATGGTCTAAATTGGTAATAAGAAATGGAGAAAGACTGAGAAACATGACCAAGAGGATCCTAACATAAAAAGTAGAGGAAGGAGCATGGGTTAAGGGTTCGGTTCTACAAAGCTGTTACTCCCCCACTTCAGATGCCAGTTGTAAGTCCAGGTTGTCTTTTGGGCTATTGACTCACAGGCAATAGACTCATGGCTCCACTGACCCCCTCCTTGGGTTCAGTTAATTTGCTAAGGGTTCACAGAACTCAGAGGAACATTTTACTTACTATAGCAACAGTTTGTTATAAAAGATATAACTCGGGAACAGCCAGATGGGATAGAAAGCAGAGGGCAAGGTATGGGAAAAGAGTGCCGAGCTTCCATGCCCTCTCCAAGCACATTTTCCTTCCCAAATCTTCATGTGTTCACCAACCTGGAAGCTCTCCCAACCTGTCCTTTTAGGGTTTTATGGAGACTGCATTTCAAAGACATGATTGGTTAAATCATTGGCCATTGGTGATAGAAATCAATCTTTAGTCCTCTCCTCTTCCCAGTTGAAGGTAGGACTGAAAATTCCATCTGTCCAACCACATGGTTAGTTCCTATGGTGACCAGCCCGGATCCTTAGGTACAGTCCAAAAGTCACCTCATTAACAACAAAATCACCTGTATAGCTCTCATCGATTAGAAAATTTCAAGGGTTTTAAGAACTCTATGTCAGAAACTGGAACAAAGATTAAATATAATTTATTTTATTATAAATCACAATATCACAGTAGGAGATAGGATCAGAGAGATTTAAGAAGTATCACAGAAGACAATGAGACGCTTATGAGAACATGGGGTTTAAGAGTGCCTGGGTAACTCAGTCAGTTGAGCACCCAACTCTTAGTTCTGGCTCAGGTCATGATCTCAGGGTCCTGAGATTAAGTCCCTCACTGGGCTCTGCACTCAGCATGGGGTCTGCTTGATGATTCTCTCTCTTCCTCTACCTCTGTCCCTCCCCCGGCTTGTGTACACACACACACACACACTCTCTCTCTCTCTCTCTCTCTCTCTCAGATAAATAAATAAATATTTATTTTTAAAGGGCTTGGTATTTAAGTAATATGGGAGCTATTGATGAGTCTAGAGTGAGAAGACATGAACTGACCCATGAAAGTATCACCACTGGCTATTCTGTGCAGAACTATCAGTAATAAGGCAAGGGTGAAGATAGGGAAACCAATAAAGAAGCTACTGCAATAATCTGGTAAGAAACAATGGCTCAAGCTAGATGGTAGCCCTGGACATGGTCTTGGTGTGTAAGTAGTGATGAGTTTCATATATATGTAAAGGTAGACACAGCAAGGCAGAGACAAAGGAGTTCAGATGATGCTAAGAGTCAGGGCAACTGAGAGAATCCAGCTGAGAAGTGAAAAGCTGGTAGCAGGGGCAGAGTGAGGTGAAGAGTTCAATTCTACACATGTTGGGTTTGGGATGATAACCTAGGAAACGGGCAGAGAAAAGATTCAAGAATGGATCCCACCATCCCAACAGCAGTTAGAAGTGGGAAAGATGAGAACGCTCCAGCAAAGACTCTGAGAAGGAGCCACTGGGGAGACTGGATGACATCACGTGCATCGCTTTCTTACATGTATTTTCCAATAAATAAGCATTCCTAGCTTTCTTAATGAAAACAGTTCCTCACAAAACTATTTCAAAGGGTGGAAAAAGGAAAAGAAAGACAAAATCCACAAAATAGAGCAACAAATAAGATGTCACAAAAGCATATTTTAACATGTTAATATAGAAGAAGTTTACATAACCCACAGGTCCTTTACTTGATTCTCATCTGTGCTCAAGTGCTCTCTTCCCTGAGGAGATTTTCTGCCGCTCTATCTACAAGAACCCCCAACCCCTATTATTCTTTATTCTTCTGCTCTGCTTTATTTTTTCCATGATGACTTCATGTGTATTTGTCTGTTTTTATCTCCCACATTAGGCAGTCAAGACAGGGATGATATGGTCTCTGATATATCCCCAGCACCAGAATAGTGCCAGTACTGTGCACTGACCTCAAAAATAACTTGATGAACAATTTAAAAAAATAAAAAACCAAGCAACCCAATTCAAGAATGAACAAACTACTTGCTATTGATATTTTCCCAGAGAAGATATATAAATGGCCATACATACATAAAAAAATACTCAACATCACTGATCACTAGGAAATGCGAGCCAAAATGACAACGAGGTACTACCTTAAACCCATTAGGATGGCTACTATAAAAATTGTTTAATAGGAAAAAATAAATGTTGATGAGTATATGGAGAAACTGATATCATTATGCATTGCCGGTGGGAATGTAAAATGATGCAGCCACTATGGCAAATAGTATGGTACAATTCCTCAAAAAAAAAAAATTGAACATACAACCACCATTTAATCCAGCAAGTCCATCTCTGGGCACGTATAAAAGAACTGAGTGTGGTACTTGAACAGATATTTAAACATCAATGTTCACAACAGGGATAATCACAGTAATGAAAGGTAGAAGCAACACAAGTGTCCATAAGTAGATAAATAAAATGTGAACTATACATACAGGAATATTATTCAGCTTTAGAAAGGAATGGAATTCTGACACACCCTATAACATGGATGAATCTTGAAGACATTATGCTAAGTGAAATAAGCCAGACATAGAAAGACAAATACTTACATGAAATACCTAGAGTAGGCAAATTCATAGAGACAAAAAGCAGAATAATGGTTGAGAGGGGTGAGGTAAAGGAAGTAATAGGGAGTTATTAATAGGTACGGAGTTTCAGCTTAGGATGATGAAAAGGTTCTAGAGATGAATACTGGTGATGTTTGCACAACACTGTGAATGTACTTAATATCACTGAACTATACACTTAAAAACAGTTAAAATGGTAACATATGTGTGTGTGTATGTATATATATAAACATATGTATACGTATATATATGTACAACATACATATATGTGTATATATATTTTTACAACTGAAAATATAAAATTTTAAAAAATCATTAAATTAAAATTAAATTAAATTAAAAATTAAACTTTAATTAAATTAAAATTATTTGTTGAAAGATTTGAATGAATGGGTTTCCTCCTTGTGTTTTAGTAGCTAGGAATTTTAACATTGAATGAAATAATTATAATAACTATACTTTCTTCTTTTAATAACTGTGATTTTCTATATTTTAGACAGATCATTTATTGTAAGAGGACTCAAATCTTCTAGTAAGCAGGCAAGACTATAGATTTTTTTCATGTGAATAAAAAACAAAGGCAGGTGAAGCTGTTGTGGTCTCAACCCAATGGAAACCCTACCCTTGGAATTCTAAAGATCTTTGTCCACACCTCCATTATGTCACTTAATATATCTTCTGGTAATTTGTTCCTTTCTCTGCTTTTCTCAGCAGGCTATGTGCTGACAGCAAGTCTCTCTCCTCATCATCAAGCCTATCTTACCCACGTTTGGCAAATTTACTGGCACTGTCAATAATTAAGGAATGCTTCTCATTCTGAGATACAAGAATTATATATCAGAATGGTGGTTCAGAGAGTAATTTTGAGAAGCTGCCATCAAGGGAGGTTGCTGATCAGTTTCATCATTTTCAAAAACCAAGAGGGGAGGTAACTGCAAGGAAAGGGGAGCAAGCCTGGGGTCCGGGAACTGAAGAATCTGTGCCATAGCCTCAGAGTAATTCTTACTTTCCGTGCCATCTGCCTCCACTCGCTCTTCTCTGGGATTTTGTTTAAATTTCACGTTTCCAAAGTGCATGATGGTTCCAATGAGTTTATAGGATCCATGCTTCTCATCAGGAAGAAAGCCCAAGATGTCCATGGCCTGCTGTAAAAAGAGAAACAGATGGCCATGTCTTCATTTGCCTAATGGCTGCAGTCAGCACCTCACCCCCGCTGTGTGTCACACCTCCCTACACTCCACGGGCTGTCAGAGGGAATGAAACAGATCGCCACAGCCCGGAGGTGTGACAGCTCTGTTCAAGGCAATGCAAATCGGCCCTGTTGGCACTTGGTCAGCCGCAGTCTGCTTATCCCTTTAAACGAGAATTAGGAAGGCTTGTTTAACTTCTAGTAGTTTTAGAACTTTCCTTGGATGTCCTGCTTCCCTCTGCCTTCCAGACATTGATCATTAGCTGGATCTATGAGGTAAATTCTTTTGCCTTTCATAGTTATGGCAGGAAGTAGCACCAATATCGGATGGGTTGCATATCTGGGGGGCTCCCATATATCCCCCCCACTTTATTCAAAGACTGGCAGAGGAAGTGTTTCAGAAAAGAAAAACACCATGGCACAGAAGCACCACACCCTGAGAAGCCGCTGCGCCTGACGGGATGTGTGTTCTCACACACTCCCAGAGGGTAGACGTCGGCGCAATCTTTCTAGTGGTTAATTTAGCATATGTATCAGGAGACTATAAAAAATTCATAATCCTTGCCTAGTAATTTCACTCTGGGGAATGTAGCATAAGGAGAATCTAATATACGGGAAAAGCATTTACCTACAAAGATATTTACCACGGTAGAAAACAAAACAAAATCTTTGAGTCTAACCGTAGGAGAATGGCTAACTACAGTGACTACATTATAGGACAAATGTCTGGTAAAATATTAAGTATTCATTTAAGTGTTTATGAAGAGTTTGTAATAACACTGAAAATGCTTATATTATAAGATTAATCAAAAAAGCAAACTGTATACAGAATACTAAATGCAGTGTGATTATGATCTTTTTATTAAAAAAAAAAAAACACAAAACATCAAACCAACTATATAGTAGCAACCCAAATAGGAAGAAAAAAGAACAAAGACTATAAAGACCTATACCAAATAAAAACAGTGGTTGCCCTTGAGTTGAAACATCTTCCTATCTTTCCAGACGTTCTAAAGTTACCGAACTCACAATGTACACTTTTTCAGTAAGTAAGTAAACTTGGAACGGACACAGACCCAGAGGAGCAACTTGTACCCTCCACCCCTGAAAGAAGGAAAGTGACTTCTCCAGGACCCTTAAGAGGAAGGATCTGAAATGTTGCCGTTTCTCACTGTCATGCCCAAACTTTGCGCTGGTAATTAACGAGCCTTACATCAGTGGCCAGTAGTTCTTCAGCATTATCCCGGCTGTCCACAGCAATGACTCCACGAGAGCAAAAGGGAAAGTCAGAGGGATTTTCAGACACCAGGAGCATGTCTGCAATGGGAAAACCTTCAGTTAAACAGTTAAAGAAATCTGCAAGGCTTTAGGAAATAATTGACCGATATTCACAGTTTACTCTTACAGCTGATAGCACACTTGTAAACAAGCCAAAATGAAATCCATATTCTACAGCCAAACCTCTGCAATCAAATTTTGCCCTCTATTAACTTGTCAGTCATGTGTTAATGCCTCCCAAGAGAAGACCATGCAGACCAAATTCTAACAGAGTCACTCACAACAGCTTGAATGGGTGTGAATGAAACAATGCATGTTGGCAAAACTTTGAGAACAGGAATTTGGCCTAGATACACGGTTGAGGGCAGAGGACAAAACATGTTTTGTAAAATCATACATATAGCAGGACTGAGTTTCAAAGTCTAGGAAGTGGGCAGACCCTGGGGTTGAGCGCCCCGGGAACACTAGCAATGTATCCTGTCATATCACGTCCTCCCTATTAGCGAGGCTGAGGCTGTCTTTCAAGAAATCCATAAATCAGCGTCCGTGTTCAGCACTGCGCCCGATGTGTCTGAGGCTCCTGACATGATTCACTTAGTCAGGAAACATAATGCAGGCGGAAGCTAAGGCAGGCTGTCAGCAAGGGACATTAGCCAAATCCCGTTAACCGCTTAATGCCTCACACTGGCTCCCTGGGAAGTTTCTTTGAGCCCATTTGATTTTTCTATTTATCACTCAGTGAAGTGAAGCTGCTATCCTCGACCCCGGATCTCAGAAACAGCGCACTTCCCCAGTGTTCGCAGCAGCTCTGTTTGGAAACAACCCGAGTGTCCATCAAGAGTTAACAAACTCCTGTGTGACCGTACAACAGATTATTAGTCAGCAAACAAAGGACTGAACTGTAGACATATGCTAGAGGATGGAAGAATCTCCAAATAATGAGGCAGAGTGAAATAAGCCAGACAAAAAAGAGTATACACTGTGTGATTCCAACTTATAAAATTCGAGAAAATGCAGTCATCTCTGTAGTGACAGGAAGCATGTTAGTGGTTGCCAAGGGACTGGGTGGGGAGGGGAAGCCTCAGAGGAGTGAGAAAGGGCAGAGGCGGAGTTACAAAAGAACACGAGAAAACTTTTGAACAGATCCCTGCGTTAACTTGATGGCGGTAATGGTCTCCCACATATGTCAGCATTTACATTTATATCGACAACACTTCAATGAGGCTGTTTTATAAAAGTTAAAAAGTAAAAAAAAGTCGGGCTAGCCCAAAGGAGATCAAGCTGAAGGTAAGTACAAGATATACAGCATATATATTTAATAGAAATATAATCCTCAAAGCCTTATTTGAATGAGGCTTTAAATGTCCCTGAAATGTTCATAATTCCCAAGAATCTCTTGTGTTCTTTCTCATGCCTCACTTTTATCAAGAAACACTTGTTGAGCTCTAGCAATGTGCCAGGCATTAGAGTAAGTCTTAGAGATACATCAGTGGGGTGGGGAAATATCTTGTCCCCATGAAGCTTCTATTCTAACAGCAGGAGACAGAAATTTTAAAAATAAATAAAATGCATGAAAAGACATGAAATGTACAATGTTAATAAGTGCCATGGAAAAAAATAGCAGGGAAAGGGGATAAATTGTATCAGCAATACAGGGGTACCTGGCCGGCTTAGTAAGTAGAGCCTATAGCTCTAGATCTCAGGGTTGTGAGTTCGAGCCCCATGTTGGGTGTAGAGTTTACTTAAAAATAAAATCTTAAAAACAAAAAAGTATTGGTGATACAGAGCTACAGTTTTTAATAGAGTGGTCAGGGAAAGCCTCTATATGGCGACATTTCAATAAAGACCTGCAAGAGTTGAGGGGGAAAATAAGTGAGGGAAAATGTTCCAGACAAAGAAAAACAAATGCAAAGGCCCCGAGGTAGAAGTTTTCCTGGCATTTTGAGTGGCTTAAGAGGCAAATTAAGGAAGTAAGTGGTAGTAGGTTATGCGGTCAGAGAGGCATCAAGAGGATAGATCATAGCTCCTCACAGGCCAGGGTGAGGATTTGCACATTTATGTCTATGTAAGATAGAAAGCTGTTGAAGGTTTTTGAGCAGAGGAATGACATAATCTGATTTCTTTTTTAAAGATTTTATTTATTTGACAGAGAGAGGGTGATCATAAGTAGGCAGAGAGGCAGGCAGAGAGAGTGGGGGGAAGCAGGCTCCCTGCTGAGCAGAGAGCCCGATGCAGAATCCTGAGATCATGACCTGAGCTGAAGGCAGAGGGTTAACCCACTGAGCCACCCAGGAGCCCCTGATTTTCTTTCTTTCTTTTTTTTTTTTTTTTTTTGTAATTTACCATGGCTACTGTCTTAAAGACAGAGAGAACAGGATGGAAGCAGAAATATCAGGTAGGAGACTGTTAAACAATCCACGAGAGAGGCACCTGGGTGGCTCAGTCAGTTAAGCATCTGCCTTCAGCTCAGGTCATAATCCCCTGGGGCCTGGGATTGAGACCCACATCAAGCCCCCTGCTCAGCGAGGAGCCTGATTCTCCCTCTACCTGCTGCTACCCCTGCATGTGTGTTCACTTTCGCTCTCTATCAAATAAATAAGTAAAATCGTAAGAAAAAAAAAAATCCAGGAGAGAGATGATGGTATTCAACCAGCATAGTAATAGGAGTAATGGTAAGGAAGTGCTCAGAGTGTGGCTTTTTAAAGTAGATGGAACAGGTGAGAATAAGCTGGGAGAAATAGATGAGTTCAAGAGCAGGTCTTAGGCACATTAAATTTGAGATGTTATAATGAATATGTGCTACAACATGGAACAATCTCAAAATAATTATGCTGAGTAGAATAAGTCAGACAGGAAGAGTATATACTGTAGAATTCCATCTTACAAATTTCTAGAAATTTTTTTTCTTTTGAAGTGTTTTATTTTTGTGTAAACTAAAAGGAAATTGACACACTGAAATCACAAAAGACCTTGGGCATGCATATTAGCCTTGTTTAGAGTTCTTCTATGTGTCTCTCTTTTCCATAGGAATTCCCCTTAAACATTTAAAACCCATAGTTTTTATTGTATCTACAGCCTAAACCATAACAATCTATGATTCTGTCATTTTACATTGTGCAAAATCCTCAAAATATAGTGGTACCGTGGGGGGAAAAATCAGTCACAAGTAAATTTCATTGTGAGTCATTCATATAATTTGGTTCTTTTCCAAACCAAGTTGAGACATAGAGGAGTCAGTTAGCTAGGAGTCTGGAATCCTGGAGAGACTCTGGACTTGTGATAGAACACTGGAAGTCATCGGATGGAAACAATCTTTAAAGCTACCCGTTGTTAAATGAGGTCACCATGAGACAGACGCAAGGACTGAGCCCAGGGCACTCTAAAGATACAGGGCCAGATGAAAGAGAAAGACCGACAGGGAAATACCGGAGATTTCGGGGAGAAACAAGGGAGGGTGGTGTGCTAGAAGCTAAGAGGAGAGATTCTCAAGGAGGAGGGAGTAATCCGTGGTGTCAAATACTGTCATGCCTTTCAAGGTCAAGAAATGCCTATATATTCTGCAAGGCTCATTCATGGCTTTGCTGATGACTCTCAAATCTATATTTTCTGAGCTCCCGACCTAGAGCTCCAACTTCCCACTAGACGTTTCAGTGCAGACGGCCATAAGTAGCTCAAATCCAACATTACCAAAATTGAACCTATGATGTTTTTCCATGTCTGCCCTGAAGCTATGCCTCTTATGTGGTTCTATACGCTGGTGAATGTCACCACCTTACTCAGGCTACACTTGGGGGTGCCATGAAATCTTGTCTTCTCACATCTCAAAGATGGACATCATTAACATGTCTTTCAAATTATTTAATCTTTTTTCTCTATAATAGTTATATGATATGAAGAGGGGGTAAAGATATAAAGATAACATGGTCCTTTCCCTCAAGGAGGCTACAGGAATCACACATCTAACTAGTGCAGGAAATGCTGCGTGTTTTTAGGATGAGAGGATGTTTCTGTTGGATGTTTTAGTTCATACCAAAATAAAACACAAACAAGCAAACAGAAAACCACACACACACACACACACACACACATACACCATACTACCTTCTAAAATTGTTTTTCCAAGAATTACAAGTGGGATCACTTTAAATTATAACCATTCATATCCTTTTCATTTTATGTCATTTTTGTCATCACTTCTCATTATCTCATTTTTGATCATTTTCATTCTGGTCATTTTAATGAAAGGTGCTATATTTGACATTTTTTGTATGTAGAATATAGGAAAATAGAAACCTAGAAATCCTCACTACTTGGTCAGTCCCAAATTAAGGATCAGTTGAATTTAGAACATAGTTTCTAGTATTTCTGTTAGACTAAGCCACCTACCTTCTCAAACCTGTGTTTGTAACTATGATGGGAATTTTTTTCTTCCTTTGCCAACAGGAGGGTGTTGCTCCCATCCAAGCAGGCCCAACAATTGGACAAACACTATGGGAAACCCAGCAGAAAATAATTGTCCAGTTTGCAGAGCTTGCCCCAGACCAGGAGGAGGAAAGAGTCAACATTCAGGAGGAGGCGGGAATAAGGCACCATGGAGGGCTCACATGCTACACACACACACTCCTCCCGCCCCACCTCCCTGCTTTCAGACACAGCATTTCAAGAAGTCATAAAGGGAATAAAAAAAAAAAAAAAAGAAGAAGTCAAAAAGGACACTAATAGGCTTCTCCTTTATCTCACTAACCAGCAATATGGCTGATGCACTGACCTAAGCATTCACGGCAGCAGCCGTAGTCAGTTTGAAGTGGTAGCTCTTAGAAACATACAGACCACACGCATGCATGTTTGAGGGACTCTGAAAGGCCTTTAGCTCAAGACGTCTTCCCCACTAGGTCTTATTAAAATTTATTTTCCAGGAAAAACGAATTTTAATTGTGTTAAGTCTTGAGGTCACCACAGAGTATCATGTAAACAGAGGTTCCTTTATTTAATTAATTTCATTTCTATCAGAGGAATGGCCCTGAGAGAATGTTAAAAAAAAAAAAAAGGCAAACAAATAGTGAATACATTTATGTGAGACACTCTGAGGGCCAGCAAGACTGTCTAGGTCAGATAAGGCCCACACAGAAGATTGTTGACCAGGCTGTGGGCATGTGGAGAACTGGGGGGAAGGGAGCTTGTCAGGAAGGCTGGGGACAGCATAAAGAGGAGGTGCAGGGCGATGCTAAAGGTAAATTCAGTTGTTTCACAACTTCAAAAAATTCAGGTCTCAACCTTCATACAAGTTCATTTCTAGATTCCACTCTTCAGTAGGAGATGCAAAGAAGCCTTTAAGAATGAGTATTTCATCATTCAAGGATTTGTTTCACATGTCTTCCTGACAGTGAATTTTACTTTCACCATGGATGAGTGTTCTCCAAGACTCAGCTGAGTTCACTATGAAAAGAAGCAAAGCTGACACTGGACCAAAAAAAGAAAAAAAAACCCCACAAAAACAACCCCAAACCCTTAAAATCACGAAGTCCTGTAGCTAGTACCACTATGCCATATCAACCATCATTACCTGTTTCTCACACCGCCATGGACAGCTGAAGAGGTTGTACACTGCCCAACTCCACAAGAAAGAATCATTCACACAGTCTACAGTTTGAACAGCACTCTCTGGAGTCAGGCAGAGCACAATCTGCACACACACACACACACCCACACACACACACATCTTTTTCCTCCTAATAACCAGTGGGGAGAAAGGGAGTGAAGATGGGAGAACAGTTCAAGAGAAACCTATTGGGCCAGGGGAGTAAAACTTAATATGCTCCAGAATAGGAGGTGCAGACGATGACAGTTTCTTTCCCCAGAGGCCTTCAGACTCCTAGTAGACACACTGGGTGCCCCTCTTGGCACCCCTATGCACTACTGGCATGTACCAAAGTGAGCCCCCAGGGCAGTAGGCAAAATGTCAAAATTCTAAGAGACAAGGTGGTGTTTTCTGACCCCTCACCCTAGAGTTCATACACCAGTTGAATAGTAGCAATGGGAACAATAAACAGAAAAAACTAAACAAAGAAGAGAAGAAAAATAGGAAGGTATATGCAGGACCAACCCATCCAGTTGACATTAAGAACAAGAATTTCAAGGAGCCGTATCCGAGGTTTCTGAGGAAGTGGGTTTTAGCCAAGCCTTGACCAAGGGTCAGTGTAAAGTGAGAGGTAAGGGGAGGAGCGATGTTCCAGACCATGTAGAGACTAGTTGGGAGCTGGCTCTGGGATAACACTTCACCCCATTCCTCAGCTTCTTCCGTGGGTGGCCTGCCTCCCGACTGATCCTCCATACATGGTTATTTTCTGATACTGACAAGCGCTTCTGTTTTTGGAAACGTGGACATAATCCATATGTTGCTAAGGTGTGTTCTCTTTAACAATCCTCAGGACACTCTGAAGCTCTCCTTTGGCAAACATGAATAAAAATAACTCAAATTCTAAAATGTCCCCAAGAATGGCCCAGGGTGCCGAGAACAAATGAACTGACAATACCCAGTTTGGACCACCAGATGTCAGTCTTCGTGCAGGAATCAATCTCTGCAGCTCCCAAAGACTGCAAGATCAATGAATTCAAGATGAGCCTGCGTTTTCCACCGCAGACCAGAGCCTTCGGAGAGTTCTAGCTATAAACAGAGATGGTCCCCCAAATTTTACAGTCCCTGCTGGTACCCACATTGAACCCTATGTGTCAGATGGCTTGCATAGCAATCAGTGCTAAGAACATTAGATATGGCAGGGCTAAACAGAGGAAGATCCAGAAAAAAAAAAAAATCTGTTCCACGTTAGGTGGAGGGAAAGCAGGAGAACTGTGGCTGCGTTTGTATCACCAGCTGCACCTGTGCCAAAAATAATTGTCCAGTTTGCAGAGCTTGCCCCATTTGGTGAGGGCACTTTGAATTTGAAGACCATGCAGTCAAAACACCACTAAGGGTATGACTAACATACTGAACCTAGCATAGGAGGCTGGGGGAAATCACTGCCCACTAATTTGCTCACCTGGATTCTTTTTTTTTTTTTTTTTCTCCACCTGGATCTTTGATCTCATCCCACAACCGCTCCTGTGCGAGCGTGTCCTTGTCCTCAGTGGTTTACTTCATATGCAAGACCTTTGCAATCCAATCAGATTCCCATTCTTCCCTTCCAATGACTTTCCATATTCTGCCTCAGGCTGCAAGGTGCTGCTTGATCTGGTCCTGCCCACCTCTCCCCTCCATTAATTTCTTCTTTCTGTCAATTACAATGGCCATTTTGTAATCTCAAGAATAAAACAAATGCATTGCTGCCTCGGGGCCTTTGCACTCACTGTTCGAGCTTCCTGTAACTTTATTCCGAAAAATCTTGCCTGCTCACTTGCTTACTCTATCAGGTGTCTGCAAAAATATTGCCTTCCCAGAGAGGTCTTGCTTGACCATTCTATCTAAAATAAAACCACCTGCTACCCTACCAAGCCCAAATTCACTGTTTTCTCACCCTATTTTTTTTTTTTTTTGGTAGACGTACCATTTGCTAAAATTATATATGTTTTCATTTACTTGTTTATTACTTATCTCCCATACTAGAATGTAAGCCCATGAGGGCAGGGACCTGTCTGTTTTATTTTTCAACCCCATGCTTAAAAAAGCAGTGCCTGGTACACACACAGCAGTCACACAATAAATATTGAGTGACTACAGGAAGTTCATTCTCTTGTCCCACTAGTTACTTTTCTTTCTCTTCATGGTACTACCTTTAACCTGGTCAAATCATAAAACTTGGGAATATTTTGGCTCATCACTTCCTCCTTCCTGCATTCAGTCATTGCTAAGACTCATCTATTCTTCTATGAATCCATCCCCTTTCTCCCATTCCCAAAGACACGACCTTACACAATGCCTTGTGATCTTCTACTAGGACTGCTATAGTCCCTTCCCTCTAGGGAGGCCGCCCACCACATCAGCTTCATTGTCACTGCCCTCAGCAAATCATGACCTCCTATTACCCCAACCCTATAACATATGTACATCACCCCCAACTCCTTGAGTTCAGAAACCATCAGGATAAAATCTCTACTATTCCTCTATGCAAATCCTTTCTTCCAGTCCACCTGATCTCTCTGCTCCCCGATCTTGTCCTGCCGTTTCCTGCCACTGTACCCGCTGTTCCTCTCATAGGAAATACCCTCCACTCATTACTCTGGTTAAATCCTCTTCCCGTCCTTCATATCCCAACCCCAAACCTCCCTTCTTTATAGAACTCCCACTTCTGGCCTTTTGTCTATACCGCCCATGTGGTTCTAATTTTCTAATCATTGAAGGCCTTAAATTACCTAAAGTTTTTACACACATTCTCTCTCTCTCTCTCTCTCTCTCTCTCTCTCTCACACACACACACACACACACACACACATACACACTTTCATTTATACCTTCTAGGCATCCTGTCTACTTCCAAACATTACCAAATTGGGAAAACATTTACTCTCTAGCAATATAAAATTATAGAACACTTCGGGTGCCTGGGTGGCTCAGTGGGTTAAGTCTCTGCCTTCAGCTTAAGTCATGGTCTCAGGGTCCTGAGATCGAGCCCTGCATCAGGCTCTCTGCTGAGTAGGGAGCCTGCTTCCCCCACACCTCTGCCTGCCTCTATGCCTGTTTGTGATCTCTCTCTCTCTCTCTGTCAAATAAATAAATAAAATCTTTTTAAAAAAATTATAGAACACTGGTTTTATAATTGGTTTAATAATTGTTTACCTTTTAGAATAAATAAACTGAGTTCTCAAGAGACTTACTAATCAACACTTTCCCAGGTCTGAGAATCTGACTTCTGTCTCTTGTTTTACAATGTCCCTCAGCTCCAGAATAACACACTTACCACGAAGGTCTTTTTCTCCAGACAGAATGTGATAGAATATGTGGTAGTTTTCTGGGCTGCTGGAAAATCACTTGGGATTTTTCAAGCAAATCTGCAGGATTAGAAAAGGATAAAGCTTCCTATTTAGGTATTGCTGCAAAACTTAGAAGAAAAGTAGTGCAGTGGCTGCTTACAAATATCGATGTCTACAGAGGACAGCTTGCCTGTGGCACCAAAATGCATTCTGATGAATTTGCCCTGGGGGGTGGGGCATAAAACACAGTCTCCTATGGAAACATTCTGAACAGTTGCAACGGCTTTCTTATATGCTTTACTACCAAAGTGACTAGTTCAAAGTTAAAAGAAAAATGCAGCATGGGCCTGAGATGGCATCAGTTAATGCCCGGAGGAAGCCAGAACGATCACCAGAACTGGCAGGGGCCCCGGATTCTAGTGTCAGACCTGCCGACTTCTAGCTGTGTGTTCTTATGTGTATTATTGAATCTCTCTGGGCCTCAGCGTTCTTACCTAAAAAATGAGACAAAGCAACATCTGTTCAGCATATTCTTTCATTTATTCAGTAAACATTCACTGAAAACCTACTACCATCCAGGAAACCTACTAGGACCTGGACATATCACATGAAAAAAAACAGGTGTGGTCCTACTCTTCTAGATTCTAGGTGTAAGCGGCTATTGTGATGGCATTAACAAAGGAACACAAAGGAACGTTTGGTGATCCTTAAATCCTAAAGAAAAGACAGCTGTGCAGGAGTTCAGTGAGTAAAAGGGGCAAAAAGACAAGAGCCCGAGAGTTGGGCCCCAGGCACCCTATCACTAAGTCCTACAGGCCACAGGAAGAAGTAGGGTTTAATATTATTTATGTGTTCTCAGAAGACAGTGGGAGATTTTATGCAAATGTGATGAGATTTCTGTTTTAAAGCACTGCTTTGGCATAAATAATAGATGGGGTTCCTTTCCTTTCTTTTCATGGAAAGCCATAAGACAGGATCTGTGGGACAGAAAGGCTGCCCAAGGAGACAGAGCCCGCGTCAGAAGCCAGGGGCGGCTAAGGAGGCAGTTGGGGCTGGCAGGATGAGGAGGTCAGTGCCGGGGATGACAGGCTGGTAAAGGTCACCCCTGCAAGGAAGTAGGTAGGGGGGACCACAGCCACGCAAGGGAAGGAGCGTGGCGACAAACAGGGGGGTTGAACCATTAAGTTAGCAAATTTAGGGGAATGGGAACCATACACACAGACACTCGTGTGTAAGTGCCCTCACAAGCAGGTGTAGGAACACGCAAGGCAGTGCAAAGGCCCCGGACTGAACCCAACCCCCAACCACCTCACCATGAGGCTGTTATTTCATTGTGCCCAAAGATTCAAATGGGAAGCCTTCTGCAAATTTCCTTGTAAATTATAGAGTGGCTCCCTGCCACTCATTTTTGTCATAAAATGGCTTTGTGAAAGTAAGGTTTGAAATTCAAATTCTTCCTCTATCCTGGGACTGCAGTTATCAAAAGCGATTTTTAAAAATGTTTTGTTTCCAAAAAAAAAAAAAAAAAAAAAATCCCCCAGTAGAAAATATGCAGAGGTAGGGGAGCCATAGGCAAGAGTAGAAACAATAATTGTATTAAGTGAATGAGGAAGTGCATAGGAAATTATGAAGGGGAAAATACTTTCAAATCTGTAAAATATAATATAATATAAAGCATTATTAGAATGTGCTGGGTGAGCTTCTCTACCAGGAGTAGAAAGGAATTTGTAACTATTAAATATTGTTAATATTATTAATTATTAAATACTGTCTTCCTGAAATTGACCAAACAATAGAAGCTTCCCTGGTACATATTTATATATAGTTTTAATTTCTTAATAACAAAACTGGTCTCTTTCTTTTTCAAGCAGTCTAACAATGTTAGACCTCTTTGATGTCTGAGAAATTTTTTTATACCTATATGCTCAGACCTGAATTTTACCATTACTTAAAAATTAGAGACTCTGATATACTGCTCAATCACGTTACTTACAAAACAAAAGGAGTTGTCATTTCTCAGGGTTTTAGCATTTCCAAATGCTTCCAAAATAGGATGCACTTGCTTGATTTGATCTTCTAAAGTCCCCTGAAATACAAGTAAGAGAAATACAGCAGATAAAGTTATCAGTAAAATTCTGTAATGTGGTAATCCCTCCATCCCTAGATCTGACCCCATTCTTGCTTTGGATAAATAGTAGCCAAAGCTGTTTCCAAATTTTTTTATACAATGTTACTTTGGAATCAGAACGGAGAAAAATAAATGACTGAAAAACTGTCTTAACATACAATGCCCCTGTGAATATATATGGGAGCTCACTTACTTGCAATGCTTCTCTTTTGGTTGGAATTGGCCTAAGTGGGGAAAGGAACTAAATATCTACCATCAATCAATCAATCAATCCCATAGCCTATTTCCAAAAAGACTTCATGCCTTATATTTTCCCCATTGTTTATCTCCCTCTCATCCCACCTAATTCTTATACCTGGAAATTTATCCTAAGATAATACAGCAGATTCTTGGCATTATTAAATTATATTTTTCCTTGTTATGATTCCTAAGTAATCCAGTGGTCCGTGCCAAGCAGGGAATCAGTGATGGTATTCATTTTGAATTTGAATTGTGTGTGTTCAGCAGGCCACCTCCACAGAGTAAGTCTGAATGAGCACTCAGCATCCCCATTGCAATGTGGCTATGTTGTTTTCCACTCAACATCAAAGATCCATTTCCTGGAAGGGATTACTTAGAATATAGTATTCAAGAATTTATAAACTTAGGGGCACTCGTGTGGCTCAGTTGGTTAAGTGTCCCACTCTTGATTTTAGCTCGGGTGGTAAGATTGAGCCCTGCTTCCTCTCTCTCCCTCTCCTTCTCATGTGCACACACACTCTCTTGCTCTAAAAAAAAAAAAAAAAGAAAGAAAGAAAAGAAAAAAAAAGTCTATATTTAAAACTACAAATATTTCATCCCTTCTACATCATATGGGTCTACTATAAATAGGTAAAAGGGCTAAAGGAGCAAAGTTTCTCATGTATTATATTACGTATTGTGTCATGTATTATCATAAAGCTCAATGGCTAGAACAAACACACACTGAACAACCTAAAATGCACACAGAAATGAAGTAATATCTAGTGAATAATAGAGTTCAATGATACCTAAAGGAATCAATCAAATTCAGGAATGTGGTGGTTGGGAAACTTTTCATGGTTTGAAAATTGGACCAGGTTGCTATTTTGATACACTTCTTGGCAAAAACAGCAGGGAGCATCTAGGATTGAATTTAAAAAAGCAAAATAACAATGCCAGACATAGAAAGATAAGAGGCTCTAACAGCTCAATAACTCATTGATTTTGAATCTCACTCAGCATTATCTAATTTTATTTTTGCATACCAATTCTCATGGTCTAGTTACTCTCAAATTATTATAAAACCCATCAACCTGTTAATGAAGCTAAACAAAGTAAGCTAAATTAAAAATCACCAAAGATAAAAGTAATTAAATAGAGAGGGAAGATAAGTAGAACCTGGAATGTGATTAACATTGAGGTAATGTGCATCAGGTGTTTGGGATTTGATCCAGGAGTTAGTGGTAAAGGAAGGAGACTTCCACTGGTACTTATCTGTGGAAGTCTGACATCTCACAGTAGCTAAAGGGATTCAGAAATATCAAAACTGGCCATTCAGGGCATTGATGACTCTAGCCTTTAGGGAAGATGGCTTGGATCTTAAGTGTAATTCTCAGAGGGTACAATCAACAAAGATCAGCCTAAATAGCCCTTGAAGCAAATCTGAAACAAATTAGGTGATTTCATGTTTGGGGGTTATTGGTTTGAAGCACTTGGTGATCCTCTCAAGAGGCAAAGATGGGGGAAAAAACCCTTTTCTATAATTTTCTAATTGCTTTATGGCTCTTGTCTCCTCTTTTCTCCCACAAAAGTGGTCAAGGCAGAGCCTCCATGATCAGGATAAGACTACCTCACCTTTCCTGCCAAGATATATGAGCACTTACCAGCTTTTCCCTAGATTCACCCATGGTTGCTATGGTGGCAAAATACTGGATATTATGTTTGGTGCTCACAGTCTTTCCAGCACCAGATTCTCCTCTGCGATGAGAAATTCAATGATACAGTTAACTGGTTTGGATTATAAATATAGTGAAAAGTTAAATCATTTTAACCATATAGGCTAAGACAAGAAGGAAAAAATTTATGGAAAAATGGAACTGGAGAGGAAACTCGACGAAAGAGATGTAGATATTTAATCAATTGGGAGAAGGGGAAGGACTATCTCAGGCTGGAGAAACAGCATGAACAAACATCAAAACCCAGCACAGAAAGATTAAAGATTTTATAAAAACTGGAAGCCTGTTCTTCAGGTCTGGTTAACAAAAAACTGAGGAGCTTCTCTATTAATTAAAGACAGGTCTCCTCTTTACCAGCTGTTGCAGGGATTTTCACATATTAAGGCTACCACATGGCTAGGTCCAACCTTCTCCCTGAGAAGAGGGCTTACCAATCAATCTACCAGGCAGCTGGGTTTTAGGGTTCCCTTTTACCTTTGATAACCAGTTAACTTTGTGATGTGGGAAGAATGCAGTGGTGCTAGCCTTATCACCCAAAGCATCATAGGATCAAGGCCTGCCTTTATCTCCATGAAAATCCAGGAAATAGTCAATCCTCTCTGCAAGGCCTAAACACTTACCTATCCTTCTAGCTCTAAGATTCTGAGACTATTTTTCTTCTTGAGATGATTAAAGCCAATGGAGAGCTCAACACATGAGGTGACAACACCATTGTTTAGGAAGACCAAGAACTTTAGCATTTCATTGCCTTTAGAATCTTAGCCTCCCCTCCCCTTCCCCTGTCACCATGCTGATCGTTCATCTGGTCAACCAGTGCTCTTCACATCAAAAGTAGATACAATACAATATCACTGGTCTTTACCCTCCTTTTCTGCTCCAAGTGTCACCATCTTTTAGTTCCTACTACTTAAGGTACCTTGGTCTGCTCCAATCTGGCAGGAGGTTATTTGTTCCCTGGTCATACCCATTGAACTTTCTGGCTCTCTGCCCAATTAGCCAGTCCACAGACCTTTGAAAACGATTATTTCGACAGGGAGTTCTCCATCAAGAAGGTGACTAAGATCACTTTGTGCACTATGAGTTCTAAAAGATCTACTAAGATGGTGGAGGCAACCTACCTAATACCATATCTGGAATAATCACTGACTAAATTGTTATGACAATCTCCTGAGTATCTTATTCTTGCCTAGAATGTATTCTGTATCTAAAGAGCAAACAATTCAAAGATAGTGAATTTATGTTTTATTCCCAGTGAAATGTAGATTTGTTTCCATTGAAACTCTCACCGCTAGCCAGAAAGAGGTGGCAAGGCAAACACTTACGTCAAAAGTACAGACTGATTCTCCTGATCTACAAAAGAAAAGAAAATGTCAGAACATTCTTCTGCCAGAGCTTCTACGTATTGGCAAACTTATTCAAAATTTCCTTGGTTGCGGTTTGAAGTCAGACACAAGGAAAAGGATTTGCTCTCAGTTGGATAAAAAAATACCATTTAAAGAGTACAGAGTAAAAAGAGATTTTTTTTCCCCTTGCCCCTATGAATGTCACTCATAAGAACATATAAATCTCAGGCCTATTTTCCTTGCTCCAAATACAAATGATAACTGACTAATGGTTGACATTTTTGCCATTTTAAGCCTTTTAAGAAGCATGGTGTTACAATAGCTACAGAGAAACTTCTTTGTGCCAGAAACTCTAGCAGGCGCTTGATGTAATAAAAGCTGCCATCTACAGGGGGCTTACTCTGGGCCAGCCACTGGGCTGAGCACTTTCAATGCATTATCTCACTTAATTTGACGTGTGAGCTAATCATCTCCAGAACCCTAGGAGGCAGGCTCTATTTTGCCCATGTTTTATCCCAAAGAAATGGAGGCTTCAAGTGATTAGGTAACTGTAAAGGCCACGCTCTGCTCACAATGCCTTCCTGCCTCTTAGTGACACGGAGAAGAAAGTAGATCAGATATTTTTACCTTTCATTTTGTAGGGCAGCCACTTACTGTGAAGCATATCCTGAAAGGCATTATCGGCCACAGCGAAGATGTGAGGGGGAGCTTCTGATCGCCTCTTCTCTTTGTAGGCAGCCACGACTTCTTTCTGATACACTGGGAGCCACTTGTAAGGGTTTATGCTCACACAGAAGAGACCTGAATATGTCTGAGGAAAAATCAGAGGTGATTTCAGAAAACAGGTTAGAAATACTTCCAGGTCTGTCAGCTCTCTCACTGCCAGATAACATTTGCTGAAATATTTACTCATAAAGGAGCTAAAAAGAGGAGAGCTTTCAGATTCTCACAGAGAGGGGACTATAACGGGAAGAGACAGAACCAGGTTAGAGGAGCCGCAGGGCCCGGGGTTACCTCTCCCCGGGGAGACCTGCTAACTACTAACATGTCTGACACACACACACCTTTTGAAGACAGGGAGGACGCCAACAGCAGGCTGGGGAGTCATCGGGCATTTGAGGCCAGAAGGTGGCTTGTGTTTCAGCAAGATTAGGAACCCAACTTTTAAGGCAATAGCTCATTTGGGTCATTCAGTCACTGTAATGGTTGAATTGTGGCTCCCCCAAAAAGACACGTTCAGGTTCTAATCCCCGAAACCTGTGAATGCAAACTTTTTTGGGAAAAGGATCTTTGCAAGTATAATTAAGTTAAGGATCTCAAGATGATATGTGGGTGGACCTTAAATCCAATGGCTGGTGTCTTTATAAGACACACAGAGAGGAGAAAATATGGACACCCAGAAGGGAAAGGGATGTGAAGGCAGAGGCAGAGACTGGAGCGGTACAACCACGAGGAATGCCAGCAGCCACTAGAAGCTGTGAGGGGTAAGGATTCTCCACTACGGACTCCAGAAGGAGTATGACCCTGCTGATTTGATTTGATTTTAGATTTCTGGCTTCTAGAACTGTGATTGAATAAACTTCTCTTGTTAAGCCAACTGGTTTGTGGGAATTTTGTTACAGCATCCAAGGGAAACTAATATAATCATATAAATCAGAGTGCCAAGGGGCAAGTTGGCTACATGTCGTGGCTCTGATAGCAATGCAGCCCAAATGCTACCATTTTGGCCCAATCTACTGAGGGCTGCTGCTGAATAGTATCTGAGTAAATCAAAGAATCTAAGCAAACATCACCAGTGTAATGGTGATGAAAACAGTAACTCCTTCTCCAGAGCATGAACAGGGTGACAGGCACTGCACTGACTTCTTTACATTCTCTGATTTCATCCTCCAAGCTGCCTTGGAGAGCCAAGCCGTCTTACCTCACTTTACAGATAAGGTGACTGCAGAAAATTAACAACTAATCAGGGACAAAACTAGCATTTGGACACCGATCTATCAGCCTCCAAACCTTTACTTTAGCTTGACAACTTAGGGGCGGGCTATGGATGTTGACAAAATAAAAGTGGGGGGAGTGGCTCCTGGGTGGCTCAGTGGGTTAAAGCCTCTGCCTTCGGCTCAGGTCATGATCCCAGGGTTGTGGGATTGAGCCCCACCTCGGGCTCTCTGCTCAGCAGGGAGCCTGCTTCCCTTCCCCTCTCTCTGCCTGCCTCCCTGCCTACTTGTGATCTCTGTCTGTCAAATAAATAAAAACAAAACAAAAACAAAAACAAAGAAAAAAATAAATAAAATTGGGGGAAATGTTAAGGCAAGGTCCCTTCTTGGTGGGCATTCCTCAAGGACTATCCCCACGTGAGTCTGCTTAGATTCCAAGAAAGCTATCATCGGAGAGAGGGCTGAGACATTGCCAGTGTGAGTGCCAGCGTGCTCCCTCAGCAGTAAAGCCTATGCACATACACAGATCATCCAATGGTCATGGCGCCGCTTCAGGGTGTGCAGCACGGATGCCTCATTGAGATGAGTCAGCACTGCTAGGTCTTCAATCATTTCAAACTATGGGGGATTCATCTGCTGGATTTCGTCCTCCTTGACACTCAGACTCTGCAGAGAGGAGATAAATAGCATATGTGTTCCCTTATTTTATGTTCCTGCATTTTGTCATGCACTGGAAAGACTCTTCAAAGATTCAAGAAAAGGAGGCCTCATGAGAGGATGGGGCCAGAAGTTTAACCAATCCTAATGAAACAGACAGGTGTTTCCCCTGCCCATGATCGCACCTTGCCTGAAGATGAAATTTTAAAACGTTTTTCTTGAATCAAAATGTTCTGCCTTGCAGAGCTCTAGTCCTGAGGCTCCTCACTGACCCTGGTTGCCTCTGAGGGCACACACACCATATGGTATACGGTTTGGCATCTCTCTTGCTGCTTAGGAGGTTTAGAAGAAGGAATATGGAGTGAAGGATCAAGGAGGCAGATAAATCCTTCCAGACTTTTTTCCAGACCTACCCTCTTCCTCAATCCTTCTCCAACTCCCTTAGCTCATTTTAAAAAATCCTTTACCATGTAAACAACCCATACTGTCTTGACACAAGCTTTTGTGTATATTTCAATAATTAACAATGTCAGACTATTTCTTAGTTTGATTATAAACACCTGAAAGAGTTTGGATGGGGTTTTCTTTTATAGTTACTAAAGCATCTATCATAATGTGATGGACATGGTAGGTACTCAATAAATATTGATCTCTTGATTAATATGGATGCATTGCTACCAAATAGTTGTTTAGTTATTCTCCAAGTTTCCATCAACTGATGGCTCCATTTCATCCCAGTTCATGATGGCTTCTTCCAAAACTCTCACATTATCTATGTTTTGTTTTATTTATTTATTCTTAAGATTTTATTTATTTATTTGACAGACAGAGACCACAAGTAGGCAGAGAGGTGGGGGTAGGGAGCAGGCGGCAAGCAGGCTCCCCGCCAAGCAAAGAACCCAATGTGGGGCTCGATCCCAGAACCCTGGGATCTTGACCTGAGCCAAAGGCAGAGGTTTTAACCCACTGAGCCACCCAGGTTCCCCTTATTTATTTATTTTGAGAGAGAGTGAGTGGGGGCAGAGGGAGAGGGAGAATCCCAAGCAGGCTTCACAGTCAGCACAGAACTTGTGGCAGGACTCAAGCTCACAACCCTGAGATCGTGACCTGAGCTGAAATGGAGAGTCAGATGCTTAACCAACTGAGCCACCCAGGTGTCCCCACATTCTCCATATTCTTGATCACATTCCTGCGCACAATCTACTTTATCATTGCTCCAATGGTAGTCAGTTTTCTTTGGAGTCCCTTTAATTTCCACATGTCAAGGACTCCTTTTATATAGAACTTAATCGGGTCTCTTCTGTCTTTAAATACCTCCCCTTCGCTTTGATTCTGTTTTTTCTCTCTTCTTTCATTGCCTACTTTCTTCCATAAGTATTACTCTATGCTCACTGGCTTCATGGTCTCTGTTAACATTTCAAAGACTATTCTGGTGGTGATTGAAAGTGTTGTTACTTCTAAGGTCAGGAGGAGGAAGCCCGGAGCTGGGGAGTTACAGGGTGAGGCGAAGGAATGGGACCATCATTACATAGTGGAAGGACAAACAGAACAAAGCAAACCCCTTCAGATTCTTCTTTCTGCATCATTATATTATGGCTTTCATGCTTTTCTTCAATGATTCTAGACCATAAGTCTAGCCATAAGATATTTATAAATTACCTTAAATACTGCTGAAAAGACAGCAGTTTTGGAACATGGGCTTAGATAAGAAAGCCTCTCATTTGGAGACCTGATAAAATAGGGTTGGATTCCATCAAGAAAGTGAAAAGATGGAACACCTGGGTGACTCAGTCAATGAGGCATTGACCTTCAACTCAAGTCATGATCTCAGGGTCCTGGGATTGAGCCCCACATGTCAGGCTCCCTGCCCTGCTTCTCCCTCTCCTCTTGACCCTGGCACCTGCTCACTCTCTAGCATGCATTCTACCTCTCTCTCTTTCAAATAAATTAAATCTTAAAAAAAAAAAAAAAAAGTGAAAAGACACAGAGAAAATCTTCACAAATCATATATCTGATGAGGGACTTGTATCCAGAATATATAAAGAACTTTAAAAATACAACAAATAAACCAATAAGCCAATTAAAAAATGCATAAAGGGTTTGATTAGACATTTCTCTGAAGATACACAAATTGTCAGTAAGCATGTGAAAAGATGCACGATATCATTCATTAGGGAAATACAAATAAAAATCACATTAAAAAGCACTTTAGGGGCACCTGGGTGGCTCAGCCGGTTAAAGCCTCTGCCTTCGGCTCGGGTCATAATCCCAGGGTCCTGAGATCAAGCTCCACATCAGGCTCTCTGCTCCACAGGAAGCCTGCTTCCTCCTCTCTCTCTCTGCCTGCCTCTCTGCCTACTTGGGATCTCTAAATGTCAAATAAATAAACAAAATCTTTTTAAAAAATAAAATAAAATACCACTGGGTGGCTCAGTCATTTAGCATCTGCCTTCAGCTCAGGTTATGATCCCAGGGTCATGGCATTGAGCTCCACATCAGGCTCCCTGCTCAGCAGGAAGCCTGCTTCTCCCTCTCTCTCTCCCCCTGCTTGGGTTCCCTCTCTTGCTGTGTCTTTGCCAAATAAATAAATAAATAAAATCTTTAAAAATATATTAAAAATAAATAAATAAAATGCAACTTTAAACCCATTTGAATGGTTATAATCTAAAAGACAGTAATATGCATTGGTGAGGAGATAGAGAAATTATAGCCCTTTTATACTGTTGGCAGGAATGTAAAGTGATGCAACCATTTTGGAAGACATTTTGGCAGTTCCTTGTAATGCCAGACACAGAAGTTACCGAAAGACCCAACAATTCTACTAGGAACATACCCCAGAGAAGTTAATACGCCTACCCAGAAACTTACACATGCATCTTCATGGAGCATTACTCCTAATAGCCAAAACCTGCAAACAATCCAAATGTCTCCCAACAAATATGGTTTATCCAACACTGTGGCATATTATTCAGCTATACAAAGCAATAAAGTACTGATACTTGCTACAACACGAATGAGCCCGAAAACATTATACTAAGTGAAAGAAGCCCAACACAAAAGGCCATATGTTGTATGATCCCATTTATCTGAAATGCCAGAATAGGCAAATCTATAGAGAAATAACCTAGGTCAGAGGGGAGAGTAGGGGTGACTGCTAATGGGTACAAGATTTCTTTTTGGGATCATGAAAATATTCTAAAAATTAATGGCAGTGATAATTGTATAATTCTCTAAATATACTAAAAACTATAAAGGCCACTTTTTGGCAAACAGGCTTGAGCGACAGACTATAGAAAGGGCCCACAGCGACCCCCTGGATGGATACATACCGGCCCATCAGGGGACCCTCCTCACGATATCCAGAGGCCCTAACTGACTCATGGGCTACTTCTCCTCACCTTCCCTCTTTAAAAACAGCCCCTATCCCCTGCCTCTGCAGACAGCCCCGCTTCTGTCTTGCCTGCTGCTCCCTTGCTTTATAGTCAATAAAATCCTACCTTCTTTGCCCTGCCTCAGGTGAATTCTTGCCACCACCCACACCACCTGCTTCCACCTGATTGCTGCCCCACATTTGGGGTCCCCCAGCCAATCAGACAGACACCACATTTAAACACCACAAAAACTATGGAATTGCACACGTTAAAGAGGTGAACTGTATGGTATGTAAATTATAGCTCAATAATGTTGTTTTAAAAAGTTGGCATAAACAATGATGGAAAAGAGACATTGACATCTGCTTTCTCTCTTTTCATAAGAGATGGTCCCAAGGCTAACTTTAGGGCCCATCTCTGTCCTTATTTAGAACATTTTGAATTTTTCTTGCCTACCTGGGTAAGTTCCTGCTAATAAGGCCCAAGTTCTTCTCTTAATTCCATTAGTTACATAAAATCTACTTAATTGGGGATTTTTTTTCATGTCCAGATACTGTCAAAGAGGCATAGTAAGACCCTGTAAGTGGTAAATCGTAAGTGGCCTTCAGAGCTTTACAATGCAAATGACAATGCTTTAGATTATAAATTGTCCAAATATGAAGATACGGGTGTGAAAAAGACAAAGCTTCTAGGTAATGATTCTATGTGTTTTCTCTGGCACTGAGATGCAACCAGAGGGGGATCAGAGACGTGAATATGGGCAGGGAATCATCTATATAATCTACCGGGAACTGTTCATCCGAGTCAGGCCAGAAACAGCCCAGCTCAGCATCACGGGGCTGGCAGGCAACCTGAGGTCAGTGACTTAGGGGAGGGTCCCGTGGGTGGACTGTCTGCCTGGTGTTACCCTGCTGCCCTAGGTGCCCGGGTGACAGGAAGAAGAGGTGGCAGGCCATTCCAGCCTTACTTCACGTGCCCTCCATGACCCCTTTCAGAGCTTGCACTCCACGCTTGCCCTAAACCTCTTTCAAAGGTCGTAAGTGAACTCCTAATTCTGAAAAGCTGTGGCCTTCTCCAAGACCTTCATCTTTTTCTCTAACATTTGGCATTTCTGACCATCCCCCATCCCTTGGCTTCTCTGGAACTGAGCTATTCTTAGTCAAATTATCCCTCTTTCTTTTCTTTTCTTTTTTTTAAAGATTTATTTATCTGAGCAAGAGAGAACATGAGCAGGGGGAAGACAAGGGAGAGGGAGAGAGAATCTCAAGCAGACTTGCAGCTGAGTACAGAGCTCTGGGGCTTGATCCCATGACCCTGAGATGGTGACTTGAGCCGGAATCAAGAGTTGGATGCTTAACTGACAGGGCCACCTGCATGGCTCCAGGCACCCCAAATTATCCCTCTTTCTTCATCCAAACACAACTTGCTTCAGAGTCCTTCAGGTCACTATTCACTGCAAGGGACACCTTTAAAAAAACAACAAAGCTTGAAATGGTGGTGGAAGACGCAGAAACTGTAAGTTCTAGAGTCAATGATCTTTACCACGGATAATTGTGTTACTCTGATTTAGTCAGTTTTGTTTAATCTTTGATAGGAAGTGGAGGGGCTTCTCAAAGATGTGTGACATTTCCAAAAGTGTATCTATTATTGTATCTTCTACACCAGGTTTTTAATTAAGCTATCAGAGAAAGGACATATTCAACCATTTGATTAAATAGGGAATGTAGTTATCCCAGAGAGGAAACAAAGATTCCTGTACCTTTCCATCTGTTGTCTCGACAATTGCTTTGCCATCATTTCCACTCCCTTTAACCTCAGCCTCAACGTACCCGTGCTTGCTATCACGAATCCAGCATTTCTTCTTCTCTACAAAGCAAAAGAGGATTATCACCATAGTACCTGTATAAAATATACATTGGACACTTTCATACTGATGGATATGATCTCCTTTCTGCTAATTTTGCCTGGTGACTTGGAGTCACCAATATAGGAAAGGGCAGCATTAGATAAAATCACCAAAGCTCATTGCAAAGATGACACACTGACTCCGTGGGAACGAGGCAGGGAACATCACAGACCATTTTGCTATAAGAAAGGTACTGGCCCACACCTTAGACGCCTCTCTTCCCACCTCCAACCCTTACCTCACTCTCATAAGCCCAGGTCCTGGGTGGTTGTCCTGGTGCCTCAACCACCCCGCTCCAACAAGCCTCCCCACTCCCCACCCAGCTCCCCTCCAGAATACTTCACTCAGAAATGTCTGGTTACAACTAAATGAAAATTTGTTTAGTGGTCAAGTCTGTCTTTCAAGGTTTCTTTAGGACTTAGTTGTGGGGTTTTATTTGGTTTTTTTTTTTTTTTTTTTTTTTTTAGATTTAACTTATTTATTTGACAGAGATCACAAGTAGGCAGAGAGGCAGGCAGAGAGAGAGAGGGAAACAGGATCCCTGCTGAGCAAAGAACCCGATGTGGGGCTCTATCTCAGGACCTTGAGATCATGACCTGAGCCGAAGGCAGAGGCTTAACCCACTGAGCCACCCAGGCACCTCTAGACCTTAGTTTTAATTTTGGAATAAAAGCCTGCTATGAGAAACCCATGGTAGAATGGGGGCAGGGCAGGGGAGAGAGGAGAGAGAATATGGGTTATTTTTGCCATACAGCATAACTGCTCTGTATTTTTCCCCCCACATAGCATTTTTCTGTCCTCGGCCTCTTCACTTTGTTTGCCCCTAAGCAAAACAGCCCTTCACAACATGATTAGCCAAGAAACTTTGGGTGAAATAAAATTTTTTAACAGCTGAAACAGCTTCTCTGGGCCTCATTTAGATGCTTCTTGGGTTCTCTCCCACCTGAGACAGAGAGCCACAGAAGATGAATAAAAAACCTACTTTTAGGAACCCCCGGGTGGCTCAGTTGGTTAAGCGTCAGGCACTTGATTTCTGCTCAGGTCATGACCTTGGAGTCATGAGATCTTAGATCAAGCCCCCTGTCATGCTCCCACTGGGTGTGGCGCCTGCTCAAGATTCTCTCTCTCCCTCTATCTCTGCCCCTCCCTGCCCCCTCTCTCCCTCATTTGAAAAGAAAAAAGAAAAGAAACCTATTTTTAAGGGAAAGTGAGTCTTTTTTTTTTTAATTTTTTATAAACATACAATATATTTTTATCCCCAGGGGTACAGGTCTATGAATCGCCAGGTTTACACACTTCACAGCAGGGAAAGTGAGTCTTATCAGAACTTTATGAAAGTTCCAAGTCACAGCTCAGCAAGTAGATAAAGGGCAGAAGAGAGGAGAGAGAAGAGAGGAGAAGGGAGGGCAGGGGAGGGGAGGGGGAAGGGAGGGGAGGGGAGGAGAGGAGAGGAGAGGAGAGGATAGGATTTGGGTAGGAGAGGGACAGTCTGAACCAATGCCTAGGGAGGAAATGATGAAACCTTATGCAATGATAGCATGGGTGTGTAATGCCCACTCCATCTCTACCACCACCCCAACACAAGAATCACGAAAGTTAGGAGCCCTCATTGGTGCTGGACAGGCTGCCCCTACCAGATGTGCCTCCCCAGAGGTGGGCAATAGGACGTGGAGACACTGTGTAGTGAAGTTGGGCAACATTCACCCTTCCTTCCACCATGCTTGTCTCTGCAAAGAATTTTGTTGCACACTACCTTCTTACTGTCCTAGTCTTTGCTGTTCTCTGAATTACAAGCAATCCCCTGCCCAAACTGCCAGGAGAGATTTTTGTATTCCTGTCAAACTGATTTTTGCATTTGCTTCTACTTGTCGTTTGCATTTTAATTGCTGGTTTTGCATTATTTTTATTATCTATTTTTATTAAAAAACAGATTTTGCTTTGTGTTATGTCTATGAAAAGAGGCTTGTTTTTGAAAAGTACCTATTTTGCATACGTTTTGTGTGTTTAAGGTAAATAAATGCACTGTATTTTAAATAAAATGTTATCACCTGAAAGAAACATAGATATTAGCTGGCAAGATTTCCACTTTTTTTTTTTAAGAAAAAAACCTGAGAAAAGAGATTAAGAGAGTCATCTATAGTCCCAAAGCTAATTAGTGGCAGTCATTAGAATAATGACTCTAGAAATTCGATCACCCATCTCCTAAATCAGAGCTCTACCATTACAGCATGCTTCCTCTCTCTTATATGCTTGGATTTTTTCCTCCAATTTTTCTCTGAAGAATTAGGTTCATCACATGCCTCATGATTAGCACCTACTTTGATGGCCCCTGGAAGTGGTAGGGGAGAATTTTTAGAAACCCTTACCTATCTCTGAGGCCCAGTCCCTAACAGGGATGTTTTTGAAGCTAAACTAAAGGAACTCATATTTTAATTTGTACATGCCATGCACTCATGAATAATTGCAGAGATGGAAGAGCAAACAGCAATGGGTCTGAGTCGGGCTGCTTGGATTTTAGTCCTGGCTCGGCTAGTGACGAGGTAGAAAACAACGGCTTCAGCTCTTTGGGCCCCCATTTTCCCATCTGTAACCTCAGGAGGTTTGTCTACTATGATTTCATATTTTTAGATGATTAGATATCTTTTCTAATCTAAAGGCAACAACAACAACAACCAAAAGGGCAACACGTGCATATTGGAGAAAAAATGAAAAGTAGAGAAATATATAAAGAAAATTAAAAAAATAATCATCCTTGGGACACCCAGCCAGCTCAGTCGGAAAAGCATGTGACTCTTGATCTCAGGGTTGTAAATTCAAGCCCCACGTTGCATGTAGAGATTACTAATAAAAGTAAATAAACAAAAATTTTTAAAAAATCACCCATAATGAACAACACAGAGATAGCCACTATCTAAAGCATTTCTTTCCAGTCTTTTTTCTATACTTTTGATCAAGATTGGAGTAATACTGCATTCAGTTTGGTAGTTATTGGAAATAGATTGCTTATGTGTCCTAACATAAAAATAATTTAGCTTGGGAACGGGGCTTTGTGTGTATCTCTACTAGCACACTTCCTCCCTGACATTCAGCAATTCTAGTTTTCCTTCCCAGGACACGTAATAATGTTTGGTGTTTAGTTTTCACATTTATTGCTGCAATGGGCCTCCGTGGAGAAAGGTAGGCAGAGCAAGTGTCATCACCCTGTTTGACAGATGAGGACGCCAGGGCTCAGAAAGGGCAGTGATTTGCTCTGATTACATCTCTGGAGAGGATCTGGGTCAGGGAATTTGAACCCAAGACTCCTTGCCAAGTATTCTAATTCACATTGCTTCCCTTTGGCCTGAGTTCAAAAAAGGAAACTGCATTGTCTACTAGGCCAAGGGGATGAGAAGCTTTTCCTTACTCTTCGTTTTTGCTGCCACTGCCTTTCTATGGGGAAAACCGTTTGGGAAAAAAATAGTAATAATAATTAAAAATTATTGCTGTATTTTACGTAATTATTTACAGTGCTGTTCCTACTAAATGCATCATCCAATTATCTCTAATGCTTTGGCCTAATTTTTATTTTCTCACTGGTACCGCTATGATCTTGTCCTTCATTATCTGACTACCTGTGATAAGTAAGCTTTTGCATGACCAGTTCTGACCTCAGGGAGAGTTCTGTTATTGTATTTGATTTGATGGATTATAATTAGCTACTCTAAAATCCAGTCATAGTAATGAAATCCAATGACTGGAAACTGGGAACAGATTCAGGACTAGACAATGATGGAAATATAATGTCCTACATAACCGGCTTGAATTGTTAATTGGTCATATTGAGGTCTCATGTTGACTAATTCTGAGTACTAGAACAACGCTAAGTCAGTATTTATGTTGCACTTTTGAATAATTTGGGGACCAAGATATGTGGGTGGCTTGAGGCTAGATCACACTGTCCATCTCCAAATAGCTGAAATTCAGACGCCCATGCCGCCCAGCCACGTAGAGAAGGAGGGGGAAGTGTAGCCTTTATTTAGAGACTTTAATGTAGAACTCAGCCTTCATCTCGAGGGTAAATCCTCATTAACCTTTGTCCTTGCCTTTAACTACCAGGAGACTATTCATCAGGGTGAGCAAGTCTCCTAATGCTCTCTTGCTGCATGTTGGCTGTGCGACCTTGCTGACCTGGAAGATAGTCAGAGGGCAAAGTTCCATCATTAGAATAGTCTGAAGAGGGCCAGGGATGACTTCTATTTCTCCTGTCTTTACCAAGGCTTTTCCTTTCTTCTTCCTTAGAGTGGACCAACCCCACCTACAGTCAAAGCTCCAGGCCCCTGTCTGTGCTATAGAATTCACCCACACTAAGTGGTTTCAGAGCAAGGCTTTTTCTGGGCCACTCCCAGGAGTATCTATGCTGGCACCATGCTTCCTCCAAGAGAAAACAAGTAAGCAGGGCTTGGCCCGGGTCTGCCCCCAGCTTCCCTCCTCTTTCTTGCAGACTCATCCCCACCAGGCCACGTGATTTCTCAGTTGCTTCTTCTAAGGTTCATACAGGTGAATGCATCCCGACATGTAAGCTAGGTTCCAGGATGGAAGGCTCTTCTCAACCAATCAAAAATCTCTGCCACCACCCAGAAGTGGTAAAATGGAGGGAAGCTACCATCCACCCCAAGTCTTACCATCAAAGGCCCCAGCCTGTAGCATAAGCAGCTCTGCCTGGCTTCTTCTGGGGAAGGCTGTAGCCTCTCCAAGCTCTGACAGATCCATCCTTCTTTGAGTGATCCACCAGAACAGGCTTAGCCCTGAAAGTGAGCCATAAGGATCCACTCTATAGAAGACAGGTGTAGGAAGGAACCGTTGGATATGGGGACACCAGGCACTAGTCCACAACGCTATTCACTAGACACACAGGGTTAAATTTTTAACTGCCTCCACCCGTCTTCTCTCTCAACATGTCTCAAGCGTATGACCAAGTTGGACTTGAGACCATCTTACTGTACTTGCTAGGCACAGAAGGCACTAGCATTGCTGATGCTTTCAGGGGCCCACAAAGATAGTTTAATAATAATTTTGTTTAAAATCAGAATAAAGGGGCACCTGGGTGGCTCAGTGTGTTAAGCCTCTGCCTTTGGCTTGGGTCATGGTCTCGGGATCCTGGGATCAAGCCCCACATCAGACTCTCTGCTCAGCAGGGAGCCTGCTTCCCCCATTCTCTCTGCCTGCCTCTCTGCCTACTTGTGATCTCTCTGTCAAATAAATGAATAAAATCTTAAAAAAATATATCAGAATAAAACATGATTATGATATTAGTGATATATAATAATGAATCCATCCTGGGTAATGTTAATTAGTCTTGATGCCAACACCATTGTAAAATCCATGGTTTTTTTTTTTTTTTTAAGATTTTATTTATTTATTTGACAGAGAGAGAGAGAGAGAGATTACAAGTAGGCAGAGAGGCAGGTAGAGAGAGAGAAGGGGAAGCAGGCTCCCTGCTGAGCAGAGAGCCCAATGTGGAGCTTGATCCCAGCACCCTGGGATCATGACCAGAGCCGAAGGCAGAGGCTTTAACCCACTGAGCCACCCAGGTGCCCCTAAAATCTGGTTTTTAATACTTTTTGTGAAGGAAGAAGCTAACAAAGACAAGAGAGCCTGGGCCCATGAAAGTCATGCTGCAACCCTGAACCACAGTCCTGACCTTGGCAGGTGGTAGAATGGGCCAGACTAAGAAACGTCCAGTTGTGAACTCTAGGTGGCTTGATAGGAGTGGAGGAAGGGCTTGCAGGGGTCTAGGAGCATCCAGGTAGAGTGAGCACTGTGGCTGGAGTGTGGTGACAAAGGAGGGGAAGTCTTTCAGACTAATGTTCAGCATGAGAGAGTACAGAAGTGAAAGTGTAAGTATTTATCCCACAGAGATGGGGGTCTGGGAGTGGACAGGATGTGCAACTAATGGCCAAGGGATGTTCTGGAAGCAGCAGGAAGCAGGAAGCATAGGTTGGAAGTGGGAAGCAGGCTGTGTGCTGAAGGCAATGAGCAGGTATGGATGGAGGAGTTCATCAATTCAGGCGAAGCAGCTGTGGATCTTGGAGGGGCCGAACGAAGGCCAGGCAAATCATCAGGTCTAAATTCATGGTGTTTTCCACTCTGTGCCAAACACTTGACTTATTTTATCTTTGATCTTCACACTTGACATTTGACAACAAGGAGAAGAAATACAATCTGGGCTCTCGTGATCCAAAATAAGAGGTCATTCTCTCTAATTGGACAAAAAATCTTGGGCTTTTTCCTCTCCGCTCAAGGTTGCATGGCAAGAATTATGTGCCCCATTTCACAGATGAGAAGGTAGAGAAGGACGTACCAAGGCTGCTCAGCTCTGGTGCTGCTGTTGAGGACTGATTAGCACTATGGTCTACCCCGCTCCAGAAGAAACGAATCACTTTCTATTTCGCATACGGGTGGCAACAAACAAACCCAATAAAATAATGGATTTCATTGCCCTTAAGTTACTCTCTCTTTTTTTTTTTAAGGTATTTTTTTACTTCAGAAACAGAGAGTGAGCCTAAGCAGGGGGAGTGGCAGAGGGAGAAGGTGAAGCAGACTTCCCAGTGAGCAGGGAGCCTGAGGCGGGGCTCCAACCCGGGAGCCCCAGATCATGACTCAGAGGCTCAATTGACTGAGCGATCCAGGCGCCCCTACATTTCTTTGCGGTGGTTTGGGTGTGTCCAGGGGTAACACCTCTAGGATCTAAGGAGTGTTGTTTACAGCAAAGGCTAACAACTTAGTTCTATCTCTGCCAGAAAATAAGCATGTGACTTGTAAGAAATCACTTAACTCACCCTAGGTTCAATTTCCTCCCCAACATAACACAAGGACTAATCCTAATCTATGGCGACAATTCCTGAAGTAGACAGAAGATAAGTATGCAGGGGAAACAATGAGCAAAAGCCCAGAAATGGGACCGAGGGTGGTGATACGTCCCAGGAGAAAAAAGCAAAACCGACCTCTCCGCCGGTAAGGATTCCAGTTCAGGGTATGTAATGATAATAATCAACGTTGGAATGGGTAGAAGGGAGCAAGATAAAGGACAGCTTAGAAAGCTAGGCAGAGAAATTTAGGAATATACTACAGGAAACATCACAGACAGGGTGAGAATGTGAGGGAAGCAGTATTTTAGGAAAATGTCTCTGGCAGCATATTCAGGGTGGGTTGGAACAGGGAGAAGCCGTAGTCAGGGAGACAAGTTGCGAGTCTGTATTTGTGAGGAAATCGGACTGAATCTTCCCACACTCACTCCGTGTGGCTTCCTGGTGGCTTGCGCTCAGTAGAAAGAAGAGCTCAGGAAGCATATTTTGGATGTAGACGATCTCCATAAACTGTGTGTGTATGTGTGTGTGTGTGTGTGTGTGTGTGTGTGTGTGTACACTTCCTGAAAAGATACCTAAAGAACAGGTATCTATCTGGGAGTAGGAACAGGCTGTGGGTGGGTAAAGAGACAGTTACCTTTCCCTTCCTAGCTTTCTGGTCTATTTTAATTTGTGGCATGTGTGTGCGTTTTCATAATAACAAGAGTTTTTAAAAAAGTAGTTCTTATTATAACATCCAAGAATAAAAAGATCACATCAAGACAGAGCACACAGCTGGGTAAGTCTCTTTTCTAGTCTGGACCGCTTAGCATAGTTAAAGGTCTGCAAGGAACGGAGCGTGTCAGAAGCCGCTCTAGAGAGGAGGACACTTCATGAGTACAGAGGACATGGCAACTGTTGGGAGGCAGGAAAGTGAGTCCAGGAGATGACCCCCCCTCCCCCCAGCAAAGGGAGGTAGAAGCGTCCTTCCCCCTTGGCCTCCTGCATCCGTTAACTCAATGTCCCAGCTGTCCTCTGGGTCCCTTCAGGTTCAAGTTGCTCATATGGCTTCAGAACTTTGTAGAATAACATACTTATCACAATCCAGTCATATGAACACCTTAAAATAGAAAATGAAAGAGCCCAAACTCCCACAAGAAGTAAACAAATTAACCTTACTAGCAAAATAAACGGTGTGTTTTAATCATGATAGAGAAACATAGAATTAAAGGTAGCTCTTTCAGAAGGAGAAGTTAATCTACATATGGAGAGGAAATTAAATCTGAGACTCACATTTAGGTGCATTTTTGTCAAAAGATGCTGAGACTTATTGTGATTTTTATGTGCTAGTAAATATCTATAGGAAGCAGGAGAGAGAAGATGGGATGTTGGGGAGAAGGGGAAGAGGCCAGGCACAAGGGTTATCTGCACATTGCTGTGAATTCTTCACCCTTGGGCTCCCAGAGTTTGGTTTGTCAATTTGTACTGCAAAGACGGGGCTCTGGGAGTCACATAGCTATGCTCGTAACTATGGTGACCATATTATCTATTACCCCAAACCTATAAGTATATTTTTTATACCAGGACATAGTAATAATTAGTAATAATAAATTACTAGATAGTAATAATAAAATATTCATTTTAATAATTAAACTTGGGCAACAGATATAATCTAAAACTGCCCCAAGCAAATAGGGACATATGGACACCCCCCTTGTAAGAAAACAGAGGACTTAGAATGACATTTATTAACTGGCAATAACAGTATACCTTTTCAATAACTACCAACGCTGATGATCTGTATCCATTATTCCCAAGGATCTCAGAGAATATTACTATCAGAAAGTTGGACCCAGAGAGAGGCCTTAGATACTCATGTGTGTTGTCATTCAGTTTGCCACACACAACCAAATAATTCCTCCTGTTCTGTTCTGGCATTTATTTTTATTTTTTATTTTTTGGAATCTAAATGCCATGTAAACCACCATTGTCATATTTGCATTCTATGGTACAAGTTCCTGTGTTCAATGTATCTCAGTTACCCAGTTAACAAGGTAAAGACAAGGAGTGGGGATGCCTTGAATGGAAGGGAAAGGTGAGATAAGAGCTTTTCACCTTAGTCTGGAAAGAATCATGTTAGTCAAAATTTAACTTCTATTTGATGCAAAGTAAGTTAATGCCTGCCTGGGGGACCAACTGGTTGGCTAGGGACTGAAGCATTTCCCAGGACCTGGGACTTTTCAGTGCTCAAACCAGCTTCGAACTGGGATTCTGGAAGAACCCCAGCAAGCTGGGATAAGTTGGTCACCCTACTTTATTAATTTTTTTTAGAGATTTTATTTATTTGACAGACAGAGATCACAAGTAGGCCGAGAGGCAGGCAGAGAGAGAGATGGAGAAGCAGGCCCCTTGCTGAACAGAGAGCCTGATGCGGGGCTCGATCCCAGGACCCTGAGATTATGACCTGAGCCGAAGGCAGAGGCTTAACCCACTGAGCCACCCAGGTGCCCCGGTTTTCTTCTATCTTACTTATGTCTACACTTCAAGCAATTTGTAGAGAAAAGTCTTTGCACCCAAGGGTGGGTGATGCTAGTCCTGCACAGAGGTCAGAATGTAGGAGCCCCGGGGGACTGCGGCAGCCAGGAGAAGAAGGGAGCTTATAGAGCCATGAGTCCCAGCTCACCACTAAAACCCCTGACGGGTTATGTTATTCTGAACATGAGAGACCTTTTCCTCACACGGTTCTTCTAGAGACTCCTTCACTCCCTCCTGGTCCTCTGCTTCGGGGGTTCCCAATGGAAGGGTTAACATCTTGGACCCTTGTTGTCCACCAATGTAGAGCCCTAGGAGTCATCTCCCATTTCTCCTTTTCTCTCATGCACGCATTCAATTGATCACCAAGTTCTGTTGATTCTGTAATGATCAAATCTTATCCCCTTTCAGCAGACAGTTTGGAGTGCCTGCTGAGCCCACACTCTGCTCTGAGAAGTGCCTGCCTTCATCTAACAGGCACGAACCACAAGCTTCCATGTTTCTAAGGTGACACTGGCATCCTGGCCCACTGATTAGACCAAGCGTGAGCACCTGATCCAATCAGGGACAATTAGGGTATCTTTCCTATCTGGAATACAGATATGGGACCAAGGTGACACTCTCCGTCTGTTTTTCGCTTGAATGGAGTGATATGAACCCGGGAATTGAGGTTGGCACTGTGGTGTGGTCACGCGGTGCCATAAGCATGCTAATCAGCAGAAACATCAATAGCGAGGGAATCACAAGAATACAGAGAAGCAGCGATAAGGGAAGGAGGGAAGAGAGATTGCTTGCTTGCGTTCCAAATCGCTTTCCAGTTAGCAGTACCTCTGGAGACCTAGATTCAATTCCTGCCTTTGGTTTTCATAGACTCTTTCAATAACCTGCTAATAAATTCCCATTTCTCCCCTCCCCAACTTTAAATTATCTTGAATTTCTGTTTTTCCGATCAAAATATCTTTAAGACATTACGTCTGCTTCTTTGTCTTCATACAGGTTTTTGCCTCCTCTCCTAAGGCAATGTGAACATTGTATATAAATGAAAGGCAGCACAGTGCTGTGCATACTAAGACTTCAATACATGTTAACTACTTTTATTACTATTCAACAACATTTGTGTGGTCTTTAAGCGCTGTGCTCGAGATGCAGGAGGACAGCTTTGTTTTCTGAATTGCATAGTGAATTTGAGATGTGCAGAGCCATGATAAAGGACATTCGACAGGGAAGTAGAGAGGCCAAATCAAAACGTGGCAGCTTTGGCTGGGTAGATGGAGGTGAGACAACAGTATCATTCATTTAAGCGGTATTCTGTCCTGGAAGATCACACTGACCCCAGTCCTCTCCCTGCTGGCCATGGTGAGTCTATTATTGGCAATCTTCTCTCTTTCAGTCAGGGCTAGACAATACATTTCTGTGGAGAAGGGAATGCAGAGCCTCTCCTTTGAAATCCATACCACCTTGGCATTTTAGTGCCTGAAGTATAACCAGAAACTCAATTAATGCTTATTAATTGCATTATGAAAAGAGTCAAATCATTCTTACGTTAGCAACCCCAACAGCTTCTCAAGTTGGTGTCATCGTAATTGATTAGATTCACTTGAATTCTTCATCAAGTGAGGTTATTATGCATGTTTACTTTTGAAGGCTTCCACTGCTGGGAAACCATAATGCAAGTAATAAGAAGAAATATGAATATGGCTGTAAGTAAACAAACACGAAGGCTCTCTTGAAAAAGCCTCTTCCATTATTAAAATTGGAGACGAAGTGCCTGAAAATGAGAATGGATTTATCCAGATGTCAACAGAGGAAGGAAGAATTATCAAGTCCTTAAATGATTCCCAACAAGCTGGAACATGTGTCTCAAAGCTGTAAGTGAAATACATTTAGCTACAAGGCCCAGTGAACACCACAAATCTGGGGAAATGCTGTAAGATGCTCTTAATTAGGGGCACTACTGGGTAGACAAATGATACCAATGACTCCCTAATATTCATGCTGCTGGGATAGTGTGTTATGTGCCTCAACTCAGCAAGGGTAACCCAGTAGAAAACTGCTAATTGCTTAGTCTTTATGCATAAATCTACCGCCCCTTAACCAGCTATAGTACATGCATTTTATTTATTTATATGCAATGTAGCTTTCTATAAAACAGGGGCTTTAGGCAGGTTTATCTCCTTGAAAGAAAAACGTTAAAATGTTTCATTGAATTACAAATCAAGAGCGTGGCAGAAATTATTGATCATTTGAGGCACTCATTTCAAAGGGTGTTGATGATTGTGACTTACAGATATCTGGGCAGTCCAGCTCACACTCCCGCATTCTGTTCCCCTCCTCCTGGTCTACCCACAGCCCACTGCCATTCAGCTCTCCTTCCCATCCCCCCACAGAAACTGTTCTCTTTAACGATCTCTTATAGACAAACCTTAATGGTACTTCTCAGTCCCTAATGCTAATCCCTGGTTCTGGGATACTCTCCTCTTTTTTCTCTTTTCCTGTGCTCATTAATTAATCAAAGGCCCATCCCTAATCACATAGCGGGTATCAGTGACATGTCTCTTCAGCTCCCTCCTCCTGTGCGTGGGTTCTCCTCTCCTAGCTTTTCTTCCATCCTGTCCATGCCTCTCTCATCCCACTCCTCCTCTTCTCCCAATCTTGGATCCAAACTCCAGTTTTCTGTACTCCACGATTTGCTATTCATCCAGAGGAAAAAAATTCAGATTAAAATCTGCCATGCATTCCTTTTCAGGTATGCCCTTCTAAGCTCCACAGGTTAAAGGAGCAATAAGACCTCAAGAAGTTCCCACTCCAGGGAGGGCTGAGTCACCTAGATATGTGTAAGCTCTTACAGTTCAAAATGAGAAATGCTGGGATAGAGCTATGCACAGGACAGGTCATGGAGATGTGACCCTCTCATTTATAACTTTATTTTAAAAATAACAGTTTGTAACTCAAAGGAGAGAATCTTAAATGTCCCTGAAATTCTTTTTTTTTTTTTTTTTTAAAGATTTTATTTATTTATTTGACAGAGAGAGATTACAAGTAGGCAGAGAGGCAGGCAGAGAGAGAGAGGGAGAAGCAGACTCCCTGCTGAGCAGAGAGTCAGATTCAGGGCTTGATCCCAGGACCCCGAGATCATGACCTGAACTGAAGGTAGAGGGTTAAGTCACTGAGCCACCCAGGTGCCCCTGAGGGTAACTCTCTTAGCCTCACAACAGCTCTATGAAGGACATATATAATAACCCACATTATATACAGACATCAAGACTTGGAGAGGTAGCTAGTGATGTCTGTGGTATGGAATCCTGATACATGAAAGTCATCCTTCACACTCACATTCAATCATCTGCCAAGTTCTGCTGACTTCTTGTCTAAATGTCATTCAGAACTATCTACATCTTTCCATTCCCTACCAGCAACCTGACCAAGGGCACCACCATTTCTCTCCTGGCTTATTGATTTACTCTCTTAATTTACTCCTTTAATTTAATTTTAATTTTAATACAGGTGCACAATCTTATCACTAGATTCGAAACCCATGTTTTGGGGCACCTGGGTGGCTCAGTCCATTAAGCGTCTGCCTTTGGCTCAGGTCATGATCCTGGAGTCTTGGGATTGAGCCCCACTTTGGGGTCCCTGCTCATCGAGGAGTCTGGTTCTCCCTCTTCCTCTGTCCCTCCCCCAGGCCCCACCCTCCCGCTTGGGCTCTCTCTCTCTCTCAAATAAATAAATAAAATCATTAAAAAAAGAAAATAAGACCTATGTTTTTATGTAAGATAAAGTCCAACATGGTAACAGAGCCTGCAGTTATTCATCCTTTGGCTTGCCCTATGTCCCCACCCCATCTCCATCACTCTCTCGACCCTGGCATGGCATGGCTGGTGCATTACCAGTAAATGCCAAGAGTACTCTCGGACCTCTGGATGTTCACACATGATGTGACCTCCTCTGCCTGGACCATTCAGCCCTGCCCCCTTCCTTTTGGTAGGTTCCTAGTCATCCTTTGGGTCCCCATTAAACAACATTTTATGAGAAGTTTTCTAGTCTAGGCTGCGTCTTAGATGCACTCACTTGTATCATGGAACACTTAAGGAAAGAACTAATGAACAGATTAAACCCATCAGTCTGATTTCCTGAATTCATGCTTCTAAGTTTGATGCTATACCAACTCCTGGCTAAGTTCCAGCTTAGAAGGGATCTTGTCCTTGGTTAGAGAGGCATCTAACCAAGATGTAATATGTCCTTACACCTGACATGTCCTTGGTTAAGAAAGTATCATCACCTCATTCTCTACATTGAATGTGAAATGAAAGTACAGTTGACTCTTGAACAACATGGGTTTGAACTGTGTGGGCCCACTTATGCTTGCGATTTTTCCCTAATAGATACAGAACAGTACTGTAAATGTATTTTTTCTTCCTTATGATTTTCTTAATGTTTCCTTTTCTCTAGATTACCTTATTGTAAGATACAGTATATAATACACATAACATACAAAATATGTGTTAATTGACTGATTTATGTTATCTGTAATGCTTCCAGCCAAAGTAAGTTATTAATAATTAAGTTTGGGGGGAGTCGAAAGTTATATGCGGATTTTTTGTTGGGGAGAGGTCGGTGCCCCTAACCCCCATGTTGTTCAAGTGTTAACTGTATTGGTTAAGAAATTTGAATTGTATTATCCCAAGGTTTTTTAATCCTTGAAATTTTAGAACTGAAAGTTCTCTAATACCAGCTGTCTCAGTGCTCCATAACTGATAGGTGAGCATAAAAAGGACCAGCGAAATAAGTGACTGGCCCAAGTTTACCAGTCAGGCTGAAAGTATGAACAGTTTTGAGCAGAGTTTAGGAAAAAAATACTCATGCTAGATCTATGAAAAGAAACCAAAGAAAGTTTAGATTTAGGGTTGTATCTTTGTGCTTCGGGGTTGAAGGCAAAGATACTCTCCCATAAAATACTGATAAACACCATAGGCAGAGAGTAAACAATAGATAAAATTGAACATTGTATCATCTAGTAAAATATTCCTTAGGATTAGTGACCCATGATCTGCACAATAGATTAACATCTAGTTTAGAATTGCTAATGCTATTATTCAGCACAAATGATATGCATTAAATATATTTAGTGATTCTGAAAGGTGATGTAAAATATAAATCCAAGGTATTATTTGTATTATTCTAATTGTTATTGTATTTCTTCTGGTTGATATGATCTTAACTCAGGATAATTATGAATTTTAAGTTAGTACTATTATAATCAAAATCTTCACATGATAGATATTCAAAGTCATACTTACTTAACATAAAATTGGAATATTATATATTCTAGTTAAATTAATTTCAACAAATACTTTTGAACACCCAGTAAGACCCCAAAATTGCCAAAATACTTGAGATCCTAGCTTATGCTCTCAAGATTTAACTCTAGTAGGAGACACGACTCATCAACAAATCATTTTAATATGGTAAGTACAGTAAAGGACATACATTCCCCAAGAGACTATAATGAGAATAAAATAAATAGTGGTTAAAATTCTTACCTCAGAATGATTCCATTCTATGAAGGCATTTTTTTTTCTTAAACTATTTCATTTCATCTAATGGATAACCCCAGAGGGAAAAATATCAGTACAAATAGCCAATTGTCTTTTGTACCTGTCATTCAGTGTATTGGTGGAAAAGGGACAGAGAAAAACCTACCTTGGAAAGAGACAAAGAAATGAGCAGACCAGTGCTGAACAAAACTTTATACACTTTTGTCAAGGTCAACGGTGACAACCTCAGTTAATTATGCCATTTTTTCTAAATTTGTCTGCTGGTTTTTGAGAAGTGGAACTCATGGATCTGGGTTTGGCACCCAAATTGTCTCTGAGGCGGGGTGTAAGATGCCAGAAAATGATTCCATGTCTATAACCAAACTCCACAGACTAATTTGACTCGTTCTCTAAAAGGTTGCTGCATAATAAGATTAGACACAATTAATTAAGAGAAGCAGCAACACCCTCTGGCAGCCTCAATTATGGAATCTTGGGCTCTAAGTCTTGGGCTTTTTGAAGAATTAAGTTAAGGGTCTCAACATTTCACACAGTGCCAACGAACAGTTAATAATAGGTGTCTACTGTTTATTTAGGCCATTCTAAGACTACTAAAATGATTTACTATTTTCTAAGCACTGTTCTAAGCACTTTGCATACATGAATTCATTTAAGCCTCATAATAACCCTATATGGTGGGACTTTTATTATTCCCATTTTACAAATGAGGACATAAATAGAGGCAGAGATGATAAGCTAGTAATTTTTGGAGACAAGAGTTGAGCCTAAAACTTTGGCCTTCAGAACCTATTCTTGTAACCATTACAATATATGATTATTAGCTCATAATTTGGGTAATGTTCTTTAACACCTTCCCTCAAAAAGTGTAATTAAAAAAAATTTCCTTTCTATGCAAGGAAATACATTACTATTTGCTTCTTCCAACTGCCAGGAAATGTTCTTTTGCGGCAGTCTCCAGGTGAAGCAAACAGCTAACCCACTGCTATAAAAGGGGAAACAGCCAGACAATGCCTTTGGCTTTGAATCACTTTTCCAGAACTTGAAAGCCTTTTGCAAAACCTGAAAATGTCTCCCTGGAGCAAGGGACTTTCTGAACTATGTTTAAAATAACTTGGGAAGTGATATAAAAAAGTAGAACTCCTTTCGGGTTATAGGAACAGCTCATGCCATCAGTTCTCAGTACTGATGGGCCAGCTCTGCATAACTCTTCCCCCAAACCAATTAGTTCATCATGTCCCACTGGGGAAAAAGAGAAGAGAGTCGAAAGACACCTGTACTGAAGGTTAGTATAGCAGCGTTGTGGGCAGAAGTGGGCTAGTAATAAATACTGAAGTAAGTACTGCATAATTATAACTAATCAGTTATGCTAAAATGAGCCAGTATGGCAGCCTAATTGAGATGATCCTTGTTGCTTCCTACAGGAATGCGATTTAATTAGACTGGGTAAACTGACAGTCAGCAGTAACCTCACAGAATCCCAGGCAATATGAAACGAAGCAAGAGAAATATCACCCTGGCTGGCTTTCAGTTTGTATGAAATGGACATTAAAGCCATCCATTTGGCCTTTGGGAGACTGAAAGTCATTTTTCATGTGAGCTTAGGGCTTGAGAAAAAGGGTGTGTTTTTGTGTTTGGACTTTTAAAAAAGAATCCATCTAGATAAAACAGACAAAGCAATTTAACTTGCATTTCAAGGTGCTCTGAGGATTCAGAATGTCCAAACACAGAGGAAACTAACCAGATTGTGTTTTCAGAGGGGTCTAATTTGGAATAAATAAGAGACAGCTGTTAAAAGTAATAAACCTGTTTTTATTTTGAATGCTCAGGAGAGAGGCATGTTCCAGGAGATTCTTAGGGCATGTGGTTGAGAGTAAGATGTAAATGGGGGAGTAGGGGCATGTTTTGGTTCTGTTAAAAAAAAAAAAATCCCAGAAAGGACAGGATCAGGGAGTTGCTTATGTGGCTTGGTTGGAATTTGACAGTTCTCAAATCTATCAGGTAGATAGGCATGGCAGCCCTGGAGATTCAAATTTGGCCTATGAGATCATTATTATAATCTCAGGAGTGTGAGGCAGTGTTGTTTGTTCTCTGGGTTGAATAGAGAATGGGATCCAAACGAGGACCTTAATGCAAGGTAAGTCATGTCTTAAAAAAATAAAACAGGGGAGAGCTAAATTCTGTCAACAACTTTTATATGCAAATGATCAAATCGTATAGACCATTGCCTGGACAATAAAATTAAAGTAACTATTCCCAACAAGGAAACCCTTTTGAAGATCTGTTATATATTGATGACCATAATTTCTACTGAAAGTGTAGTGGACTGAGTACTCTAATATGTAGAACCAAAAGTCAAATCTCAAATCTTTTGTTGTTGTTTTTAAGATTTCTTTAGTTGTTAGAGAGAAAGAGAGCACAAGCAGGGGGAGCGGCAGGCAGAGCAGATAGGGAGAGAAGCATGCTCCCCACGGAGCTAGGAACCTGGTGTGGGGCTCCATCCCAGAATCCTGGGATCATGACCTGAGCTGAAGGCAGACACTTAATCGAATGAGCCACCTAAGCATCCCCCACATCTCAAATTTTACTATAATAATTGCTAAAGACAAAATGTTTTGCAGCATTGATCACACAAATGCTACGGAGGGCTAGAAAAGTCACACGAGGTTGCTCTGAACCACAGTTTACAAGTTATTCTCTTCTGTTCTTAACCTAGATAGAAGGTTCAGTATAATGAAAGATGTTAGCGTATGTTGGCTTGTGGAGGGAGGGAGAGAGGAGGTTTTCCATGTGGGTTTACTGCAGATGTAAAAGAAGGGAAAAACAAAACACTCAAATCCTCTCTTCCAGGCTGTGTGGCTTCTTCCCTTCCAAAGTCCATGTGCGGTTTGAGGATCAGCACATATGTGAGAGGACTTGATGTGTGCGTGTAAAGGGATGGTTTCATGGTTGTTAGAAAGTGAGATCACAAACTTATGAGGAGGAGAATTAATTATTAAAGAAGTTTGTGGTATTTAAATGAGAATGAATTATAAAACAGTTACCACAGTACATTTAAAAATTACATGCATTAAAAATAGTCCTAAAGTTGTTTTCTCTGGGTAGAGGCATTAGGGGTTCTTCAAAAAGTTATTTTGCATCTTTATATTTTCTAATCTTCCTATAATATAGTGCATTTTTTGTAATAAAAATTATCTTTAAATAAGATTCTGATCAGTATTTCTGAGTGTAATTAGAGTCATAATTCAGTGTATGTCTCTCTCTCTTTCTATATATATATGTAAAATACACACACACATGCACACATATATATATATATATGCACACATATATAATTAATCTAACATATGAATAAGTCAAACATACTAGACATATTTTTTTTTTGGCTTGCCTTTGTCTTCCTGCCATATCAGATCCTACATTTTCTCACCTTACCACTAACAACATTTCTTGCTTTCCTCACCCCACACATGGGCCAGGTTACAATTTAGAATTCATCCTTTGATATTTTCCTCCATGCTTATTTGCTCATGTAGATATGCAAAGACATCACATACTGCTGTTGGTTGTTTAACAAAATGAGGTGAATTATATATAGGTCTCTATCTCTTGCTTTTGTCACTCAATAATATCCATTGAAAACCTACCAAACCAGCTGCCAGAACCCTAATTCATCACTTTAATGGCTGTATGATATTCCACAATGTAGATATACCACAATTTATTCAGCAATTCCCCTATCAAATTTTCTAGGTTTTTCACCATTATGAAAAATGTTGTAATCAGCATTATCATGCATGTGTCATTATTTATAATTTTATTTCTTTGGGAAAGTGTCCCAAGGGTGGGAATGTCAAGTCAGAAAAAATGCGTTCAAGATTTTAATAGATATTGCCAGATTGCTTTCCAAAAAGGTAGTAACACTTAATTACACTACCATGTATGAAAGTATTCTTTTTTGATTACTGACAGTAATTGGCAGTAATTCTTTTTAATTTTTGACAATCCAAAAAGCATAAAGTAATATCACATTTTAACTTTAATCTCATTTCTCTATCATAGAATTTGAGCGTCTTTTTAAGTGCTTATCCATTATTTGGAATGATTTTTGTCTGAGTTGTTTATTCTGCTTATTTATTTTGCTTATTTTACTGTGGGGGTATTTGCTCCTTTTTTTTTTTTAAGATTTTATTTATTTGTCAGAGAGAGAGAGGGAGAGAGAGCGAGCACAGGCAGACTG
>NC_081558.1:163767094-163855192 GCF_022355385.1 Mustela nigripes | reverse complement strand
GGAGCCCGATGTGGGACTCGATTCCAGGACACTGGGATCATGACCTGAGCCAAAGGCAGTCGCTTAACCAACTGAGCCACCCAGGCGTCCCCCCGCCTTTTTTTTTTTTTAAAAGATGTATTTATTTGACAGATAAAGATCACAAGTAGGCAGAGAGGCTGGCAGAGAGAGAGAGAGAGAGAGAGAGAAGAGGAAGCAGGCTCCCCGCTGAGCAGAGAGTCTGATTCGGGGCTTGATCCCAGGACCCTGGGAACATGACCTAAGCTGAAGGCAGAGGCTTTAACCCACTGAGCCACCCAGGCACCCCACTCTTCTTTTTCAATTTGTAAGCATTCTCTGCACATTTTGTATCCTAATTCTTTGTCTGTCATCGGTCTTAATTAATTCAATTTACCATACCATTTATTTCCTGAATTTGTTTATGGTAACACTTATCTTATATTTTGATATAGTTAGATATAACTATCTTTTCTTTTTATAACTAACTTCTTCTTTTTTTTTGTCTAGCTTTGGAGAATTACAAATGGCTATATTTAGTCAGTATTTCTTGGCAGTCCTGGTATTAGTTGCCAAGGGGAACAACAACAATAACAAAAGTGCCCTCTGCAAATAGACAAGTTAGAAACAGAAAACTCCTAAATAACAATGACTTAAATAAGATAGAAGTTTATTTCTGTCATGGAGTCTGGAAGGAGTTAATCCAGGAGATAGATAGATATATATATATATATATATATAAGTTTTCTTCTTTCTTGACAATGTATTTGATGTTCAAGGCTTCCATTCCCCAGATCAACTCATGATTCAAAATTCTGTTAGAGATCTGGCCATTTTATACATTTCCAGGCCAGAAGAAAGAAGGAAAATAGATGGGCCATGCCATTTAAAGAATTTCCCAGAAATTGTTCACCATTTCCATTGCTATCACATCTACAAGAGCTTAATAACACCTACTTGCAAAAGGATGCTTACATTTCCGTGGCTGAAGACTATGAAACAGTTTTAATTCCAGGTGGCTTTGTGCTCAGCTAAAAAATCAGGGGTTCCAATAGTTTGGAAGTCCCAACAGTTTGGAAGCTTACCACAGAGAACTTCAAAAAAAATAATCACCTGAGATACTTTGAGTAATGATTTGGGAGAAAATATACCTTTTATGGAGACTTTATACTACTCTAAATAAGTGATGAATGAATAAATGTATTAATAAACTCACTTCTAATGTTTCAAAAAAATCTTCATTTTCAGGGTCCCTAGGTGGCTCAGTTGCTTGAATGTCTGCCTTCTGCTCTGGTCATGATCCCAGGTTCTGGGATCAAGACCCACATCAGGCTCCCTGCTCAGCGGGGAGTCTGTTTCTCCCTCTGCCTCTCCCCACCTTAAGCTTATGCTTGCTCTCTCTTCACTCTTTCACTCTCTCTCTCTCTCTCAAATAAATAAATAAAATCTTTAAAAAATCCTCATAAGTATGCCTACTTATTTGGAAAATTGCTATCAACTGGAAGTGACCCAGCACCACTGCATTAAGAAGAGAACTTTTTTCCCCTAACCATTGCTCAGGTTCATCAATTGCCCAATGCTCTCACCAATTTTGAAACGTCCTTTGTGAAACTGGTAAAAAGATCAAAGAAAGAATCTGCTGGGGGAAAAAACCCAAAAAACACATTTTTCAGCTAGATGGGTTAATGCTGCTGAGAGTTTTTTAATGAGTGGCTTAGATTCAAAGGAGTAACTTCTGTTTAGATGCTGTCATGTCTAGCCTATTTTTAATAAGATTGCACATTGCAAAAGAATGTAATAAATTTTATCTTTAAGATGTAAAGATGGAAGCAAAGCAGATGCCATGGTTTATAATGTGGGTCTCTTATCGGGTTGCCTTTTGAGTCTAAGAGATAAATTTCAAAATACATTTCACCGATGCTTGCAGTATATTGGAAATAATGCAGATTTTCTGGGCAAACCAGGTACCTAATTTTGAAATAAAATACTTGTATTATTAAAAATAAAAAGTCAGTAATTAGAATTAGGGGCACATGATGGACACCCATGTGTCTTTTGATTTTATTCTTTGATCATGTCTAATATTATTATTTTTTTTTAAAAGAAGAGGTGCTGGGCTGTCATTTACGATTCGAATTTCTCTAAAAATGTCTGGGTCTGCCATTTAGCAGCATGACTTTTTGCCTCATAATTGAAACTGAATGCAAATGCATGCAATGGGCCAATAAAGTTAGACTCTTCAGCAGTTCTGGTGCTTCGATGAACAAACTCGCCATGCACCAGTTCATTAATCAATTCATGCCAGCAACAAGCATCTGAAAATTATGAGTAGCACAAATCAGAGCTACCTGATTCTGTAGCTGTGAGGCATATACATCTATGTAGAGCTTCTATCAGTCCTCACTATACAGAAGATCGCAGAGTTGTCAAGTCTGAAATGTATTTCCCCTGTTCTGCTTCCTTCTGCTATCTCTGCTCTCCTACTTGTGAGGTGAATGCTCTTTGATCTTTTTACTCATTTCCACTTAGTGTAGCTTATGATCTGTGTGTGGGGCAGCTGTGCCCCGGGCTCTGTGCCAGTCCTGAGGTGAACACTGAAGAAGAAGGCAGGTCCCCCGGCCCTCTGGGAGCTCATAATCTCGAGAAGAACTTCTCAGCCCTGGGTTGAAACCCATTACGAATTATTTGGAACAGAACAGTAACAGTTGTAATGTTTATTTTTTTCCCAGTGATTTTTATTTAAAAAAATATATACATTAGAATGGTTTTTAAAATATCCATCCACTAATACATATTACTTGCACTCACATGTTTTCCCACATGGAAGCATTTGGCTGACACCCATCATGAATGGCAGCCCATTTGGTATATGCCACAGGCTAAGCCTTGGTTTTATGAACCTTAGTCATGTAGGGGGGGAAGTGAGGACTGCACTTACCCGGTATACTTATCTCCGTCCAGAAGACTTTGAAAATAGATTAAATACAGGGTCTCAAAATTCACTGATGTGCCTCTGTATCTACTTCATATTGAAGAGCTTCTCGATAATCTCATATTTTAATACTCTTATTTCTAACTGTGGAGATCAACAAGGATCCTGCCATCAGAGGTTCTTAAAATGTAGTATCTACTGGGAATATCCTAGAGGATTTGGTAAGACACAGATTGCATGCTTCACCCCCAGAATTTCTTATTCAGTATGTTTGAGAAGGGATCTGAGAACTTGCATTTCTAACAAATTGCCAGTTGATATTACTGCTGCTGGTCTGAGGATCTCACTTTGAGAGCCAGTGTACCAAACAAAAGGAAGCAAGTGGGGAGATCCTATTAAGCCATCAGAGTCTCTTCTGTTTTCCTTAGACCTCCTAGCCAGTCTTAGAGACCAGCCTCAACTGCCCTTTTTCTAGTGCCTTATATACAGGTACAGTCTAGTACTACTACATTCTCCATACTCTAGGAGAGGCCAAATTTTCTCCCCAAGTGCACCTTGCCCCAGGTGTCCTGGGAACACACATCACCATCTTTCACTGCAAAGGACTCTCAGCGGTAGAGTCTATATTTTAGGAGAAACTGTATGCTATTCTAGATAGCTTTTAATGTTAAAAAAAAAAAAATCATTACCCATCCCACTGCCCAGTAATGCTTGGAATTCATTTCCATGACTCCTATTTTGTGTTGACCATGTCTTAGAACTTCTAAAACTCTACACAAGTTAGGCCAATTTGGAGTTTGACAAATATGCCCCATATAGATAAAATGTTATCTTGGCTTATCAGAAGAATAGAAAGGGTAAGTGGTAGGCTTTGAGGTCAGGCTACCTGAATGTAAATTCTGATTCTGTTCTTATCTAACCAAGTAACACGGAGCACAATTTTTATTTTCTCTGTCCCTAAGCCTTCTCATCCGTATTATGCCTGCATCATAAGGTTTTCATTTTAAATAATATCTATAAAGTCATCAGAACCATACCTGGAAAAGGGGTATTTAATGAATGGCAACAATTAGGGGCACTTGGGTGGCTCAGTGGGTTAAAGCCTCTGCCTTCGGCTCAGGTCATGGTCCCAGGGTCTTGGGATTGAGTCCCGCATCAGGCTTTCTGCTTCTCGGGGAGCCTGCTTCCTCCTCTCTCTCTGCCTGCCTCTCTGCCAGCTTGTGATCTCTGTCAAATAAATAAATTTTAAAAAAATCTTTAAAAAATAAAAAAAACAAATGGCAACAATTATTATCACAATAAAAGAACTGTAATTATATTGGGACCATTTATCTGGTTTCTCACTAATTGAGAATAGCCATATCCTGGCAAGACTAATAGGCAGGCATAAAGTGTAATTAATTTCCTTGGATCTTAAACTTTTTGCAGTAGTCTTCTTAGTGAAATAGGTTGAGTTCATAGACACATTAAAATCAGAGATAATGGCTGTGTCTTTCTGTGCTTGGTAATTGCCATGGGTTTCAAACAATTTGGTAAGGAATTCTGTCCTTAAAAAGCAATGACCCAATTTAGGAGTATGAACATATATCTCAATTCAATTCAAAAGCACTGAACTCCTGCAGAGTGTGGTAGGGAGATCTAAGTTCCTACAGGATCCTACATGGTGGGTACTGTTATCATCTCCTGTTGATAGGCGAGGAATTGAGGCCTGGGAGAAGAAATGGCAGCACAAGGTCACAGTGCTAATATCCAGTAAAACTAGTGCTCAACGTCAGGCAGTCTGACACCAGAGGTCAAGCTCTTAACCATTCTGGCTTCTTGCCTCTGGGTTGGTAGCAGAGACAACTACACTCAATAAATAATTAGGATTCATGTAGCTTTGGTGTCAGTGAAAATAGAGAAGGTGACATTACATACTCTGTCCTACCGGGTATAAAGAAAAGAGCTGGTACAGTGGAAAATTTCAGCACAGGACTCTTGGTGTCTGAGAAAATAGAAGTGAGAAGTTGTGAGCCATTGACTTGGACACAGAGCACAGAGAATAAAAATCACATGGAATCTTTTACCATCTGCCTGGATTTTTTAAAAGTAGGCTGACTACATTTATAATGTCATATCATGATTACTCAGAAATTACCTCATAGCCTATTTTTATCCTGTCATATAGTAATTTGTGTGCTGCTGATTAAGACTAGCAAGAATAAAATTCCAGGCTCCTACTGTCAGGCTATTGGGCATTCTGATAGACAAATTACAAACACATGTTGAGTGTTCACTTGCTGCCCAATCTTTATGCTAAGCTTTTGGGAAAAATACAAAAATATCAGATATGGTTCCCATCTTGAAAGATCATATGATATTGTTGGTAAGATGAGGTAAACATAATTAAAGTAATCTTATGAAGTAGAAAGGACCAGAATAGAAGACCAGAAAAGAGAACACCAGCCAGGAAGACAATGTCACATTGACAGCATGGGAGAGTTGTGAATAAAGAGGTGGAAACATATAAGCTGTATTTAGTCATGCTGCCTGCACTAAGACAATAAATTATAAGTTTAAACTCAGGACAGATTGAGGAAGGCTTTGGCTATCTGGATAGACCTTATTCTAGATTTTTAAAATATTCATTTATGGGTCAAATAGATTTTTATTTATTTTATTTTTATTTTTTTTAGATTTTATTTATTTCTTTGGCAGACAGAGATTACAAGTAGGCAGGCAGAGAGAGAGGAGAAAGCAGGCTCCCCGCTGAACAGGGAGCCGAACTCGGGGCTCCATCCCAGGGCCCTGAGATCATGACTTGAGCTGAAGGCAGAGGCTTTAACCCACTGAGCCACACAGGTGCCCCACATTTTTAAAACAAAATGTGATGTAAGTCTCTTGACTGAAACTTCTGCTTTCACCAACATTGAAAAGCAGGGAGTAGCTTTACCCTCTCACATAAAACAACTAAATAAATCCACAGAAAACATGATACAATGGCTTTCTAGTCATCAGTCAATAAACACCAAAGGGCAGTGATCCTTTAGTTACTGCATCCTAGAACAAAGCTCAAAAATATTTATAGGAATACAAATATGTCCAGTACCCAACAAGTTAAAGTTCTCAATGTCTGACATCCAATTAAAAACTACCAGGCATTCAAGAAGAAGAAGAAGAAGAAGAAGGAGAAGGAGAAGGAGAAGGAGAAGAAGGAGAAGGAGAAGGAGGAGAAGGAGAAGGAGAAGGAGAGGAAGAAGAAGAAGAAAGAAGAAGAAAGAAGAAGAAAGAAAGAAGAAGAAGAAGAGAAAGAAATAAAGAAAGAAAGAAAGAAAGAAAGAAAGAAAGAAAAAGAAAGATAGGAAAATACACCTTAAAATGAAAAGAATCAATCAAAACTAACCTAGAAATGACATGAATGATAGAATTAGTAGATAAAAACATTAAAACAGTTGGCACAACTTTATTCCATATGTTCAGGAAACCAGAAGACTGAACATGATAAATAGGACAAGAGAGAGCTGTTCTGGTTCAAGAAATGTTAACCCAAGATGAGCAGAATCATGTGGTTCAATGAAGCACGGTTTGAAGATTTTTCAGCAAAATGTGACATGAAAATTGTGGTATTTTAGAAAGATTGAATGGCTAGTGGGATTCAGGATGTAATTGGTAGGGACACCAGGAGTAAAGATTTCAGGTGGGAGGCAACTATAATACTACAACAGGGAAGTAAGAGTTTGAAAGAATGGCAGTGGAAATAGAGGTAAGAATTTTTTTCTTTTTAATTTACATTTGGTTACTAAGAACACCTAGTATAACTGACAGTGTCTATGTATGAAGGGAAGTCTTAGTTGGACTGTCACTTAGGATAACTTTATAAGTTTGCAGGGTGTCAGTCAAGCCCATTTCAACAGACCTTAGAGCTACACTAGGTGTCCTGGAACAATGTAAAAAAAAAAAAAAAAGGCATTATATTTGAAATTTCATGAAGACTGGGTCTTCTTTTTGAAACAGAATAATTCATAATAATTGTGGGTGAAGGTACTGTAATGGTGCTTGGCTTTAAGCATAGACTGATTAATTGACTGGGGGTTAAACTTTGTGACAAACCAAGCTATGAAGGAAGAGTCATATTTTTAAGGAGAAGAAATTATATGAAAAGATACCAAGGAGGAAACAAACAACTTAGGAATTGCAAAGTGGTGAATCAAGGCCTGAGAGCAGTGCTGTCCAACAGAAACAGAATGTAAATCACATGTGTAATTTTAAATTTTCAGTAGTCACTTTAAAAAAGGTAAAGAGGAACAGATAAGATTAATTTATTAATAAACTAAAGTGGTAATATAGCTTATTATCAAAAAGATCCAAAATATATACAAAATATGAATCAATCTAAAAATTATCAATGAAAAATCTTTGTTTTAATACTAAGATACACATATATTAATCTGGTGTGTATTTTATCTTTATAGCACACTTCAATGTGGACTAGCTACATTTCAAGTGCTCAGTAGCCCCAGGGGCTAGTAGCTCTCATATTTAGTTGTGGAGCCAATGAGCATCAGGCAGCCAGTCTTTCTTCTTCAATTTTTTCTCTACCTCTAATTCTTTCAAGCATCTATCCAGTGCAAGATACTTGCTCTACCCAGGTAGATTTTGGTATCTTAAGTACCATGCACAATTAGACACACTGAGTAGGAGAATACAGACCCCTAACAAGTATTTTTGATGTGGTCTCTAGCTATTGCACGTAAAAACAAGGGAGGGAATGAAGGAGCAATCCAAGGTCAAGGCACTAGTGAATATGTGTGTAGTAGAAAGAGTGAAAGATAAGAATACAGGAGGGTTGGTTCTTGTCTCTAATTTTGCACCTTTGGAATAATTGCTAAACCTCTCTGAACATCAAGTTTCTCAGTGTAAAGAAGATGCAAAAATGCTTGGAAATTATAAAATATATAAAAACAAACCAATAATATCAGTAATGTATTAATCCCCTCAACTGTCGGGCATTTTATTTATAAAAGCAGTTAAGTGAGTGTCAGTTGGAAGGGATATAAGGAGAGCATTATCTCCATGGTATTGAAAAGAAGGTGGGGTGGGACTTGTCCCAGAGTCTGAACTGCTTCAGGGTAAGAACCAGTCGCCTTTCCAGATGCCAGGACCCCTGGCCAACGCCCCCCACCCCTCCACCGCTGCCACATTAGGCAATGTATCTAAGTGAACAAGCTGGTGCCAGTTTTTGTATTTAGACATTGAAGAGAGTAGCCAACAAGAAGGGAAACTTGCTTATGAAATAAGTTGATGCTCTGGGTGACTTATTCTTCCTACTAACAAATTGTGTATCTTTGTGATTATACTTTAATTCAATTAAGATAAAGCAACCCTCTTGGAGAAATTTATTTATTTATTCATTTATCCTTCTTATGAATTTTAAGGATAGACAAAATGGGCAAGACTAAGTCTGGAGATCAGACCACCCTAGAACAGGTCCCAATAGCAGGCAGTAGAAAGAAGTAGGCAGAAGTGCCAGAATTTCGGGAAATCTGGCACATAGGGAAGGTTAGGAAAAATACTACCAGATTTATGTTCAGAGGATCTGTTCTCACATCATTGTTGACTATTTACTAGCTCAGGGACCCTGGGCAGTTTTTTTAACCCCTCCAAGCCTTAGATTATCTATAATTAAATTAAAATTAAAGTGAGGTACTATTACCATGCTTACCTGATCAATTTGACGCTCAAAGAAGAGAATATATGAAAAGAGGGTGGTTTGTCAAAGGTAAAGTCCTACACAGGTATTATGACCATCATCCAGGTGTTAGATGCATGTGAATCCTCACAGCCCAGGATAGGGAGGCATTAGGAGAGAGGTTATGTTTCTTGAAAAACCGGGGGCTAGACAAAGTCCCAGTCATGGAGGAATTAGGGTTCTGTGCAGGAAACTAGAACACACACATGGCTGGCCAGGAGTCCTTTTATTAGAACTTGTAGTTTTAAGGTAGGACTTAGTTAAAAGACAAAGCTTAACTAGTGTAATCTGGACACCTAAATAGAGCTGGATCACCTAGTTCCACCAGGTGAAACCACCACCTCCCATCCCCCGCAGGGATTTTTGAATGACTTCTGATAGAAGGCAGAACTGACCTTATATTGTTGGCTTGGGGGGAGCCGACAGATGGAGAAAGGCCTTACTGGATTTGGCAGTAAAGACAGATAGCCTAGGTAGAGAGCTAAGTAGACCTTTACTACCAAGATTTTTAAAAAACAAAAAGAAAAACAATAACAAAAACAACAAAACAACAACAAAACTTACTTTACAAAGATAGACTCGCAAATTGGAAGGTTTTTTTGTTTGTTTGTTTATTTGTTTGTTTTTGCAAGATTCCTGCTTTCTATTCATGGGGTCACTACCAGAATATTTCTTGTCATTAATCCAGAGTTCTGTGAAATATATGGTCCCTCTCCAGCTGCTCCACACATGATCACACTGCTCAGTAACAGAATACTAATGAGATGCCCAGGTTCTTTAACAAGACTGAATGATAGTAATCATCAAAGTACATACAGAAATCTACAATTGCATATGATGATAAAACACCATGTCTACCATATTAATTCATTTAACTTGCAAATAGAAAATTACACCATTCTATTTGATAATATATTATCTTCCAATAGGTTCATCCTTAGAGATGCCTGACAAAATCTCTACCAAACTAATGACATCCAAAACTAAATTAAAATCATTTGGTTCTTCCATCAGCTATACAAAGGTGAGGTATTCAATTATTGTTAAACAGGATACTGGTTTAATTTTCCCTTATTTTTTATTAAAAAGTCATGTAGTAAGAAATACTGATTATTAATTATCCTCTTACAAATCATTCCTAAAATTTATAGACACTGGCACAAGAAATCATTAACCAAGGTCAGAAGAAAATTTTACTATTTTTAAAAAATATTTAATTTTTTTAAGAGAGGTAGGGAGGAGAAGAGGGAGAGGAAGGAGAGGAATCTTAAGCAGGCTCCACACCCAGTGCAGAGCCTAATGTGGGGCTTGAACTCACAACCCTGAGATCATGACTTGAGCCAAAACTAGAGTTTGATGTTTAACCAACTGAGCCAGTTGGTTAAGTATTCTACACTCAACATAACATAGGATTCAAACTCAAAACCCCAAGATCATGCTCCAACTGAGCAAGTCAGTCATGTCACTTCTCTTTTTTTTTTTTTTTTTTGATTAGTCAAGTTTGGTGATGTGCTCCTGACAGTTGAGTCACTTCATCATTCCTGGTTTATCAAAGTTTAAAAAGTTTGGCTCCTCACAGCATCTAACATCAGCTAGGGTCTACTACCTCAAAATAGGTATGGAAGAGGACAACACAGCATTGATATCATAAAACAGTAAATTTTAAGGTGTGGTTCCCAGATTTGTACCACTAGCATCACCCAAGAACATGTCAGAAATGCAAATTATTAGACACATCTCAGACCTACTGAATCAGAAACTTACGTCTTTGGGTCCTAGCAATTGTATTTTAACATCTCTCCGGGTGATTTTGATGGACACTCAAATTTGAGAACCACTGTCTAAGGTTCTAGCATGTGAGAACCTAGTTTTTTACTATCTTTTTGATAGCAGATTTTTTTTTTTTGTAAGGTGTGTTGAGAAAAAAATTAAGACTTATTAGACAGCATTATGATTAATAAGACAGGCAAAATGCATCCAAATCCAACGTAAGCTATCTATTAACCAAGACTCTTCTTCCAATTTAAAATAGTTGGTAAGGATTATTTATATTCATAATTACACTTCCTTGGCTATTTTCATTGCTTCAGCAAATGGTACTAAAAAACACATGTGCAAGACAGGAAGAAGGAAGAAAAGGATTGGTGACACCTGTATCTATCTCCTTTTATAAACAGAAGTTTTCAAGTAAAACATTCGACTTAGCTATGGCTAAGTCTATGGCTTAGTCTATGGCTCACCGGCCAGAACCACTACTCAGGACAATCCCCTACCATCAAGAAATGATGGGAAGGCAAGTATAGCATTTTGTCTTCCCACTCTGTAGAGTTTATCATTCTTTAAGAAAGAACTCATATAGGCAAGGAAGTGTTGACATGGGTCATGGGTTGGTCTATATAATTATAAATAGGAGCTGTCAATCTAGAGTGCCCTAATAAAGTATTTACAAATGATCTTTAAATGTAGTGACACGAGGACAAGGAAAGGTAGAACCCAAGTCCCATGACCCCAAGTTTCCAATGTGGGACCTTCCCCTATATCCAAAGAAGAGACCATATTGGAATGTACACTTTTAGGGTCCCTTGGTGAAGGAAGAGTGACTTTCAACTGCCTGTTGACATTTGTAAGAGCCTGACATTCATGACACTATTTCGGAAGCAGGTTACTGTTTAGAAACAGATAGTGCAGGTCTACCCCTCTTTCTCTTGGAACTGTGGGTCATTAAATGAAATATGATTCTCCTCCTCAATTACTTCTCCCTTGTGGCAAACACACAGCAGCCCTCCTCAGAGTGGAGAGAGATTTAATGCTTTCTCTCTGATGACTGAATGGGAAAATTTTAATTGGGATAGGAGGGAGGCTGGCTTGCCAATTTCTGAAATCCAGCTTTTCCATTATTAAACTAATCTTTATTTTGACTTCTGCTTTGTGTTTTTGTTTGTTTTTAATTAAATATAACCCAAAGAGAAGAAAGGTGCATGACAACTCCTCCAAGCCTCTAAAAAAGAAAATACAATTATAAGGAGACCTTTCTCTGCAACCCACAACCAATGAGGAATATATGACTAATATCTAATAAAATGAAAATGCTAAAGGGATCAGAAATAATTTCAGGAGGTAGAAAGGAATAGGAGTGTAATAGTCAGGATTCCATCTGGAAGGCAGACTCATATCATGTAATAAAGGATCCTTATAGGACTAAATGGAACAATTGTGGAAAAGGGGGAAGTGGGAGGATCAGAGACAAACTACTAGCTAACCTCCTGAAACACTGCAGCAAGTTGGGAGCTTGAAAGAGAATATGGGCAGCTGCCAGGGGGAGACTGAAGAAAAGGTACTGATGTGTAGGGAAACCTGCTGTCTCCATGTCTGCTGGTGAGCCTGGGGTGCTGTGGGTCAGTAGGACTAACAGGTGGAAAGAAGAGCTGCACTCAGAGCAGGAGAGAGTGAAGAGAATCTGGAATCACCTCGTTTCTCTGCATATTTCATGACACCTAATCAATGAAGCCTTCAAAAAGTAACAACAGAGAGAGAGGCAAGATGGCAGAGGAGTAGCAGACTGAAACGATATCAGACCCTCAACTCTATGGTCAACTAATCTTTGACAAAGCAGGAATGAACGTCCAATGGACATTCTTCAATGGACCTCTTCAACAAATGTTGAGAAAATTGGGCAGCCACATACAAAAAAATGAAACTGGACCATTTCCTTACACCACACACGAAAATAGACTCAAAATGGATGAAAGACCTCAATGTGTGATAGGAATCCATCAAAATCCTTGAGAACACAGGCAGCAACCCTTCAACCTTAGCCACAGCAACTTCTTCCTAGAAACATCACAAAGGCAAGGAAAGCAAGGGCAAAAACGGACTATTGGAACTTCATCAAGATCAAAAGCAAAGGAAACAGTCAACAAAACCAAAAGACAACTGACAGAATAGGAAAAGATTTGCAAATGACATATCAGATAAAGGACTAGTATCCAAACTCTATAAAGAAGTTATTACATTCAGCACCCAAAGAACAAATAATCCAGTGAAGAAATGGGCAGAAGACATGAACAGACATTTCTGCAAAGGAGACATCTAGATGGCCAACAGACACATGAAAACGTGTTCCACATCACTCAGCATCAGGGAAATACAAATCAAAACCACAATGAGATACCACCTCACACCAGTCAGAATGGCAAAAATTAACAAGTCAGGAAATGACATATGTCGGCAAGGATGTGGAGAAAGGGGAACCCTCCTGCACTCTAGGTGAGAATGCAAGCTGGTGCAACCACTCTGGAAAACAGCATGGTGATTCCTCAAAAAGTTGAAAATAGAGCTACCCTATGACCCAGCAATTGCACTACTGGGTATTTGCCCTAAAGATACAAATGTAATTATCCAAAGGGGCACGTGCACCCGAATATTTATAGCAGCAATGTCCACAATAGCCAAACTATGGAAAGAACCTAGATGTCCATCAACAGATGAATGGATAAAGATGTGTATTTATATACAATGGAATACTATACAGCCATCAAAAGAAATGAAATCTTGCAATTTGCAACAATGTGGATGGAACTAGAGAGTATTATGCTGAGTGAAATAAATCAGTCAGAGAAAGACAATTATCATATGAACTCCCTGATATGATGAATTTGAGAGGCAGCGTGGGGGGTTTGAAGGGTAGGGAAGGAAAAAATGAAACAGGACGGGATCAGGAGGGAGACAAACCATAAGAGACTCTTAATCTCACAAAACAAGACTGAGGATTGCTTGGGGGAGGGAAGGTGTGGAGAGCATGGTGGGGTTATGTACATTGGGATGGTATGTGATATGGTGAGAGTTGTGAATTGTGTAAGCCTGAAGATTCACAGACCTGTACACCTGGGGCAAATAATATATGTTAATAAAAATAATTTTTAAAAACAGTAATGACAGCTGCCTTGTCTCTGCTTTCCAAATCTTAACACAGTTTCTCTAACTCACTTAAGCCTTAAGAAATATTTCTGGGAAATGTGATTCCAGCCATAAATAAAACCATAAATCCAGCCATAAATAAAGATAAGAGCAAAACCATGCCTCTACTCTGTCATTGTATAACCAAAACATACTCACCTCTCCCCAGAGGACCCAGAGTTCCATATTTCACCTGAGTCACAAGTGATGTCCATTCTTCTTTGGGCTGAATGACACTTGCCCTTTGATGTCTCATAACCTGAATACTGAGCTGCAAGGCTACCCACTACTAACACATCTTACGTTAAAAATCAGATGGACAGAAGATGGGAGAAAAGCAAAGAAAAAGAACTGAGATTGAAAAAAAAAATAGACATTTCACAGTTGGGATTTAATACTCATAACTACAGCAGTTCCTGTTTTTGAAACTGGACATGTAGTCATTGTTGGTATTCCTAGCTTCCCTTTTTTTTTTTTTTTAAAAGATTTTATTTATTTATTTGACAGAGAGATCACAAGTAGGCAGAGAGGCAGGTGGGGGGGGGGAAGCAGGCTCCCCACTGAGCAGAGAGCCCAACGCGGGGCTCAATCCTAGGACCCTGAGACCATGACTCGAGCCGAAGGCAGAGGCTTTAACCCACTGAGCCACCCAGACGCCCCTTCTAGCTTCCCTCTAATACTAAGGTTTTCGTATCCCTTTGGCCTTAGTGAATAAACACTCAGCTTGTCAGTTTTGTTGCTTGCTGAGGTCATTCTTGAGTCATGAGCAGTTATTGTAGTTTTTCCATTAATTTTCATAACAGAAATAGGAGTACTAAGAGAAACCCCAGAAGTCCTCCTGTGTTCTAGACATTCTTTTCCCTGTACAATGATGAATTGTACACAATAATCATCACAGCCAGTACCGCTAGCTCCTTCTTTTCCTCTTGGTTCACTGGCATTAGAAGCTCAGAGTGGCCAGGTGCCAGTCTCAACTTCCAGTTGAACAGAACATTTGCAGTATCCCTTGGTGAAAGAATTGTACTCTGGGAACCAGAAACTTAAATCCAAGAGCCCAAGATTGTAGAGATAGGAAGGTCAAATTCTCCTGCATCAATGAGAATAGAGAAGCCTGTCCTACTTATATCCCTTGCAAAGAAAACATTTAATAAAAATTTTAAATTCTTTTGAACTAAAAATAGAAACTTCTTAAACCTCATAAAGCATTTCTAGGGACACCTGGGTGGCTTAGTGAGTTAAGCCTGTCTTCGGCTGAGGTCATAATCTCAGGCCCCTGGAACAGATCCCCACATCGGGCTCTCTGCTCAGCAGGGAGCCTGCTTCCACCTCTCTCTCTGCCTACTTGTGATCTCTCTCTGTCAAATAAATAAATAAAAATTTTAAAAAAACTCATAAAGCATTTCTAAAACAAACAAAAACCCCCCAGTTACATCAGTTACACTTAGTGGTAAATGTTAACATCATATCCTCCAAGACTGGAAAAGAGATAAAAATGTCCATTCAAAGCAACATTTTATTAGAGGTCTTAAAAGTAAATGAATTGACAAAGTACAACAAAATGATAAAGAGAAATAAAAAGTATAAGGATTGGAAAGAAAGAAAACTGTCACTTTTTCCCCAGACAATTGGAAGTGTATATAAAAATTCAAAAGAGTGGGTGAATATAAATAATTTTAGTGAGTTGGCTAGATACACACTTAATATACAAAAATCAACTGGCTTTAATATAATTGGAAGAAATTTAGACATGAAAAAATTTTAAATCTCACGATGTTGAGTAAAAGAAAAAAGATAGAAATGGATACTTACTGGGTGACTCTTTTTATATAAAGTTTTTAAAACCAGGTAAAACAACTGTGGTGTTAGCAACTACAGTAGTTACATTTGAGGAGGAGGGAAGGACAGAGTTCAAGAAGGGGCATGAGGTAGACTTTTAAATTGAGTAGTTGTTCACTGGTGTTATGTTTTGTGCATTCTTCTACATGTGTATATTTTTCAGAATTAAAACACGTTTTTAATGAAATGAGAAATTATATATTAATAAAAAGAAAAATGATTGAAGTAATAAACATATCCAAGACCTGGGTTCTTTGAAATAGATTAATAAACTTCTGGTTGATCAAAAGCAGAATAAAAAGTAAAAGATTAAATACATAAAACAGGAAAATATAATTGGGTGATAATTATAGATGCAAAGGAAATCAAAAGCATATCAAAATATTTCCTTGTTCAAACATGCAAAACAACTGAAGACCTGGAATTAAAATAAATGATATTTTTAACAGAAATAAATTATTAGAATAACTCAGAATAGAGAGAAAAACAATTCTGAACAAACCAATTAACATGGAAGAAATATAGAAAGCCATCGTGGCATTAACTCTTTCCCCTCAAAAAAGAAAAAAAAGCAACATGACTAGATGGTTTCACAGGTCAATTTTACTACTTTTAAGGAACAAAAAACTCTTATTTTGCCTAAATTATAGAGAAACACAAGAAAACAAATAAGTAAAATACTTTAAAAAAAAATAACTCTACATTCAATGTGGGGTTCAAATTCATGACCCCAAGATCGAGATCATATCCTCTACTGAATCAGCCAGGTGCCCCCACATTCTTAGTTTTTTAAAGCTAGAATAATGATACCAAACTCTAACAAAGTTAGCACGCATAAACACACAAACTGAAAACCATCTCACTTGTGACTGTCATTGCAAAAATTCTAAGTAAAATGTTACCTAACAGAATCCATTAACCCATTTAAATTTTTCTATGACAAAGTTCTATTTATTTCAGGAATTTAAGGATCATCAAAATTAAGGAATATATTAATATATTTCATTATATATTGATCCTATTTCTTTTCCAAGGCACATGGTAGGATGTCTCTTCCTCTCTTCTTGCAGTTCCCTGTGATCATGTAACTTAAACTCATCAGTAAAATAAGAACCAAAATAATATGTGGAAGGTTTAAAATCAGTGGCTCCATTTTCCTCTACTATAGAGACTCTCAATGCTCCAGATGATGACTGCTCTATAAGCCTGGGTCTGGGGGTAAGAACGACATGCAGCTCCTCTGATGTGTAGCATCAGCAGGAAATAAACCATGTTATTCTAAACTACTGAGAATTTGAGGTTATTGATTACTGCAGTATAAACTAACATGTACTGACTGATATATATTAATACATAAAAAGAGGGAATAAGTCACATTATCTTTCATAGATAGCAAAAAATATAAATTTTGAATCCATTTTATTAAAATCCACTTCCAGTTTTGATAAATTCTGAATAAAACAGAAAATCCTAACACATTAATTAAATCCTATATATCTTAAATCAAAAGTTAGCGTCGTGCTTAACAGGAATATACTAGAAGCATTTCCATTAAAGCCAGGAATAAACAGAGTTCTTTATCACCATATATACATATATATATATTTTAAATTGACCTGGATAAGAGAAAGAAATACATGATTTAAAACTTGGAAGTGAGGATATAAAATATTTTCTTTACAGATGATATAAATGGCTTGTTATTATTTATAGTAGCTTTTAGGTGATTCTCAAGTAAATTCAGTGATGGTTTTGAGTACAAAATAAAACCATAGAGAGGCATAATTTGCTTTTAAAAAGATTTAATAATGTAAAGATGTCAATTCTCTCTAAAGTAACGTATAAACCTAACATTAATCAAATGAAAGTGTCAATCATTTTTTTAACTAGATAAACTGATTCTAAAATAATACGGGAAAAATTAATGAACAAGTACATTCAGGAAAATTCTCAAATAAAAAAACAAGGAAACACCAGCTCTATGAAATATTAAAATATCATCAAGGTTACAATAACACAAATTATGAAAGATAAGAAATTTAAAATGAAAAAAATTCTTCATACAAAAAAATACAGATGGTCCCCAATTAACAAAGGTTCAACTTAACTATATTTTGGCTTTATGATGGTGCAAAAGTAAAGAAAAAAAAAGTACTCAGTAAAAATCATTCTTCAAATTTTGAATTTTTGATTTTCACCCAGGTGAGTCACATGACGTATAATACTCTCCTGAGGGTGGGCAGCACCTGTCAGCCACAGCCCCCAGGCAGCACGGGATCACAAGGGTAAACGACTGATACATGTATAACCATTCTGTTTCTCACTTTCAGTACAGTATACAATAAATTGGATGAGGTGTTCAACACTTTATTATAGAATAGGCTTTGTGTTAGACGATTCTGCCCAACTGTAGGCTAACATAAGTGTTCTGAGCATGTTTAATGTAGGCTCCGCTATCAAGTTTAGTATGTTAGGTGTATTAAATGCATTTTAAATATACACATTTCAATAAAAATATCTATTTCCAAATATCAATTTCAATAAAAATATCTATTTTCAGTTTACAATGGATTTATTAGGACATAATTTATGGATTTATATATTTAAATATATGCATATATTCATATATTTAAATATAAAATATACTTATTTTATAATATTTAAATATATTTAAATTTATATATTTATTATATATATTTATGAATATATAAAATATATACATAACATGCATATATTTATAAATATATAAATTTAAATATATATTTAAATATTATAAAATAAGTATATTTTATATTTAAATATGTAATAATTTATATAATTAAATTTATATATTTAAATAATGGATTTATTAGGACATAACCTTATCATAAGCTGAGGAAGATCTGTGCACCATAAATAAAATAAAAAGTCACTCAGATAACTGGTAAAGGTACATGCAACTTTTATCAAAATTGGAAATATTACTTAATAAAGACTACCTGCAATCCAATAAGGAAAAGATGGATAATCCCAGGGAAAAAAATGGAAAGGAATTAAATAGTCAACCAAAAGTCAACAGAAATAAGTACTTTCTACATGTTTGGCAAGTCATGAAAAATTTAACACCATAATGAGAACCCTAGAACATTTTCCTAGGCATCATGCGGTGAGAAAGGGAAGGTACAGAACAGTATGCATAAAATGCTTTCCTTTCTGTACCCCACCAAAAAAAATATATATGCATATACATGTTTGTATGTATTGCACATCTCCTTAAGGCTACATAAGAAACTGATAACAAGTTGGTGATTTTGTGGAAGAGAACTGGTGGCTAAGTGAGAGGAATAAAAGAGAACACCATCATGCACTTTTTTGTAACATTAAAAAGACTTTTTTAAAGCATAGTTTCAAACTTAGAGAATAATTAAGCAGATAGAGTTCCATATACTCACCCCATTCCCTGGCAATGAATGCACCAATGTATGACATATTAACCATAGTGCCTGGTTTACATTAAGGTTCCTTTCTTTATATTGCAGAGTTCCATGGATTTTGACAAATGAATGTCATGTACCCACCATTATGGTATCATACAAGATAGTTCCGCTGCCGTAAAATTTCCTGTGCTTCACCTGTTTACGCATCCTTCCTGCTATCCATGCTCCCCACTTCCCCTGGCAACCACTATTTTTATTGTTGAAATAGTTTTTACTTTTCCAGAATGTCATATAATTGGAATCATACAGACTGTAGACTTTTCAGACCAACTTTTTTCACTTAGGAATGCATTTAAGTGTCCTCCATGTCTTTTCATGGTTTGACAGCTCGTCTCTTTTTATTGCTGAATATTCCATTGCATGGCTGTAACAGTTTATTAAATCACACGTGGTTAAAGTTTGTCATTGTTTTTAGACATTTTCGGATTCAACTTGCAAGTTTTTGCTGACAATTTTTTATATATATGTCCATGAGCTATTGCTCGGCAGCTTTCCTTTCATGTAATGTCTGGTTTTGGTATTAGAGTCATGATGACCTCACAGAATGAGGATAGAATTCATCAGCTAAACAATCTTGGCCTGATGCTTTGTTTTGGAAGGTTAGTAATTATTGATTTAATTTCTTTAATATAGTTCTATTCAGATTATTCCTTTCTCCTGGTATGAATTTTAGTAGCTTGTGTCTTTCAAGAAATTGGTCCATTTCATCTGAGTTATCAAATTTGTGGACACAGAGATTTTCATAATATGTGGACATAGATTTTCATAATATTCCCTTATGATCCTGTTCATATTCATAGGCTCAGTACTGATGATCACTTTGATCTAGTGTTTACAAACACTTCTCAAAATTTTTTCTCCCTTAGTTGTGGCTTGAGGTCTCAAATGGACTGGAGTTGGGTAGTTTTCTTTCCTCTGAATCAGGGTTCCAGAGCTTTTCCTTGTTGGATAAGCCTTGTTAGGTTATGGAGAATGCTCCAGGCTAGTTTCAAAAGGATTTTTTTCTTTCTCCCTGCCTCTAAACACGAGCAAAGTTTTCTCTGGTCTTCACTAGAACCTGGTGAGGCTCCCAGAGGTCAAACTCAAGACACTGTGAAAGTATGGGTGCTCCTAGTGATTAACTCTCAGACTAATTCACATAAGGCTCTAAATTCATCAAAGCATGAAGTGTTCCTACCATGCTAGTGCTTCAGATAAGTTCATCTATATTCTCTGTATTCACTTATCTCCAGTTTTTGAGGCAGTGGTTAGTTGTGCGATCTCAATTCTCTGATGAATCTAAATAATTTTCAGTTTATTCAATTTTTTCTTATTGTGAAGGCGGGAGAACCAATTTCTAAGCACTTTGCTTGTCAGAGTAGAAACTGGAAGTCCATGAATCTTTTCTTAAATTTTGAATTTCATAACAATGTGCTTACATATTCTATTCCTTACCCCCATCCCAAGTAGAGAATTCCACTGAAAAAGTGACATAAATATATTTGGTTAATATTGTAATCATCACTGCATGAGATTTTTTACTACTTGGATCAATCCACATCAACAACTCAAGTCTCTTATTTAGATTAGTATTTCAAAGATAGCAGCAATTCAAGACATAGCTCCAATTAGTCTAATCTCAAGGGTATTTGCATGAAATGCAACTCTGACTAAATGGTTCAGGGTGACCTTGCTTATTTTCTGAAAGTGTTTTAACACAGTCAGGCTCAAGCATTGGTAACTATGTTCTCTCTCTTAATTCTATACAAATTTCCACTATTCTTATTCCTTGACCTTACAGCTAACAGCTTCTATTTTATTTCTGTAAACACATGCATAATCTTTACTTTGGGATGCACAGCTCTAATATTTTTGGACTTTTTAAGGGGCTAATATAAAAATAAGGTTTCTAAATAGAAATATTAACATGTAATAGGAAAACTAATTTATATTAAGTGGAAAATGACTGAAGCTATTATAAATATGTGGTGGCTTAAGTAGCCAAGTATCTTTTTAAAGCCCATTTGTTCTTAAAGTGTCCATAAATCTGTCGAAAGAGCTAGGAATATAACAGCATCCCAGTCTTACACATACTTTTTATTAAAATTTGGCACACTTTTCTTAACTGTGCCCTTTTCTCAATCTTTTCCAGGAAATTAAAAATAATAATGTACAATTTCGTAATGGATTTTGTAGGCATATTCATCAGTTGGAAAAGCTATGAAGCCCAAGAGAAGGCAGAGTTAAAGTATGAAAAATGTCTCTTACAAAGTGAAAAATGTTCACTTAACACTGCTTAGAATAGCTATTTCCTAGAAATAAATTAGGTAAGAGGGCAGCCTAGACAGGCTTTTGCCAATAAGTCACCCTAGAATACTTCGAAGATTTATTTAATGCCTAGTACTAACTTTGCCACCCTGTACTACTCTCAAAAATGCAGATTCTTTACTGTTAAATTTTATTTTCCACAATTTGTCACAGGTTTGATGAGGAGAAATCAGAAACCAAAGATAAAGGAAATAAAGATTTCTACACCATTTTTAACTCCCAAAAGGGAGATAAACACTATGAAATCACTAAAAGGCATCAGCTTGATTTTGTATTTAAGGTTTTATTTATTTATTTAGAGCACAAGAGTTGGGGGGGGCACAGGGAAAGGAAGAGAATCCCAAGTGGATTCCATGCTAAGCGTGGAGTCCCACACAGGGATCAGATCCCATGATCCGGAGATCATGACCTGAGCTGAAACCAAGATCATAACCAACTGAGCCATCTAGGCACCTCCTTATTTTGTATTTGTAAGAAAAATAAAAAATAATAACAAATCTATAAAGTACACATTATCTTCATTTTACAGATGAAATTTTCCTTAGGTAAAGCTAAAAGTTAAATTTCAATGTTGTTACAAAACTCATGATTTAAAACATGGCTTTAAAAAATTTTAAGTAACACATAGTTACAGATTTTAGATAAACAGACAATAAAATCAATTTCTTTACTCAAAGGCAGCCATTATTTACCATTTATATTTATGTATTGCATATTTATACATACCTATCTATCTTAAAGATATGCAGGTATGGGAATCACTGCTTACAAAGAGTTTGGTTCATGCTTTTTCCCCATAACATACCAGGGATCTCTTTCCATGTGCCCATATATTTCAATCCATTTATTAAAAAGACTTATTTTAAGAAACGTATTTTACACTGTATACTTAGGTTATTTCCAATTTTGTATTATAATAACCTGTTGTAATGTATATCCTCTTAGTGTACATCCTAAGACAAAATACTAGAAATGAAACTGCTCAAAATCCATGTTTATTTTTTCATTATGTAGTTTGATCTGTATAATCACCAGACTTCTTTTCTGAAAATGTAATATAAAGTTTAAATCTTTTTGAAACACAGGGGGCCTGGCTTTACTGTTCTTTAAGAATCCTTTCAGCTCTAACATGCTCTAACTGTGGGTTTTATATAAATTAGTGTGTAGTAGTTAATACCAGTCTTTATTTGTGGGTAAATGAAAACCCTGCCTAATTGAACATGAACAGTGTTGTCTTTTCCTAGGGCTAATCATAAGCCTTTTTATTTGAAGTTTGAGGAAAGCATAAGGTTACTCTAATACCTTTATCTTTTGGCTCTTTGAGATTAGTGAGATGAAATATAATTCTTGGAGTACTGTAGATAATATAATGGAGAGGGAGAATCATATTCACTACTAAATCCCTGCCAAATGCCCAGCTACTTAGTGGAAAATTAGTTTTTAATAACATAATAAAACTGTAACCCAACCTACTCTATTGACGTTGAAAATGTCACTTTCTTAGGCAGCACTGGCTAGACCTTACATAAAAAGCCCTTTGCTGTATATCCCAAGATTATCTTTTTTTTTTTTTTTTTTTTTGGAGATACCAAGAACATTAAACATTAGGTCCTTGGGGAATTAAGATAACTAAAAATATGTATTTAGTTGGGAGGAAAGTTACTTCTCACATCTAATGATGTTTATGATGGGCTATTTGTAGTTCAATGTGAAGAAAAGCTGGTTTCTGATAATTATGGTACCGCTTAGTCATGGTGATAATTAAGTTTTCTTAGGGTATTTTTGAAATGTTTAGATGAATGCAAATATAAACAAAACCAGCCTCAGTCTTTGCATTACAGGAAGAAAGTCAATTAACTACAAAATGCTGAACAGCGTAAGACTTTAAGATTTTAAAGCGGGGGTGCCTGGGTGGCTCAGTGGGTTGAAGCCTCTGCTTTCGGCTCAGGTCATGATCCCAGGGTCCTGGGATCAAGCCCCGCATCGGCCTCTCTGCTCAGCAGGGAGCCTGCTTCCTCCTCTCTGCCTACTTGTGATCTCTGTCAAATAAATAAGTAAATAAAATCTTTAAAAAAAAAAAGTTTTAAAGTGATTTGCAGATTCAAAGAAATCCATGATTTTTAAAAATTTTTGTTTCATCTCAAAGTATGGATGACAGAAGCATACAATTTCAAGTACTTAGCACAATCATTATCCATATTATAAAAAATAAACCATCTACCTTTTAAAGGCATAGGTCATATTTTTATTTGTTCATTTTTTAAAAATTAATTATCTTGAATGTAAACTCAGTGAACGCTGAAAATATACAATTTGTTTCTTAATACAAAACACTTATTTATCATTATGGGTAATATGTTCCATTTTCTTCCAACAAAAGTTTCTGAAACAAAAGTGGCAGCCATCAGAGTAATAACTGATTCAAGCAAGAATTATCAATGGAGGTTGAAACTCGTGGGTGAAAGTTAGAAGAAACAGGGTATTTGTAGTATCTCCCTACAAGTTAACTTATTATTTCAAAAGAAAAAAAAATAGTGTTATAATGAAGATACTACTTATGTGTATTGTTATGTATAAATATGATGTTGAGAGCCAGGGTATTTCCAAATAATTATTTAGAGCAAAAATTATAACATTGTTTTCAGGTTCAATAATATATATAGATATATATGTCAGCTATAACATGAAGGATGAGGAGAACATAAAAGGACCAAGACAGTTACGGGGCGTCTACATTTTATACTAACTAGTATAATATTGACTCTAAGTGGATTGTGAAGTGATTGTCAAGATAGATTTAAAAAAAAGCAAGACCGAACTATATATTATTTACAGTTGTAAATTTATATATAATGACACAGGTTAAAAGTAAATGGATAGAAAAATATATACGAGGACAACAGAAAACATAAAAAGGCTGGAGTGGCTATATTCATATACCAATTTAAAAAGACCTCAGACCTCAAGATAAAGTTTACTGAGATAAAGACATCTTTCTTAATGATAAAAGGGCCAATTAATCCGTAAGATATAACACCCAATAGCAAAGCCTTGACTGATTCTGTAAATAAAGTTTTATTAGAACAGAGTCATGCCTATTTATGTACTGTCTAGGGCTGCTTCTTGCTACCACTGCAGAACTAAGTAGTTGTAAGAGAGACACGATGACTCACAAAGCCTGAAATATTTACTATCTGGCCCTTTATAGAAAATGTTTGCTGACTCCTATAAATTAAGTCACAAACAGGGCATGTGTTCGGTTCATCAGTATGTAAATCAGAAGTAAGGCCGTAAACACAATTCGTAACTATTTGAAAAGAGGAAACAGATCAAATTAAAGGTTATGAGTTTTAGGGAATATAACTTGATTAGAAGTACCTTAACATATGTGAATGAGCCTCTGGTAGAAGTTGGAAGTCAAACATTCTCATTTAACTAAGAGTCCTAACTCAAGAGAGTCTTATGTTATATCCTTAACATAAATAACTAGACTTTAAAACAAATAAATACAAATAAAAGGATACTAATCTGACAATTTCCCCCCAAAACACAGCATTAAGTTTTAATGATTATTTGTTTTTGCCCTGACATTAAAAAGAGAGTTTAGTATAAACTTCAATCAGTCCAATTTAAGAGAAGTCTGTATCTAGTCAAGTGGCAAATGTAAATGGCAAAAGGAACTGTGCTAATGTACACTTGAACAAACTCTTCATAGCAAGATTTTTAGAGAATTTGAACAATTCTAATATAATGATACATTTACTTAGTTCTACTTTCTCCATTAGGAAATGGTCATACACACATAGACACACAGAAATCATTTGTAAAACTCTATGGTGTGGCTCAAACTTAAAGTTTTTAAAAAAAGAAAACACACACACACACACACACACACACTCTTTGTTATTTTAACCTGAGGTACACAAGCCTAAAAGGGACAATATGAAAGATGCTATAAGAGACAGACTAGGATAAACAGAAAAAAATGAAGGGGATGTTGATTAGTACTCACCTTTAAAGCTAAAGTACATTTATTTCTCTTTAGAGAGATCAAGAATGACACATTAAAATTGTTGTATTAAAAAAAAGGTTGCTAACAAATATGTGGAGTCTCTGCCTACATAGATCTTCAAAAATAGGCAAATTGAATGTTTTATATAAATGCATACTTACAAGAATGGACTAGATCTGCACTGTCCCCAGGATGGCAGTTAAAATCTAAATTCTTCAGTTGAACTAATCATATTTTAAGTGCTCAAAAATCACCTATGGCTAAAGCCTATGATACTGGACAGTGTATCATAGAACATTTCCAACATTATAAGAAATTCTACTGGGCAGCAGTGGGCTAGGCTCATTGTCTTCTTAAAAGTGTCTACATTGTATAGATAGTTTGATTTTCCCTATAGGTTTTGGTTCATTACTTTATTTTTCAGAACTTCTTGTTTTATTTTACAAAGCCTTTTGTTCTTCAGTCATATCTACTCATTTAAATATTTTTTCATATAAAATTGAAAATGACTGCAATTTCAAAAAACCCCTTATAGAACAAGTAGCAATCTAAAATGTGATACTCTGTACAACGCTTTTCAAAAAAATTTGCAGAAATATACAAAATGTATTCAAGTATATAATAAAACTATGAGTTTGATACCTAACATAATTAGCAAATTATGAAAATATGTCTAATTTCTAAACATAAATTCAGATACACTATAGTTGAAAAACAGAAGTAAATCTAAGTTCACTTAAGTCACATGAAGATACAAATAGGGCAGAAAACACCAAGCAAAATTAATGGTCGGAAACTAGCAATAAAATCAACTAAAATATTAATATAAAAACTCTTCTTAAACACTACTTACACCATTTGATTCAAATGAAAAGTACTGAAAAATTCCCTTGCATTAAAAGAATACATGAATAAGGATATTCAACCTATGCTTTAAAATTAAATGGCCAAATTAAAAACTATTTAAACAAAAGACAATATATTAAATGCAATTCACATCTGAATTAACAAATAATAAATGTCTGAATATGTAGCAATTGTGGAATCCAAGTTATCCTGGTGCAAATCAAAAGAAATTCTTGATTAGAAATGATATGGACAGAACATGGTACATTTTAAAAAGAATAAAAAACTAAGGCTATCTCAAATAATTCTACAAATTATCACTTTTTAAATGTGACAACGTATTCATTTAATACATCTGATATTTTCTAATTTTTTCACATTATTTCTCTACTTTTTGCATTTTTTCAAATTTAGAACTTATACCATATATCTTACTGAATTTTAAATTGCATTTTAAAATAAAATTATTTTAAAGTTACTGAATTCTTTTGTGCTATTTAGAGAAAAACTTTGCAGGCAATGCCACGCTTTCTCTTTTTATACTAATAACTACTTTCAATTTCTTAATCTTTAGGATTGTTACATCAAGAAAGTTTGATTTTGAAATCTAATCACAAATGAGAATAAATTAAAAAGCAGAAGGGAGTGGAAAGCAACTAAGGAAAAGGGAAAAACCTTAGAAAAACAATAATGTAGGGCAAGAAGAATATTCTAATATAAGAACCAAAGAAAGCTTTAAGCAATGAAAGCCAGAAACCGTAAGTAAAACTTTTAAGACCAAATAAAAATATTTATCAGATCAGATTCTTTACTAAATTAATAATTAGATAATAATTTGCTATTGTTTCGGAGTCACAAATTACCTTCCCTACCACACCTCCCCCGGAAGATAAATATGCAACCTCTATATACTGAGATTCACAGTTTCTGGACTTATTTTTCCACCACTTAAACTATGGATCATTGCTATCATGTGAGAGTGTTTGTTCAACTCCTCTTGCTGAAGTTTCACCAATGACTCTTTCTCTTCCAAACGACCTTCTAATTGGGCCTTTTGAACTTCTAGTGAGGAAGCCTAGGAATTGGGGGTAGGGGCAGGAAGGAATCCAGGAAAACAAACTTAGTATGTCTTCCTTTCACAGATATTTTAAGATGTCCTATTTTTCATTTGTAAAACAACTATGTCAAAAGACACATTACAAATATGTTTTATATCTTAGTCAATTAAATTTTATGGTAAGCTTAAGATAAATAATTATTAAACAATATAATACAAATTGGAAAGACACATTCAATTTGTCTTTTTAAGTCATTATTAGCAGCTGAAATTTTGCAGAAAACAGTACACATCACAATTTAGAATCACTATTAAGATGACCACATTAAAGGAGAACCAGGAAATCGGTAAACGTGGCATTAGATTTTATGCCTCTTCTTCACTTGTGCTCTGTAGTTGTTCAAATGGTCATTTAATCCTGGTGTGTTCTCATCTTTCTAGCAGCAGCTGGGCCAGAAAGTGCTATTGATAGCTAACACACACAAACAACCATGATAAAGTGGAATGAACAGTGGACTTAGATTCAGAATACTGAATTAGCTTTGTGACACACCCTCAGTAACTCAAAACTCAGTTTCATTTGTAGGTTGAAAACATTTGATACTTATATATTAATATATTTGCTAAGGAGAAGAGTATTAAGAAAAATGTTTCAGAGTTCTTGGCAAATTATAAAGTTCTTAACAAATAGGAACTCCTATTATTATTCCTTTCCCTAAAAGCTGGGAGAGGCAGCCAAACACAGCCACTTGTATGTGACCTTCAGATCTGGGAACCCCTTCATGTATTCTTTGCCCACTAAAAAGCAGTAAGTGCTGGTACACAATATATATTTAATAGGTTTTTCATGATTTTAGGAAATCAGGTTTTCACACTGCGAGAGAGCCTTTACTAAAAAACTGTCAATTCTAAGACTATAATATCTTCTAAATAAAATTACTAACGAACCAGAACTTTAATTTACCCAAATTCACCTCTTCTACAAAATCAGACTTATTCATCTACTACCAATGAGAACTCAACAGATTCTTACCTTAATGCTCAGTTCTTTTCTTATCTGTTCTGTTCTATTTAATTCCTTTCTAAGGATATCAATGGTTTCTTCCTTATCTTCCCTTTCTTTTTGCAAGATTTTAATTTTTTCTTCTTGTACTTTTGTTTTTTGTTGCAAATCTTAAAACAAACAAACAAACAGTCAGCTATATGGTTAGAGGTTGCATACTGATGTTACCCTGAAAAGGTTAATTAGCCACTATGTCATTAGAGCAAAAGAACGACAACTGGGAAGATGAAGAAATGCCTTGTTGAAAATAAAAGTTCCACAGTTTTGATGAATAGAAAATACCATGACACTCTTCCTGTGGGCCAGTATTCTATAGAAAATGCCAAATCTCCATGTCTTTCCCTCTTCCTCTGTCCCTGATATTGTATGCATAGTTATGAGGGGAAAGACAATCCTCATAGATCAAGGGTTAGAAAGATATAAAAAAAAATATAAAAAATTATTTAGGCAGATGTCTAAGGCAAGTGAGTTAGAACAAAAATGTTTTTGTGGATCATTTCAGAGCTACTGCCATTAGAAGCTGGTAACTAAAAGTTACCTAGCACTGCCACCTGCTGTTACATTCTTTTAAAACTCTTTCTTTTGAAAAGACAATCCTTTCCTCGAATTCCCAGATTAAAAAAAATATATATTGCTTTTTCAATTTAATCAATCTAACTAAACTCTTCTGTAAAATGTTATGGCAAGAAAAGAAAAGTTATTTAAAATGTGATTTAAGCTTTAAAAAAGGGAGAGAAGTAGAAAATAAATCATGCTTTGATTCTTCTACCAACATAAGATATGTTAAAAAATATAGACAATATATTAAATAAGAAGTTAAAACTTACTTGCTAGCTTACATTCTCTGTCTACTAGTTGGTTCTGTACTTCTTTTCTCTGTTCTTCTTTCTCTATTAATTGGGCAATAGTTCTGAAGTTATAAAAAAATATAGAAGAACACATCAAGGAAGTATTTCATTTCTTTTTCTTTCCAACAAGTATTTTAAGAGCAAATTAATAAGAAGAGTAATTACCTTACATTTTGTCAAATATGTATTTTATATCTAAAATAAGTGGTAATTCTATTAACTTTATCTATAAAAAACAATGCTCTGTATAAAGAGAATCACTGTTTTTAAATAATCCAAAATAATTAGAATTAAGAACTAGAGATTTTACTTTTCATTTTGTTGCTTGAATGACTCATTCAACTTTTTCACTGTCTCAATTTGTTTATTCAGAGAATCACATGTCATCTGCAAATCTTTATTCTTCTTTTCATTGGTTTCATTCCTGAAAAAAGACAAAATGAGTTGATATTTTTAGGGAGGCAAACATTTAATGGAAAAAAGAAACAGTGTCGCTTATTATCTCATCAAACCAAACTGCATACACTGAAGAAGAGGAATGTCATGAACAAGCAGGCCATAAAGAAAGATGAACTCTAAAAGACATAAAGATTTATTTTGGCTGACTTAGGAGGTAATATTTACTATAAAAAGGAAAAGTACGGGGCATTTACCTCATATTTATGGATATAGAGCTTTATGGATAATATTGCTCTACATAATTTGCTATATATATTATAGTTATTTTCATAGTTAGATCCAGAAAATTTTTAAAAACTTCTGTAAAAGGATGTAGTTTATTAAAAAATAAAACTTAAATCTGCTATTGTTAGCCCCTTGGGCATAATGTATGTTTAATTAAAAATGTCAAATTAATGATGTAGTTTGAGATACTAAACTTCACTTGCCTCTTCAGAGCTCTGCATCTAACAGTTCTGCTTAGTTTACTAGCAAAGTAAACACAGAAATACTTTCTAAAGTGATACTTTGACGCCCAAGTATTTTAGGCATAAAATGTCCTTTTTACTTCACTAAGTACAAACTGGTAGCACTGGCCAAATTTGCCTAGAAGTGTTTTATCTGTCCCATGTGGTTTTTACAATTCTGAATCTGAATGCCTTTAAATAGTCCCTACCATTAGCGATGACCTTTCTTCCCCCAGCCAACTTCATTATTTGTCCTGTCTGGCCCCAGAAGGCAGGAATTTTATCTCTTGGCCCCTCACTCACTATCTGGAACATCAACGGGATGTACAAGTGGTTCCTGGAAACCCCGTATTTCTGTGGGGACCAATGCTTATTACTTTTTCTCACATCCTGACTTAACACCAATAGTCCACTCTACCAGGGCTGCCTAAAACAGATTTTGGAGAAAGTTATTGCTGGGAGAAAATATCCTGTTTAGGAAATTTTAATGTCACAAATTTTCTAGATGTATATGTTTTCCACCCTTCATTTTTATTGATTGGCAAATAAGCATATAGATCTTACAGAGTTAAAATCTTCTAGATCTCTATATTATAGCATAGATAGAAGATTTTTTCAAATCTTAATCAATGTTAAATTATAAATTAAAAAAAGAACAAGTTAATTGGAATGTTTTTATTGTTTGGTAGAGAATCTGTAATTGTTCTGGGTCTTCTTTATATCTCAGTTTTAAAATTGACCTAAAAGATTAAAAGAAGGAAAGCATGACAAAGGAGGAAAGCATGATCAATCTCGTATTTTGTTAGTAGGCATGTAAGCCTTTTTGAAAGGAAACTTGTCAATCCATCAAAAACCTGAGAGCACATATTCTTTAACCCAACAATTCACCTGTTAAGAATTTATTCCACAGATAAAGTCACATATATAAGTAAACCATATTCAGTGACATTAAGGAGAAATAATGAGTACAAACTGAGAGATGTTTTAAACACTAACACCTGAATTCCCGTGTTATGAGACTGGAAATTGGATATGTTCAATTGAATATGAAATTGTTCATATTCAACACATTTGATGTACAGAAATGGCCAATTCATATGGCTCAACTTAACACAAATTATGACAACTAAGGTCCTTCAACATTTATGGAATGCCTGACTGTGTACTGAGTACTGCTGCAGGCCATAGGGGTTTGTCAGTGAACAAAGCAGATCAACTTGTTCTTGTGGTATTAAAACCCCAGATGACTGAGGACTGCATGAATACATGAAAGAAGCAGTGTCGACTGGAGAGAAACAAAGAAACCTGTATTCTATTTCTGACTTTGATCCTAAGTTTGAGTAAGCAATACTTCATTTACCTGTGATGTAAGTTTCTTGTCAACTCCTTAACTTATGGAATTATCAGAATATGTGAACGTTTACAAAAGGATTTTAGCACCACAGAAAAGAAATACTGTGTGTTCATTCTACACTCCTAACTTAACACAGAAAATTTTACTTTATTAATTTACCTCTGAACAAGTTCCATGTAGGATTTTGTCAGTATTTCATGTTCTTCAGCCACAGACTCTAATTTCCTATTATGTTGGAAGAGATGCTCAATATCACTCTGGGCTCTTTCTGATTCAACCTGCTGTGCCTTTAGCAACACACCAAGCTCTTCATTTTTTCTCTCTACTTCTCTCAACATACCAGCAAGTGTCCGTGCCTAAAACAAAACCAAACAGAACACAGACTTTTCTACTTCCATGTGTATTGCTGGCTCAATTTCTACAATTTAAAAGATTTACTAAATATCTAAGAGGCAAGCATCTATTTGGTTATATAAAGTTTTATTAGTCACATATACTTATTAATTAACTACTTCTAATAAATCTAACACTGTTACATTTTTTTTACTTAAGAGATTGTCCTGACTAGAAAAATCTCGGCATGACCAGACGCAAGGAAATTAGCACAATTATAACAACAAGAAAGTAGGTCTACATTCTGTACTTAATTAAAAGGGTATGTGTGGTCCCTGGGGCGAGCCATCAACACTAAACCATAAAGTTTACACAAATCAGTTTTCCCATTTCAGGTAAATATTAAAAATAAGATCTTAACTGTATCACAGATGTTTAAGCAACACTTAAAATTAAGCTAGCACAATTAGGGAATACAGCCTAAATTAATATGAAAGTATTTGTGACATGAAACATTAAAGAAACAGAACACTAGAATGAGAAGTGAACTCCCCCCAACACCCTTTAGCCTGAAAAATACTCTTATATTGAAATGCCACATAAAAACCTAAGCCCTTCTCTTTTTTTTGACAGTCTATAAAGCAGTAATACCCCATTATTTAGCGTTATTTTTTATAAGAAACCTTTCCAGTAAAACAGATAAAACATTAAATTCTCCAATAAAATGCAAGACATGTCCAACAGACATAGAATATAAGAAAATGCTATGGGAAGGGAGAGGACAAAATGATTTTAATATCACTAATTTTCTTTGTTGAAATTTATGATAAATCCAATACATTGTTAAGACAAATGAATCCACGTCAACAGGAGAAAAGGAAAACATGGTTATATTTATTTATATTTTTTTCAAATATGAATACTCTGAGAAGACTCTAAAGGTATTTTATGTGTCACTGACTTTAATACCTCTCAAAAATCAAATGACTTTATTACAGTTCATCATAAATGATATCAAACTGTTGAGACTCTGTTTATATTTGCTAGGAATTTCATATTACTGCAGTAAGCTCTCACTCCTAATGTACATATTGTGTGTATATGTGCGCACAGCACAATGTCAGACTTTCTGAGCACCTACCATGTGCCAAGTACTGTGCTTGCTAGGGCCTAGAGATACCGAAACTATCTCGAACATCAAGGGTGGGGAGCAGGGTTGTATTGTATAATTTTCACATGTATGGGAAGGAGAAGACAAGAGACAGCTTCCTAAGAAATGGAAGTATTTAAACTAAAATATGAAGGCTTATTAGGAGTTAGGCAGAGAAAGAGGAAAAGGTGTTCTAGACATGGAAGAGCAAATACAAGGACAGAGAAACCTGAGTATGTCAACTAACTGCAGAGCAATAGAACTGCATAAGAAACTGCAAAGAAATCTGATATAGGTGATCGCAGAGAATGCATAGAAATGCAAGGAGATGAGGAATGAAAGTAATTTTAGAATCCTACGTGCCAAACTAAGGAATTTAAAATCATCTGCTGAGTAAAATGGTAAGCCACTACAGGTATATACCACAGAAGCAATAAAATCAGATTACAGCTTCAGAAGTCACTGTAGGGGAACAAGGGAGGGTGGAACCAAATACAAAAAGATGACTTGGGATGCACGTAGAGGGTGGGTGAAAAGAGGGCTCCAGACTGAAGGTAAAAAGACTAACTGGAGGATTTGCTATGATTCATATAAAAAATGAAAAGAATTTGACCTGTAGCAAATAGTAGCAAGAAGAAACAGGCAGGAAAAGGTAATATTTAGAAGGTAGAATCAACTGGATTTGGTGAATGACTAATTGTAGGAAGTAAACTGTATGATTTCCAGGATTTTTATCTAGAACTCTTCAGAACAAGATGGAATATATAAAAAAGAGTAAATTTTTGAAATGGGTGATGAGTTCAGGACTGTTCATACTGAATGGGAAGTATTTGCTATATATTTAAAAAGAGCTATACAGGAAGCATTAATGCTTAGTGGAAAGTATCTGGGCTCAGCATATAAAACTGGTAACATTAACATTCTGGTAATGACTGAATCCCTGGACTATTTAAGGAAGGGCAAAGGACTTAGAACATAATGCCAGGAAAACCCAACATTTAAGGGTTGAATGGATGAATAGAAGTCCTTAAAGGATATAGAAAAAGAATATCCATTTAGCGTAGAAAGAAAATCAGAAGATATTGGGGTGACCAAAATCAAAGGGGGAAGGAGGGAGTAGTGAAACGCTGAGAACAGTTTACTTCAAACACTAACAAAAATAAAACTAAAATTTCGTACATGTTCTGCTTCATTTATTTTTCTACATATCAGATAAGTTTTTATATTGTACACACCTCTGTCTCAGCTTGAGTTCTTTGACAGCGATATTGAGCAATCAGTCTATCAGCCTGTGCAAGGGCTAGAGCTTTTGCTTCCAAAAGATCTTGTAGCCTGCTTTCTTTGGACTGTAAGAAGACAAACCATTTATCTTTATCACTTACCAGAAAAACATCTATTAAAGCTCAACTGTTATGTATAGTTAAAATAAGCTTGTACTCACGGCTAATGTGGACAGTTTCATCTCATATACATCCATTATGTCAGATATTCTCACATCATTAATTTGTTCCTTTACCTAAGTTTTAATACAACAGTCAAAAATCAGAAAATCAGAAATTTTAACACTCAACACAATAAAAAAAAAAAATGCCTAGTGTGAAACCAAATCATTAAAACTTAATGGTAACAAAGTAAAAAAAATTAATCCTGTATTAGGCAGTTCACAAACATTTCACTAACCTGGCTATTGCAGAAGAGTATCTGGGTAGGACTTGATATGCTTGTGGGATATATTTCTTAAACAGAGGGAGAGGATGAGGGTGGACTAACTGGGGGAAGACTAGGGGGAAAATGATTGGTGTTAAAATGTGGGAATTTTATAGCTAATTTTTTTCTTTCTTTCCAAACTTTCTAGAATGTTGTTATTTTCATATTAAAAGATAAGGTTTCATTGATCAAATTGGCATCTTAAGTTATTTAAATAAATGTTATAATCAGGAGTGATATTTAGTTGGTATGTACCAGGCAGAATCCCATTTATAATGGTTATTTACCACTCACCACCATTCCAGCCTGAAGTTTCTCTATTAATTCCTCAATGTTCAATCCTGGAACTCTAGCTTTCAAAAGTGGAGGAGTTAAACATTTTACTGATGTTGGAAGACTGTGATTTAGAGATTGCAAGGGCATTCTCTTGGGCATATGTTCTGTTTCCTGTTGTCTATAGGCATTGTTTGCTGCTATACTTTCTCCAAGTCTGAATAGGAAGAAAGAAAGAAAGAAAGAAAGAAAGAATGAATGGATGGATGCATTACAAAAAAATAGTGGAAGGAGAGCCTGGGTGGCTCAGTCAGTTGAGGGTTCAACTCTTGATTTCAGCCTAGATCATGATCTCAGGGTTGTGAGATAGAGCCCTGCCACAGGCTTTGCACTAGTTTGAGATTGTCTCTCTCCCTCTCTGTCTGCTCCCCCACCCCACTTGTACCACACACTCTCTCTCAATAAATAAAATCTTAAAAAAAAAAAAAAAATAATAGAGGAGGGTGCCTAGGTGGCTCAGTGGGTTAAGCTTCTGCCTTCAGCTCAGGTCAGAATCTCAGGAACCTGGGATTGAGCCCCACATCAGGCTCTCTGCTTGGCGGGGAACCTGCTTCCCCGTCTCTGCCTACTTGTGCGCTCTCTCTGTCAAATAAATAAATAAAATCTTAAAAAAAAAATAGAGGAAAGGGTAGTTAGTATAGAATTAGAGAATATTTAGAATGGATCTTTTTGGGGAATATACGCCTTCAAATATTTTTGAAATAATCTTGGATCTATGATGAAGCCACATTTTGGAAAATACCTTAAATACTGTCAAGTAAATGCTTTTCTACTTACAATCCTTTATAATGACAATCTCACCTCTTTTCTGGAGACATTAGAACTAGTCTGTAAGTATGGATTATTTGTTAAACTTAAGTACAATGTTATTGCTGTTGGTAAGAACATCCTTCTTACCATGGGCAACATCACCTGTCCTTCACCTATGTCCTTCATTCTTACCCTTTCTCATTCAGAATCTTCTCACTAACCTGACTCCCATCCTGCCCCATTTATCGTGTCTTGTTCCTGCCACAGGGTCTTTCAATGAGCTGTTCCTTTACTAGAATATTCTTCCCACCAGATCTGTATAGAGCTGGTTCCATCTTATTATCAGCTCTCAGTACAAATTCACTTTCTCAGAGAGCCCCCTATACCCATACTGACATGCACATTATGAAACTTAATTTTTTTAACTTGTCTCCCAACTAGAATATAAACCATATGACAGAGGTTCCCAGTCTAATTTACTGCAATATCTAAAATGACTAGAAGAGGGCCTGGCACATACTTGGCCCTCACCAGATGGAAATGTACACCAAAAAACGTACTTATGTACCCACCCACCCATCTAACATATAAATTTACCTTATTAAACTAAGATGATATAAACAAAGGCATAAAAAGACATAAAATAAATGAACACCTGACATAGTTTCTAAAGAGAAAATTATGTAACACCAGTAAGACAGGGGCAGCCAAGATATAAAGAAATGGTAGGAAGATCTCATATACAGGGTCAGAGGATGAGACTCCCACTTTCAGTGAAGCTGAAGCATTCCATTCTGAAACACAGGGGCTTTCCTTTATGTCAGATTACCACAACTGGAGCAACCAAGCTCCAGATGAATGAAGCAGCTTCATAGATCATTTCCAGATCTTAACTTGAGAAACTCCCTATCTGTCCATTTGTTTAAAAATATTTACAATGAAGAGAATTCTGATTATGTGGTCTCTAGGTCTTATTCTCCACAGTTCTTAATCTCTTAATTTATGACTAAATTATTAATTCTGAAAAATAAGTTTCTAAGTCAGTTAAAAGAAATAGCAGAGGGACTCCTGGCTCAGTCAGTTAAGCATCTGCTTTTGGTTCAGGTGGTGATCCCAGTGTCCTGGGATGGAGTCCCACCTCTCCCCATGTCAGGGGCTCCTAGCTCAGTAGGGAGCCTGCTTCTTCCTGCCCCTTCCCCCACTTCTGCGCACGCTCTCTCTCACTCTCTCAAATAAATAAATTCTTTAACAACAGAAAAATAGCAAATATTCTCCTAATGATTGAAATCAATGAGAATAGTGGGCAATTCTGCCTGGCCACTATCTATTTTACTTTCTGATAAAAGCACAAAATTTTTTTTTTTTTTAAATCCTCCCACTGCCCCCAAATTAACTTTCACTTCATGTAGTTCTCACAGTTGAACCCTTGTTATCTGCCAAGGTCCTTCAATGGCAAATGACCCAGATTTGGTCAACAAAAGTGATGCTTAGGTTTATTTAAACAGGGCACCTGGGGCAGGTAAGCTCAGGTCATGATCCTGGAGTCCCAGGATCCAGTCCCACATTCAGCTCCCTGCTTAGCAGGGTGTCTGCTTCTCCCCCGAACCTCTCTCCTCTCATGTTCTCTCTCATTCTCTCAAATAAATAAATAAAATCTTAAAAAAAAAAAAATACTTATTTAAATAACTGGGAAGAGAAGCTTTTTGTTTTCTTTCCTGCTTTGTTTTTGTTGGTTGTTTTTTAGTCCTAAAAGCCATGTTGTTTATTAAGTGTTTAATCTTTTAGAGCAGTTTCCCATTTTATCCTCTGGCAAACCCTTAAGCTGAAGATATTCTTCCTCACATCTAATCTGAATGTCTTTTTTTTAGGGGAGGGGGGCATATAGCTGACACAGGGAAAGCTCATTCTATGTAAGAACTAAACTGGGTAAGATATAAGCATAGTCCAGAAGCTACTATATCAAATAGAGGAAGTGAGAGAAAGAGAGGCATAGTGCCTGAAAAACATTTAACCCGTCTGAAGCTAGTTTTTCCCTGAGTATACACCTGGTCTTTTCAGGTACTGAAATCAAATTTTCTTTTAATCACTTGAAAAATTACCAACATCAGAAGTCTCTGATTCACAGAATTTCTAATCTCTCTGTGTTGAGGACTATTAAAGAAACACAGCAGGATATTCCAGGACCACAAGAGATACACTGCAAATGACTACAACTCACACTAAAGCAGGAAAATCTGGCAGTGGAGCAGCTTCCAACAATATTCCCAGTCCAGACTGTACTTGTTCTCTATTATCTGATGTTAAAGCAAAAGCCAAGGGAGTAATCAGGCGTGGATCCTAAGCAAATCAAGAAACCAAAAAACAACAGGCACAAGGAATAAATAATGTCAGGATTTTTAAAGCAAGGTGAGTAAACAGAGCTAAACCATAAAATAATTCCAGGCAAATTCTGAAAGGTTTCTATCTGCTGTTTGAATGTATTCATTAGCCTTTACTTTGTTATAATTATCTATGCAGTCAATATGAACACTAGCTTTGAAAAAATCTGGCAAAAGTTTTGTTGTGCCTATGAAAATCACATCTTACATATTATGATGAATTTAAAATATGATCCACAACTGACTGATATTTTGAATTACTGTTTTATTTTTCTAGCTACCTTTAAAAGAAAATCTGACTGTAAGAACAAATAATCATTTCCAATAAAAGTAAAAAAAAAGTAAAACTCAAATTAACTAGAAAAATTCTAATTTTGTCACTGAAATAATTATATTTAACACACAAGTCCTTCATGTCAGTAAATATTTTACATTAGTACTGTAAGCTCCAAATCATTTATTCTGAAAAAATCTCCTAATTGACACAAAATCAGTTTGACCCAATTTTTAAGTTGTTAACAGAGAACAAATATTAAAATATGAATCCTTTATAATTATTTACATTTTACAATGTTGAGGGTCTTGTAAGTACTCAAGTATAATCTTATGCCACAGAACCATGTTAAAAGCTGGGCTTTAGGGTGGCTCAGTGGGTTAAAGCCTTTGCTTTCGGCTCAGGTCATGATCCCAGCACCCTGGGATCGAGCCCCGCATCGAGCTCTGCTTGGCGGGGAGCCTGCTTCCCTTCCTCTCTGCCTCTCTGCCTACTTGTGATCTCTCTCTGTCAAATAAGTAAAATCTTAAAAAAAAAAAAAAAAAAAAAAGCAAAAGCTGGGCTTTATCTCCATAACCCTCATTGTAACCCTTCATAACTGCTCCCATGGAGGGGAATTCATTATTTTCATTCTGTAGTTAAGGAAGCTAGAGCTCAGACAAGTGAAATAGCTTGCTCAAGTCTGCAATGACTTGACTGACTGGTGGAGTCAACATCTGAAGCCCATCTCTTCAGCATTATGCTCTCCAAAGCGTACAAGGGGCTCCTGTATAAGGTTTCAGTTTTGACTTCTACCCTGTCTATATAGACCAGAACCATCTTTGTTTATTATAGTAACTCAATTCACACATGTTTGCTAAGTATCTATTTTAAGTCAGGTTTTGTGGCTATCAAGGTAAACATTAGAGCTCTTATTCAGCTACCATCATCAAAATTCGTGAGTCAGCTATTCTCTGCATACCCTCTCTGGTCTTACTATCACTCACAATCATGTCCTTTTCTTCCAGATGTGTCCCTTATCCCCTTAACACTCGACATCATCAATCCCAACCAAAAACAAAAACTCCAAAACAAATAACACTTCCCCTTCACTGCAGTGCTATTAGAAATAAACAAAAAAACCTAAAGTATGGCACAAGAAAGGAAAAAGGCTGAAGAAGCTCTACTATCATGAACATCCTATACATTATAGTCACAAGCATTTATGTTCAATTCCTGCAAAACTACGTAAAATTACAGTGTACTGGGAATAAAATAGCTACTTAAGGCAATTAACTCTTTTCTGATAGCCAATTCTAAGATAAACAATTTCTAAACCTCAAAATATTAAAACAGAAACTCACACTTAGGAAGCATTTATGTATGAATAAACTTCAATATTTGAAGAGTTTACACTCACCTGAAGGATTTTATAGAAGCTTACTTCCATACCAGGAACCAACTGTTTAAGTCTGTTCATCAAATCAAGAGTTTTCAAAACTACATCAGCAGCAAGTTTGCTTAAAAATAAATATTTAAATTAGATAACCAAAAAGTTGCTTAGAACTTTATTTCTGTCCATGATTTTACAGAAATTCTGAAAAAACCAACACTTTTGTTTTTAAACCTCAGGAAGATAAAGTATTGTTTCTTTTGAGAAGTAAAAATATAACAGAGACTAGCATCCTTATAACCCAACACCCCAAAAGAACAAATTGGCATTAACAGTCTAAATTCAGACAGTGTTTTCAAATACCACTGAGCTTCCACTTTCTGAGCCAAATTACCAACAGCATCAGCAAAACGACCTACTTAATTTTTAGCTATTTCACTGGAATATCAATAAAGGGCAACCTTAAGCAATACAGAATACCTTACATTTATCAAATAAATTATACTAAGCCATGTTCTTAGCCTCATACCACAAAAGGAGTATAAAAAAGTAAAAAAAAAAGTAATCCTTGTTCTTGAGGAGCACAATTATTGACAATTATGTCATTTATGGAAATTGGAACAAATCAATGTCTAGCATTCAGGTCCTCAATAAAGATTTGTTAATGGACTTAATTCATGCGGAAAAGGAGCAATAAAATAATCTATCTCTCTCATCACTATCAGTGAAAATTCACCTTTAAACCATAAGTCTTAACATGCTTAGGAAAAGAACTGTCTTTTTTAGTAGGAAACCTTCAGTAGTAACTGATTTCCTGGTAATAAAAAAAATGACCTTCTGTTTTTTCATGCCTTTTTGTTTAAAACACAAAATTACTGAGGCAATGTCAGAAAGAACCTCCAGAAAAGAACTATGAAAGACACTTCAGGATAATCAAAAATTAAAACAAAAAACAAACCTAAACAATGAAAAACAAATCATGGATGTTAAGATTATCCTTTCTTCAAGGCATGTAATCTATGAATTGAATGAATTTTTAAAAAATTATGAAAAAACTTGTTAATTCCCTGCTATACCTTGAGTTAATAGTTCATACCCAAGGATTACCTCCAAGAGGAGAGAATCACTAGATCTTTTGATTTTTATTATGTTTGGTATTACCATTTTGCCATTTGGATTTTATATACTCACCACAATTCAGAATCTGCTACCTTTGTTCCAAACCCCAGATCAATCTTGCCGTATGTAAATTGTTGTTCTATCAAAGTGGTACATTTGATAGTAGTCAGAGTTTTTGCAACGTGCATTTTTAGAGAATCATCTCCACACAGAGGTTAAGTTTTGTTAAGGAATACAAACAAAAAATTCTCAAAAAACCCCTTATATTCGTATAGCACTTCACAGTATTAAGAGTGATTCCATACAAATTATCTTGTCACTGCACTTCCATATAATCATCGTTACATTAGCTCAATGACAGATTAGGAAACTAAAGCTTAGAGCATTTAAGTGACTGGTAAGTGGCAAGAGATGGGACTGACACCATGTCTGTTACTCTGCTGGATGTTAGTATTTTCTTAGAAGCTTATTACAGTGGTTCAATATTTGCTGAACTAAGGGAAGTCATTTTTTTCTATTTTGTAATATTGTAAGTTAACTTGAGTATCATTTAAAAAGTATCAAATTTGGCTTAAAACCGTACCAATTCTGAGGCCTGCATATATTACAGATAGATATCAACAATCAAGCAAAATAATCATGTGTCTCTACAGCAGTGGTTTTCAACTTTAGCTGCATGTTAGAATCATGTGAGTAGTTTGATCAATCAATCACAATCTCCCCACTGCCCACACACCAGGGCTCTAGATTACTCCAATCAGGTTAGAATTGCTGGAAGTAAGGTTCAGGTGTCAGGATTTTTAAAATGTTCTTCAGGTTATTCTAATACATAATCAGGATTGAGAATCACTGCTGTAGGGAAGAGAAAAATTAAGGAGCAGTAACTCTGAGAAGAGAGTAAAAAGATGTGGAATTTGCTCTAGGGCAGGACGAAGTTGAACAAATTCTTACTACTGAGATATAAGGAAACTTGACCAAGTAAAGATAAAAGATCTGGTTGAGATATAAAGGTTTCTTGTTGATAATAATAAAAACACATTAATGAAATATTTTTTAAAAATGGGACTTGGGCTTCAAAAGGCTTAGAATTAACTGATCTAAAAGAAAAGAGCAAACATAAGAAAAGACCTAAGAAAACCTGAATACAAAAGTTAGGCGGTGACACAAATTGAACTCAAGGTTTTCTTTTTTTGTAATGAATGAAATTGTCTTGACATGTGTCTTTTTTTATAACCTAGTATATCACCTTTATTAAAATATTTCTAGAGGCTTTAACTTTCAGTAAAAATTAGAATATAAGCTAAAATACTAACAACTTTACCAATGTTTGTTTATTCTCTGATACAATGAACCAGTGATGGCCCCACAAATCATCCAGAGAAAGCAATTAGCATTAGATAGTAATAAAGCAGTTATTTTAGAATGTATCTCTTAATCTCAAATTGCAGTAAAAATGTACAAATCAAGTTTAAAAAGTTTAAAAAGTTAAAAATTATGAAATATTCTTTAGTTTAAAAGTTTTACTAGAAAAATAAGGGAAAAAATTCTGGACAACTTCTTCATAGACTCCTCATTGAGAATTAGTTCTATAGTTTAAACTCCAATTCAATAATCCTGAATTGATATACAAGTATGAGGAGTGACACATTTACAAACAAAGACAAAATTGCAGTAAAAGTGATGCTAGAAAAAAATGAATGGCTAGTTTCCATGTTTTAACAGTAAAGGATATTTAACAAAACTTCAGTGGCCTTGACCATCCTTTCACATTTTTTTTTTAATAAGGCTTCATCTAGATTTTGTTCTGTGAACTGAAGTTGATCAAGGATTGTAGGCAGCAGAAGGGTCACAAAACGGTCAGCTGAGGAACAGTTAGCAGTATCTACAACGTCCTGGAGAATTAACCACCACCAGTGATGAAAAATAAAGATGGAATACAGAACGCAGAGTCATCACCGAGCAGCAACATTCTCATCAAATCTCTTCTAATTACTTCAATATTTAATTGACCTGTGTCTCCTATTTAAAACCTACCCTTTTATCCAATTTAGATGGCTATGATGACCTTTTTCTTAAACGAAACAATAAGGTTTTAAGCTACTTAACTGCAAACAAGACTTTCCCAGGGATTGTGTCCATGATTTGAAAACAAGAATCCTGAATTTGTTAAGTGCAATTACAATAATTAAATAACTATCACTGGTCTTAATACTTTACAATCATGAATAATTTCCATCAGAATCTCGAAGACTTTTTTAAATGCTAAAACTGTTTAACAGTTAAGACCAACATAAAACAGAGTAATTTGTCCATCAGATCCAGTCATGAGGGAAATACTCTAAGATACTGTGGTAGGCAGAATGAGTACAAAAACAGGGACAATAGTACAGAATGCTAAGTGAGCTAGAAAGTATAATAAAGTGGAATGTAATGGCCTCTAGGGAAAGAATTTTTGTCTATATCCCAAGTGCCTAGCAGTGTCTGACATGTTTCACTGCATCTTAGTGACTGAATCCAATGTTCCTATATTAGTCCAGTCAATAGGCTAATAAAGACAGCAGACAGTATCTACCAAGATGGAGGAACAGAATGTGACTACTGCAAGAAGTATAGGCAGACAACAAGCTGTAAAATCTCAGCAAATACTTTTACTTATTACACTGAAAGGAGTATATATAAGTTATTTAGTGCAAAAAAAGAAAACACAACGTTCCTGACTTTGTCCAAAAAAGGGAAATTCAGTGACTGAAAGAAAGGGAGTTAGCTAAATGTTTTCCTAAAGTGTATAAACAATTAGTTTATTGTGGATGTTTTTGAAAGTAAACTGTTCACTGAGAATCGTTAAATGGAAAAGTCAATTGGTCTATTATTATATTACCTCAAATATTTCCTTGAACAAATCCAAGGCTAAAATAGAACAGTTTTCTGACCCATCCAGAGGTTGGCTTGACCAACGGAGTAGAGCCACTGTAGGTTCTAAACATTTAGAACGGCTTCCCAGAATGGTGTTGCCAGATGGAGACTGTTCAAATATCATCTGAGTGAGGACGTGGCGCAGCTGAGTCACTGAACAGAAGGCAAGAAGTAATTCTAAAACCTGTGCAATATAAAGTCTTCGTTAAATGTCAATTTCATTGGCCTTTAATGTACAAAACAACCAAGTGATCAAGCTGAAAATGACATTTTTAAAGAAGATACTTTAAAACAAAAATTAAAGACAGCTTCCAATTTTTCTTTAAGTAATATTTTTCAAAATGCAAGGTTACAAAATTTGTTAATGGTAGTTACTCCTAGTAAGCAGAGCTGTGAGAGCCAAAGAAAGGAGGGCAACTTCAACTAATATCATGTCTTCTATAGTACTTAGTTGTTTTTGTTTTTCAAAGCACAGATATACTGTTTTTACAGTGAAAAAAAAGTTAGAAACTACCTGCAATCATGCTGAGATTTGAGAATTCCTATAAAGCATACTTTAGGATAATATTGAAAAGTGGTATTCCTAAGCTTTAAAACCTTAAGTATGGCTATTTCTACATTGTGTGCATGCTTTTGACATTGTAGCTGTTAACTCCTCTATTCTACACCTCAGTTCTTTACATCATAAATTGGGCCTTTATAACATCACATAACATCCCACACCAACATATTTATTAGCTTAATTAGTTAATTAATTAATTAATTAACTTAATTAAGTTCTACCTCATTTCATATACTACCAACCTATCATTTAAAATAAATCACTGGCATCTCTTTGCCTATCCACTTATTTTCTACCTTTATCTGTATTTCTATAAATGACATATAATTGGGATTTGTGTTTTGACCAACTTGACAGCATCTGATTTTAATAGAATTCAGCCCATTAACATTTACTATATAACAAATGATAATCCTTGATTTATTCATTTTCAAATATAAATTAAATTATAGTACCTGTTTTTGAATAGGTAATACATTTACTTGGTTCCATGGCTAAACAAAGCAGCCTGATCTCTAGCTACACTCCCTGAAGGCAAGCAATGTCATCAGTTTCTCTTTTCTCTTACCAGAGACATATTATACCCATGTAAGGTATGTAATATGTCATATAATATGCAATATGTAATATGTCATGTAAGAAAATACCTTCTCATATACACTTCTTTTTTTTTTTTTTTTTTTTTAAAGATTTTATTTATTTATTTGTAAGAGAGAGAGAGTGAGAGCGAGCACAGGCAGACAGAGTGGAAGGCAGAGTCAGAGGGAGAAGCAGGCTCCCTGCGGAGCAAGGAGCCCGATGTGGGACTCGATCCCAGGACGCTGGGATCATGACCTGAGCCGAAGGCAGCTGCTTAACCAACTGAGCCACCCAGGCGTCCCTCATATACACTTCTTAAGTATAATGTACAGAAGTAATAAATCACTAGTACAAAGGTAGACGGTTTTTCCAAGGTGAACATACCTGTGTAAGTAGCAACCAGATCAAGAGAATTCTACTAAAACTCCTGAAGTTCCTGGTGTACCTCCCAGACAATGCCTCAGTCAAATTCGTCAGATTTCTGACACTGTAGATTAATTTTATCTTAGCTTTTCTTGCATCTTTGCATTTCTACACTTTTTAATCAGCTTGCCAGTTTATATAAAACAAGTCACATGGAACTTTATATATAAATAGAATCTTACAGTGCATATACCCTTCCTTCCATCTGACTTCTTGAGCTCAGCAGGTTACTGACATTCATTCATATTATTGCACACAGTTGCACTTTACTCATCCTAATTGCTGTGTAGTTTTCTAATATACAGACGTGCCATAATTTATCTGCCCATTCCACTATTAATAGCATTTGGATTAATTCCTGCCTTATAGGAGTAGTACAGCTATACACGGCCTTTGGTGAATGTATGTATTTCATTATTTGGGTGAGTGAAATTGCTGGCTCATACTCTATGCATGTCCAAAATTTCTAAATAATACCTATTTTCATAAGTAGTTGGGCCAATTTTCAGCCCATGAGTATGACAACCTTATGGGATTTTTATATTCATATCTAAATATGATGCTATTCATATTTTTAATTTTAACCACCTGGTGGGCACATAGTAGCATCACATTATCATTTAAATTTGCATTTCCCTGTAGGTTAATAAAGTTGGAACAGCAATTTCATATTTATTGACCAATTTTTTTTGTTGTTCAGATTATCTGTTGAGTTCAGTGTTTCTTTGATTTATAAATACATGTTTTTAAATATATATAAAATAATAACTACCTATATTTTAGATCAGAGTACTCTGTTGTATACATGTATCATAGGTCCCTTTTCCCATGCTGTGGGTTGCCTTCCACTGTGTTACTGGCAGTCTTTATCAACTTTTTCTTATATACCTTGTGCTTTTGTTTCCTATTTAAAAAGATCTTTGTCTTTCTCAAGGCTGTAAAGATATTCTGCTAGGCATTTCTTCTCTAAGTTCACTGTTTACCTTTCAGATGTAAATCTACAGGCTTTCTGGAACTGATTTTCACATTTGATGTGAGGTAGGAAACAAAATCCAGTTTCTTCCCATATGGATATTCAGTTGACCCAGTATCATTTACTGAAATGACCATACTTTCAGAAATGCACTGTTAACATTCAGGAGACCGTATGTCATGGTTTGGTTTTAAACTGTACTGTTTCAGGGGACTAGCTGTCTATCCTTATGACAGTACTGCACTGTTTTAATTATTGCAGCTTTATAGTAAGTCTTGGTATTCTGGTAGTATTTAGAAGTCCTCCAACATTCTTCATTTTTTTCAGGATAGCATTAGTTATTTTTAGACTTTCCCAATGTCCACATACATCAAAATCAAAACAAGTACAAACACAAAAAACACTAAAACCTGGTATGAATTTGAAACTCTTCTAATCTATGAACTTGATATATCTGTATTATTTAGGTCTTTTATACCTCTCAATGTTTTATAATTTCAGAGTAGAGAACTTGTATGTGTCTTGTTGGATTTATCCCTAAGCATCTGACATTTTTAAAAATCCAAAAATGGTATCATTTTTAAAACTGCATTTTCTATTTAACATTTTCTACATGTCTTTTGATGAGCTTATGGACATGTTTGTCTTGATTATGTGGTTTAGGAGTGGAATTGCTGTGTCACGGTACACATATATTCATTAGGCACTGTGAAACAATTTTTAGTACGGTGAACGAAGACTTGAGAAGGGCTCTAGAGTACTGGTAATGCTATATTTTTTTATCTAGATAATGATTATATGACTGTGTTCAATTTGTAAAAAATTCAGAGAGCTGCAAACTTAAGATTTTTCTGCACATTACAGTTTTCAAAAGTTTAAAACAAAAGTCATAATTTTATGTACCTTTGAAGAAGAATCAGGATCCTTTCCATTAAGAAGACCTAGTACTTGATTGAGACATGAAGAAAAATGCTCATACCTAAGTTTAAAAATATACATCAAATGATAATTATGAAACTGACACATCAAAAGGATTTATATACAAAATAAATATAAAACTTAAGTATATTTTCTTTCATCTATTTATTTTGAGCTTCTAATATAGAACAGCCGTTGAAAAAGTTATACTTTTTATTTTTTTTTTTTAAAGATTTTATTTATTTATTTGACAGAGAGATACCACAAGCAGATGGAGAGGCAGGCAGAGAGAGAGAGATAGGGAAGCAGGCTCCCTGCTGAGCAGAGAGCCTGATGAGGGACTCAATCCCAGGACCCTGAGATCATGACCTGAGCCGAAGGCAGAGGCTTAACCCACTGAGCCACCCAGGCGCCCGAAAAATTTATACTTAAAACTTAAAACATTCCACCACTATGATATACATAAATTGACTCTGTTATTTATTGAACAGTGAAAAAAACAATGATTCATGTGGCAATAAATAAATCATTGAAACTTTCAGTACTTTGATTTTTTTTTAAAGATTATTTATTTATTTATTTATTTGAGAGAAAGAAAGAAAGAGAGAATGAGAGAAAGACAGCATGAGAAGGGGGAGGGTCAGAGGAAGAAACAGACTCCCTGCCTTGCAGGGAGCCCGATGTGGGACTCAATCCCAGAACTCAATTCCGGGACTCCAGGGTCATGACCCGAGCCAAAGGCAACCAACTGAGCCACCCAGGTGCCCTGACTGCTGTTTTTTTTTTTTTAAAGCTACTTTCAGTTTGTAAAAATTCAAAGAACATGAAATATTCTAATAAATTAGGCAGATATTTATTTATAAAGCACTTAGAATAGCTAGATATTATATCAGGTTCTGCAGATAGAGAGGTAAAGAGCAGGGCCCTGTGTTACAGAACTCTTTAAGAGCTACTAGAGGTACTACCCACATTATTGTCTATGTGACTAGTGCATCCTGTGTTTGGGAGAACGATGCTCTGTGAGAGAGCTAACAGTCTAAGAACGAAGGCGGAAACAGAATATTATATAATGTGAAATATAACACTATCATGGAGAAATATGTAGAATGCTAGGAGGATGAATATTGAATCCAGACTCAGTGTGCCAGGCCTGATCAGATGAGGTTTCCCACACTTGAATCTTAAAAAATAAACAGGAATTAGACATATAAAGCAAAAATTATTCCAGCTTTCCAGCAGAAGTACTTCAGAGGAAATAGCACATGACACAAAAGGCATTTCTAGCAAGTTGGAGATTCTATTTACTGTCTGAAGTGATGAGGGAAAAGTAGATAAGAAAATGTAAAGAAACAAGGCTGAGCGGTTCCCAGAGATCAGATTTTAGAGGGCTATACTGAGAATTTTGTTTACCTTGAATGCAATGGGAAGATCACAGATTGTAGAAGGGACATATGGTTGAGGGAAATGTTGAAAGTCAAGTTAAAGTGAAGGGAGTCAATGGGATAGGAGACATTGAAGAGACAAAAGATACTGTTAAAAAAAATAGGACAGAATGAGATTTAATGTATGGAATAAAGGGATGTGTTTTTTAAAGATGTATTTATTTATTTATTTATTTATTTATTTGACAGAGAGATAGAGAATACAAGTAGGCAGAGCAACAGGCAGAGGGAAAAGGAGAAGCAGGTTCAATGCTGAGCAGGGAGCCCAGTGCCGGGGTTGATCCCAGAACCCTGAGATCACAACTTGAGCTGAGGACAGCTGCTTCACCGACTGTACCACCTAGGCACCCCAAGGTATGTGTTTATAAGCAAAACAAGATGACACTAACAAGAGCAAAAATTTGAAAGAATTCCAATCAGATAGGATTCAGTTTGACTTTTTTTTCCATGAAACAAAGATAAGGTCATCTTCTGAGTGAAAAGCGGCAAGAGCCAAGTAGTAAATATTTGAAAGGGCCACCGTATGAAATGTGAAAAAAAGCTGGGAATAAATATAAGAAGTGCTGTCCAGATAAAGTTAGAGATAGTGAATATGTAGAATATGAATTCATGAAGTGTGATTTTCTCAGGTTTTGACTAGGGACCCAGACATTACATTAGACTTTGGAACAGATTTAGGAATATTTTGCTAAATAGTACAGCAAATAAACAAGAAGATAACACTATTTAACATTTCCTTTCTTGAGGTGATTCTGGAGTTCCAGGCTAGATAAAAAAAGAAAACAGATAATGGAACTGAGATTTACAGAAGAAGGGATTAAGCATCCCTTACTAAGGCTAAATCAGATTGTATTTTTGGTCCTCCTGCAGAGGTATACCCTGTTTACTTAGAACTTGTTAAATAAGCACTATTTGGTGGCCAGACGGGTGTTACACAGAATATACTGGGAGGACTCCTAGAACAGATAAAGGGAGGACAATTAAGGAAGGGCACTCTGGAAGAATGTTTTCTTATCCACCAATGCTGTAGGATTCCTTTTCCTTTAGTGCTCACGGTTCTTGGTTCCTGCTGCTTCAAAGAATGAAGAGGTAGACCAGATGAAGAGTTATGGACAGCAAAGCAAAGTGTACTGAGTGATAGTACAAAGCTCTGGAAGAGGGAGGGGACCCAAGAGAGTTGCAACCAGATTTCTTAAGTCTAATGGTTTTTATGGGCTTGTTGGCAGGCTGTTTTAATCTGATTAATCCTCCATGAGCCTGTCACCCAATCAGTACTTTTGTCATCTACCTATCAGGGTGGAAACAGTGGAGAAGCTACTTCCAGGATGGTTTAAATCCTTTCCTCTTAGGGCAGGGCCCCTTGTCCCTGCCTGCCTTTTTCCTAACTATCCATTACTAATGTGAATGCTTCTTGGTTCTGTAAAACAATTAACCATATGGGTAGTGGTCAAACTTCTCCTAGTGGTTAGCTTTTGCTTTTTTAATGTTTAGATTCTATGTTCTTTAAAATCTAGGACTATAGCTTTGTACAGTTTCTGGATTCCATGTTCTTCAAAGATTAGGGGCTATGTGCTCAAATTCCTGTCTCTGCTAACACTCCCACCTCCCCCAGTACTTGACCACAGCAGGGGCTCCATAATTATCTTCTCATTTGTGAATGATTAATTGAACTCTTTGAAGCAATTTCTACAATTTCCTGACCCATGACCACAAAGCAGCAGAAGCACTGGGAAAATTTAACTTAAGGTATAAAAAGGCTACGGGTTTCTGAGGGGCTCAGTCAGTTAATTGTCCAAATCTTGACTTCGGCTCAGATCCTGATCTCAGGGTTGTGAGATCTAGCCCTTTCTTGGGCTCTGCACTGGATGTACAGACTGCTTGGTATTCTCTCTCTTCACTCCCTCTGCCCTTTCCCTATCCCTAAAAAATAAAAGCTATTAAATGGCCATGAGCTCTTTGGAAAACAGTTGATAACTGATCTCAAAAGATAAATGATCACATGAAATGCCACTGAGATACAATGGGCATATAAACATATATTCTCATTCTACCTTATGACAGAAGAGAGGCACATGATGAAGAAAATGCTATTCATTTTTATGCAAAAAAGACAAATATACTGACATACTGACATGAATGTCCCTATAATAACAATGTCTTTCCCAAAACTGTAATGTTCAAGATTTAAATCCAATGCTGGAAAAGATTAATTAAGATGTATACACTTCAGAGAGTGATACAACATTATTTATCTAAGACAAAGACTGAAACACACCTCTCCCCCATGTTCTTATATACATTTCAGGCCAGAAAAGCAAAAAGAATGAAAATAAAGCACATCAAAACATTTCATTGAGTCCCTTGTTCGTTAGTAGAATCCCAGTTTACTAAATCTGAAAAGGCAGTTTTATTCCTCACAAACATATCTTGGTTCATTGAAAAGAAAAATAAAACAAAGCAAGTCTTAAAATTTGTCAGAGAGCCATACCTGGTAAGATAATCAGCAATTTTAGGATTCTTAAGGAGATCCATCAGTAGATCAACTGAATACTTCCTAGTTAATGTGCCATCACCGTTTATGAGTATATTAAATATTAGTTGAAAAGTCTGATGAATGTTTCGAGCATGGAACAGCTTAAAAGCAAATTAGGGAAAGTATATCACACAAAAAATTTAAGTTGACACCATTCTATAGCTTAACAAAGTCTCAGTAACTTTAAAAATATCAGAGAATATAAATTTCAAAACTATTTTCAAAAATAATAAAAATAAATCATATTTACCTTTTCCCCAACCTCTTCATTTAATGTCAAACTGGATAATATTGAAAGTGCAAACACAACCACAGTTAAACTACTATGGGCCAGGAAACTTATAAGAGTTCGATAAAAAGATTTCACATTATTCTGAGAAAGAAAAGAATTTTTAAATAAATTAGAATAAAAAATAATTAGTTTTATATTTTGGTTTAGAAAGTGTAAACTTTTCTAAAAGAGTAGGTAAACTTTTATTAAACATCCTTATCAATTTAAGATATTACTCAAACACTTCTATGGCTCAAGACAACTTCCACTTCCAAAGTACCTCCAATACATAAACAAATGAGATACTGTTTAATTTGAAATAAACAGGTAATATTGGATATTGCACAGCAGGGGAATTGTTCACAAAGTACCTTAGAGAATCAATGAACTTTCTTGATTTGACGTATTTCTAACACTGGTTCAGCTAACCTAACTTGTGTGCTTTCACTCATTTCAAGTGCTGGTAGCTGTAGTCATTTATTCATGGATCTTTCTGGTGGAGGTGCCATTGATTTTGTGGATATATAAGTTCTGAGGCAAATGGGATTGCTAGCGATGTCTGTCCTTTCTATTAGTACAAAATACTTTAGCATATCTTGAATTATTCAGCGTAAGAAATAATGGGATGCTGTAGAGAAGGAAAACTTCTAGTACTCAACATTTTCATTAATACTTACCATCTTAAATACAACATGTGCAAAGGTTGGAACACGTCAAGTTAATTATGTGTCAATCTGTTCCTTAAGTTTGATGAGTCAGATGGATGAGACATGAGAATTCTTAATTTTTTTTAAAGAAAAATATGGACATCATTTTCTTTAAGCATAGAACCCACCACGAATATCCAAAACTTACCAAAGTCTTTATGTATGTTTGAACAGAAAGATTCTGTCGACAAAGATTTGCCAGTAATCCTAGACAAGGCATTGTTAACTCATCTTCAGAAGACTGACTGTTGTTTTAAGGAAGATAATAGAAGATAAAAGCATTAAGTTCATTCTAAATTACTCTATTTTATAGTAATTTAAACTCCTTTCTTTATGCAAAAATGATTAACATGTGAAGACAGTCAAGCTTTGAATATTGACCATTCATTTCATATTCTGAAACTAAGTGATCTTATTCGATTATGGCATAGAAATAAGGAGATAATTGTCAGAATGACCATGTTCTATCTCATTCATATATTCTTCTATCAAGATTAAACATAAGCATAAAATTTTCAGTTGCAACAGTTTTTTTTCTGTTCAAATCAATTCATTTTATAAATTATTGTCATAATAATTAAAGCTGGTTAATACAATTTGATCCCTGAAATCATCTAAAAAGAGTAAATAAGAATTGGAGTCCCACTCAATTTAAAAAGTTGGAAAATATTGGGACACCTGGGTGGCTCAGTCAAAAAGTTGGAAAATATTATCTAAGAAAAACCAAATTATTATAGTTTTACTTTAAAAATAAATCAACGGATTATTTCATTACTGCTTGATTGCGTACTCACATATGATCTATCAGGAAGGTAATTAATTCATCTATATTGGCACCAGAATGGAAAATTTTGACGTTGTATGTTAATCTCTGCAGAAGCTGAATGCACTGAGAATAAGAAAATACTAGTGAATATAAATATAAAAATATACTCTTTGCTTTTAAGTATGGACTTCTAAGCACATTCTGAGCATGTCACCATTTTAGGAAGAGAGTTTTGAGCAAGAATTTTTCTATTTCTTAAAATGGTTCTGTTTTTTAAACATAATGTAATGAGACTACTAAGAATTTTAGGGCTCATCTGATTACACACATTTCTATATAATCTGTCTCAAACAGAGCATCTTGTCATCAACCTGGTTCACTTAACCATATTAAACATATACACACACTAAAACATATACATATATATATATTTTTCATATTTTTCCATCTTTAAAACCACATGTCAGATTAATTGGTGATGGTTTCCTTTCTTGCAGCTGATGGCATTTTAGGTTCAACAAAATATCTGTATGAGACCTTTGAGTCTATGCAAAAGGAGACTAAATCTATAGCTTTAATTTTTTGTAGAATGTTTCCTCAGCAGACTGGGACTAGAACTCAATTTGCGATTTTAATACGAATAGCTTATATCTCAAAATGTTTAAACTGTGTTTTTAAGTCTGTCAAAGTGATTAGATTTGCTTTTCTTCAAAACTAATTGTAGATGTAGATAAGCTTCCCTTCTCTAGAAACTTTTAAATAGTAGTACATGTGTGATTAACCAGCTCTTAAATTTATTAATGGCAAGAACTGACCTATTCATGCAGAATTATGTGGGTATATACACCATAAATTAGCAATTTAAAATACATACTGTCAATTTTGATATGCAAATAAAGAAAGAAAAACATGTATAAGTGAAGAGTACTGTGTAGGTGTGTGTACCTGCAAAAACACCGAATCACTATGGCAAGTGCTGCTCCGACAAACCACTCCTGCCAGTACGCTATTCAGGTTATATGTATTCTGAAGACAGTCTCTGGTTTCATTGTCTACAGCTGTAAATTAAGATAAAATGGCACCAAATATAATTTTTCTATATGATCTTCATGGATAAAAGATAAATAATTTTAAGTTTATTTCATATTAAATTTACGGTGCTTAAGAATACCAAGTATGATATGGCTATTTTATTTATAATTACCTTCCAATTCAGAAGTTTAATCACAGAAATAGTATGAGCTGGAAAATGAAAGGGAATATGAGCTTTTCCATTTTTGTCAATAAACAAACATTTTTTCTATGTGGACTAAATTAATTTAAAGGAAAAAACTTGCTTTACATATTTGGAAAAGTTTCGCAATTTAAAGATAATCATCTCAATTTTTTCGTAATTTAAAACTGCTCTAGAGAATAAGTCTATTGGGTGCCTGAGTGGCTCAGTCCTTAAACATCTGACTTCAGCTCAAGTCATAATCCCAGGGTCCTGGCATTGAGCCCCACATTGGGCTCCCTGCTCAACGGGAAGCTTCCTTCTCCATCTCTCACTCCCGTGGCTTGTGTTCCTTCACCCCCTGTCTCTGTCTAATAAATAAAATCATTAAAAAAAAAAAAGAAGAGGAAAAAAAGAGTAAGTCTATTAACTAAAAAATAAAACTTTCTAGTATCAGCCATCGAACTGAAAAATGACCTGAAAAGTCTGAGAATTAATTCAACTGAAACACACCAATATTTGAGCAAAAATACATAAAAATATATTGATTCTGATAGCAAAAACTTGAAAAAGAGCATACATGAGTACCCACCATTAGGAAAATACTTGAATAAATTATAGTACTCTACAATATGGTTCAAGGCAGCTATTAAAAAGACACCAATATGGAAAGATAGCTAACATATGTTGAGTGGAAAAAAAAAAATCTGATGCTTTGCAACACCATTTCTTTAAAAACAACCAAAATTATTTGTTAATTGGTCACCTGGGTGGCTCAGTTGCTTAAGTGTCTGTCTTGGGCTTATGTCATAGTCTGTGGGTCCTGGGATCAAGCCTAGGAGTTGGGCTTCTTCCTTGGTGGAGACCCTGCTTCTCCCTCTTTCTGCACTCCCTCTCCCACCATGCACGCTCTCTCTCTTTCAAATAAATAAAATCTTTAAAAAAGTATGCTAGTTTATTTGATCTAAAATAATTTGTTATAGCATTTAAAAAGATCTAGAAAGACACCTATCAAACCATTAAGAAATATTATCTACCAAAGTGGAAATGATAAGAAGAGTTGGTGGTGATGAGTAAAGACATTCTATTTTACTCTGTATCTGTGCTAACTTGTTAGACACTAAGCCAGAGAGACTATTTAAATTTAGATCAATTAGATCAATTAAAAATTAAAGATTTAGTTCTTTAGTTTACTACTTACAGTACAAATGCTCAATAGTTCTATGTGGCTAATGACTACTATAATGGAAAATACAAATACAGAACATTTCCATCATCACAGAACGCTCCACTGGACATGATGATCTATGTTAATATTCCTGGATCCCTGGAATTTTTTTAATGACAAGTATGCATTAACTTTATCATACACAATAGAGGGAATAACTCCCCTCTATTCCCAAGCACACATCAAGGAAAAAGGTACCCATGAAATGAAAATTTAAAAACTAAAGATAGAAAAAAGTAGAAAAAGCAACACCTGCATTTTTACCCTTAGCTCTGTTTGGTGTAGTCTATCAAAAAAGGATTTTTTTTTTTTAGAAATCACTAGCTATGAGTTTTCTGAGTGATGTATTTAATACAGGCATTATGTACATGTATTTTTTTTTTAATTCAAAAGTAGGCCAGCATTTCCCAAGACACATTCTTTTCTGTAGACCCCTGAACCTTTGTTATGCTTTAGATTCTTTGTTCCAATAATTTCAAGAAAGGATGTGAACAATATTCTTTTTATAAAGGATCCACAATGCAAAAAGTTCTGAAAGATCCGGCAATGAAAAAATCTTTTGAATGTGACTCATTCTCCAAAAGATACTATAACTCAATACACCCTTTACAAATATATTAATATAATATATAATATATAATATATAATATATTACCTAGTTGAGATAGCAAGCTGATGATACTTAAGACCAGTGGTGCACTTATGCTTGGGTCTTCAAGTAGCTCCACAAGGCAACTCAAGCATTCACTTGGTAATATCTGATTTGGTGTAAACAATCGTGTGAGTTTCTGCCCAGAAATTACCTACAAAACAGTAATTAAAATGTGTTAGTTAAGAATTGGCAATTTCCATCCCTTCTCCAAGCAAATAAGAACTGTTTTCCAAGGTGCCCCTGCCATGCTTTTTTCCAATTTAGAAAAGTCAAATGCCATTCCTTCTTCCTGGAAGATTACCTATACCTTTTCTACCTAGCTAATGTAATCATTCAGATCCAAGTTTTAATTTGTTTCCTCTTGACCCTCTTTCACCAACTAGGTTAGGTTTGTCTATTACACTATCCTATAGCACATTATACTTAATTTTATGAGCTGACAAACTTTGACAATATAGCAATATTTATCCTCTTTAGTACACTGAACACCCTATGAAGGCATAGGGTATAAATCAACACTCTATTGCAATATATTTATTGAGTAATTATTGAGTAAATAAGTTCGAGTATGTGCACTCCACCTATTTTGAGGGAGGTAATGCAAAGTAAAAAGTAGCTAAATCCAAAGGTTTAGCTTTGGGACCAACTATGTAGTTATTCTTTTTGCTCCCTCTAAAGACAGTAGCTGAGCCTAGAAGTTAGAGATTACAAAAATAGAAGTATAAAAAAAAAGTTTTTAATTAGCCAGGTCATACATGCACAAATTTTATTTTTATTTTTGGTTATTTCACTTTTACTCCTTTCTGATAACTCTATAAACCACCCTTCCCTTTCCCATGTGAAAAGGTAAAGCTGAGATTGAAAACCAAAATCAGTAGTCAGAGAGCCAGGTATTTTGTTTCCTTTTCTTTTTCTTTTTTTTTTTTAAGATTTTTTTTACTATATATTTTAGAGAGAAAGAGAGAGCAAGAATGGGGAGGGGAAGAGGAAGACGGAAGATGGAGAAAAGCAGACTTCCACTGAGTGGGGAGCTCAATGGGGAGCTTGATTCTAGGACCCTAGGATCATGACCTGAGCAGAAATCAAGAGTCTGATACTTAACTGACTGAGCCACACAGGCACCTTGACAGCCACGTATTTTCAAAAGGCTTTTGCATTTTATTAAAAGCCTAACTTTTCTATAAAACAAATTATCTTTTCTATAAGGATGGAAAAACAATTAGTTACCTTAGAACTAGATAAAATCTGATTCAAACACTTTTATTTTTAAAAAGATGAGGTCTAAACAGGCTGTTTCAATATCCCTCTAAACTTTCCTTTCTGTATCTCTCTTTTATTCCCTCCCCAGATACCAGTTTTTCTTCTAAAGCTTTGCTGACATCTGGGATGCCTGGGTGACACAGTGAGTTAAGCATCTGACGCTTGGTTTCAGCTCATGTCATGATCTCAGGGTCCTGGGTTCCATCCCTGTTTCAGGTTCCGAGCTCAGTTTAGAGTCTGCTTGAGATTCTCTCTCTCCCTGCCTCAGCTGCCCGCTCATTTCATGTTCACTCTCCCTCTTGTTCTCTAAAATAAATAAATCTTAAAAAAAAAAGGGGGGGGGAGTTTCAAAGTATCTGTTCCCAAGGAGCATGTATTTTAACATTAAAATCTAAAAAGAAAAAAACAGGTCCAATGGTGAAATTACACATTGACAGTAGATATTTGGGGAGTAAGGAATACTTTGATTGCTCTTTTGACTACTTATGAAGTTACACCTCCAAAATTAAGACATTTTTCTGCTTTAAATACAATTTCCCTGGGGAAGAGACCTGTATGTCAACAATGTAAGTACTCTGCCATGTAATATTTATTACAAGGTAAAATGTAAAAATCGCTTTAAAAATTTTCTTCTTTACTTGGATGTTTCCATGCAAATAGCATTTATTTTAGTAATAGCTAATATTTTAGCACTTACTTTGGCCTAAGCATTGTTCTATATATGTTAATTATTTTCACCTTCACAATACCTATATGCTAGGTGCTGTTTTGCTGATGAGTAAACCGAGGCATACACCAAGACAGCAGAGTAACTGAAAGTAATCGTTCCTGAATCTGTGCTCATAATCACTATGTAACATTAGTGCTATAAAAAACCATTAAGAACGAGACCAGCTCAGCTCTGCCAATCATAAAAAAATTCAAAACTCAGGTTCTGCATGGGGCTATAAAGAAAAAATATTGCAGAAGTACAGCATAATAGCAAAATCAATCTTCTCCTTTTACATGGTAACCATTTCTTTGTATGCTCAGATATTGCTCTCATGAAGTATGCACAAATATATTTACCATTAACATCACCCACCAAAATGGTTAAAATTTAAAAGTCTGAAAACACCAAGAATCTATCAGGATGAGTGACAGCAAATTTCATGTATTAGTGATAGGAAGGTAAAAATGGTCTAACTGTGGCAATTTCGACTAAAACTGAACATCAACCTACCATAATCAATCCTACTCCTAGGAACATAAATGAGAGCCTATATCCAAAAAAAGTAAGAAAATGTTTACAACAGATTTATTCAAAATTCCACCCAGACCTAGAAACCTAAATGCCCATCAATAGGAGAATGTCTATAAGCCTATAAGCTATAGTACATTTATACAGTGGAATCCTACACAGAAATAAAAAAGAATAAATACTACCACATGTGCGAAATGAATAAATTTCACAGATTTATAGAATCGAAGAAACCAGACACCAAAGTACATATCTTATGAATCCACTTATCTGAACGTTATGAGAAGGGACAACTGAAAAAACCTTGTAGGGGACTGGAAATATTCTGTACTGTGGAACAGGTGGTAGCTACTTGTACTGTACATGTATGTTAAAAACTCAAACTCTTCACTTAAGATTAATGCACATTATGCACTGTATGTACATTACCTCTTTAAATGGCAGAAAAGTTTTCAGTAAATGCCTTAAAAGTTCTGGAGTGCAGTATCAAGAAGTCAGTCTCTATGCCTCAAATTTCTCTGAGTCTCCTTCAATTCACTCTAACATGGCTCTCAGATTCAAGGCATACCCATTTTTTCTCAAAGAGAAGTAATGTTTCAGATTATTATTCAAAATGCTGTACTACTACTTAAATAAAACCGCTCATTCTGTGGCTTCTGGAGCCCCCAGGACATTGTTCTATTCTAACTGAGAAGCAAAGCCTTAGCATTTAACAGCTAGCATCTAATTATTAGGTCTGCAGGGATTTGTGAAATAATGAATGAAAAAAGAAAATGTACTCAGGAAGGGTGGGCACCAAAATCCTGCGGAAGAGTATCAGTAAAGCCAGAGAAAATGAAGGCATATTTAATGCTACAATTGTCTTCTCTCTGTAGTATGTATTTTGCTAATCTTCGGTAATTTAGCTTCATATCCTATATCCTATATCATTGTTAATACAACAAAGAGAATATATTTTAAAGTTATCTTCAATTCTACCTTAACAGAAGCTGAGAGAGAATTAAAACAAGTTTCGATTGAGCTAAATTGTTTATTAAACTGAGGTCATGGTTTGTTGGAATTCCATGAATATGTAATAAATGACAGATTAAAAGCCTAAAAACAAACAGGAACACAGAAAGCTGTGGATAAGTGACCTAGACACAAATCAATGGAACTAAGAAAAAGTAAAAGCTATTTAGCAACTTAGACTTGAAAAACTGTGAGCAATATATTTTGGTAAAAAAAAAAAAAAAAGATTATGGGATTATGGTTACTGGTGAGATTCCTTCTTAACTCAAAAAAGTTAAATTTTTTTCTTTTTCAAATTTTAGTTCAACATGAGTTATAAGAAAAGAAGCAAGCAACTGGTTCATATTGTAAACTGCCTAAGGGACAAAGAATAAAACAAGTGTAATCGTCGCTTCCCCTCACCTCCGCCACCGAGAATTTCTGTGTATTCTACTCTGTAAGGGCTCTGTTGCGATGGAACGAAGGAAAACATACAGCTCCGAACTTTCTCCTCTACCAATCCCAAACACAGCTTAAATTCCCCTTTTGTCACACCTTCCCCTCTTCCTAGGTCTCTGAGTTGTCACTCTTCGCTCTAGCTGAAGTCAGCTGAACGTGGAGGGACACGGGGCAGAGCAAGAAGATGGGTAGGAATTCAAGGCTGACACTTGCTTTCCTTACTAATTCAAAATTACACCTGAAGGAGCGAGGAGCAGTCCTTCCTCTCCTAGGCAAGGGCCGCTACACTCCGGCCACACCGTGAACTAAGAATTTCTACAGAGAAGCCGGTCTAGTCCCTCACCCCAGAGCCCCTCACCTCCAAGTGCCGCAAAAGCTGGGTGGCATTCGCCTCCGACTTAACGGCTTTATACTGACTGATGGTCAGGAGCAAAGACTTCAAGCAGGCAGTGGAGTCCATTGGCATCCTCCACAACCCCTCCTGGGGGCCGCCACCAGCCAGCTCCGGCCTCCAGCCTTCGCCGCGCTTTTTTTGATTTTTCAGCTCCTCCCCCCTCACTCCCGATGCTTCCGGTTCCGGTAGAGCTCCGGAAGTCCCTTCCTCCCTGGAAACGGCTTTCAATGAAGAAAGGGGAGAAGTGGGGAGGAGGGTAGAGGAAATCTTTGGGTTCACCAAGGGGGTTGGGAGCTGTCCTTCCAGAACCCCCTTCCCACTACCCACCGTGTCTTCGCTTAGCTATAAAGCCGCGAGGTTTCAGCTTCGAGATCGCGCGGAGACGATAAATCTCGCGAGAACTCTAATTGCGGCTCAACTTGCGAAGGGGCGGTTAGGCGCAGGGGGCGCGGTCCTCGTTCGTCAGAGCTCTCAGTTTGTGTTTGCGTCTTCGGCCTTCACGCTGGTTGGCCGGTTTTTCTTTTGTGCGTGAACCGCTCCTTGAGAAATGGTCGCTTCCCCCTAGTCTAGACACGGTGAGGAGCTCTGAGGAGAATCTTGGGCTCTAGATTTTGAGGCGGCCTGGGAGGGTCCTCTTTTTTTAAAAAAATCTCTCCTGTGTCCACCCTTTCCACCCAGGAATGTTGGTTTTTCAGAGTAAGCCTATGACTATGGGGATTCTGGGGCCAGGTAGTCATGCCCTTAAGACCGTCATCAAACTTACTTCAGAAAGCTAGGTCCTGGTGACTTCTGGGTCAGGTATTGCTGCGGAGGGTGTTCTCATTAGCGTCAGTTTTTGTAAGTGAAGGTATCTGTTTTTATCTGGCATGATCAAATGTTTGCTGAATCGCCGTGTCTATGAATATGGCACTGTCGTTTACGGTTTTTGATAAGATAATTATTGTGCATGTGTGTATAATGAGCCGCGTAGCTGGTTCTGGAGGTTTTTCGTTTTGTTTTGCTTAATGTATGCTAATGGTGAATTTAGCTTTAAAAAACCAGTTTGGAGAAAATTGTAAGAGGAGAGTCCATGTCCTTTTAATTAAATCATTCGTCATTAATCATGTTTTGTCAATGAAAAAATACTTTTTTACATCACTACATTTCTAAAGGGAGGTTTTCTTTTTATATTAAAAAAAATTAGTTAAATCTGAAAACTTAACAATAATCTAGCCAGCTGCAACATACGTGTAGAAATAACTGGGTAATTAATATATCTATGCTTTCGTTCATTCTGTAAACAAGTATTGATTGTAAAACGGGTTAGAAGTCAGGAGAGAACAAAGATGAAGTATCCCCTGCTGGGAAGCCACTGTCTAATTAGAGAAACGTACTAAATAGGTAGTACATATGGAATTCATGTAAGTAAGAGGCACCATGCAGTTATTTAAAGAGTGAAGGCAGACTGTGCTTACAAACTAGTTCCACCTTTTACTATGTGACCATAAGGCAGATTCTCACTGCTTCAGTTTCTTCCTTAGATAAAATCGGGCTAACATTAGTACCTGTTTAATAAGGTCAATAAATTATTCAGTAGATCGCTGAGAGCCTACAGTATACTAGGTACTTGTCTAGGCACTAGAGATTTAGTGAATAAAAAATCCTATGTTATGGAAATTACATTCTGGTAGGGGGAAAAAAAAACTGTAAGTTTTTAAGGAGAATGAGATGGAGAAAGAAAAACTAGCAGAATTCCTTTTCAGAGTAATGATGATTGGGAAGAAGAGAATTGGGAGGTCGGGATAGAGAAAGCAGTATTTGAGGAAGTGCTTCAAGGAATTGAAGGAGAGAGCCATACTGTCTTGGGGAAAAGGTCCTGAAGTGGGACCATGAAGTTTTTCAGGAAAAGCAAGGATTGCCACTATGACTGGAGTAGAGAGCAAAGGTGAGAGTAGCAGTAAAAATGAAGTCATGTCCGGTGGTGTAAACCATGGTGAAATGAGTTAATCAATTTAAATAAATTTAGAGTAGTTACCTGGATGGTTACATTTTCAGCAGGTTTTATTTACATCTTGGTTCATTGGCAAATGCAGTGATAGCAGTTTGGTTAGTGTTAGACTTTTCACTAATAATAGCAAATGCGACATCTTCACACTCATTCTGAGCCAAGGGAAAAGGTCAAATCTGCTAGTTGTAAATGCCATCTTTCCTTTAAATCCTGCATTTTAACTTAAGCAGTTATATAAATTTTGTTTTCTCTTCTGTAAAATATTCATTTTAACATAACATAATGTCTTTATCAAAAAATCTTTAAAAATTGATGTTGGAAGTTTAGTAGGATGTACAATGATAGTAGCTGTGAGAAGCCCTCCATGTATTTAGGCAGAAATACATTTTCTAATGTGAGAAACACAGAGCCTTATTTTAGGCACCCAAAAAGGGGGAAGGAGGAAGAGGGGATGAAGCTTGATCCTGAATTCAGTGGTGATTTTTAGTTTTTTGTTTGTTTGTTTGTTTTTATTTCTAGTTTTTAAATGGGGCCTAATATAGTTAGGCTTGTGCTTTAGGTTGATTACTCTTGCAGCTGGGTGGGCTATGATTTTGAGATGGATAAAGTTAGAAGTAAGGAGAATGTTTAATTTGCTGCAGTCTTTCCAAAGGATTACCAGGGTAATTGAAGTGGAAATAACAAGGAGGTAACAAATACGAAAAATATATATGAGGTGAAATTGGCAGGACTTAGTGACTCTTACTTCAGATGTGAAGGATGGGAATTCAAGTTTCTACTTTGGGTGATTGAGAAGATACAGATATTGCTGAGGTAGTTAATAGTATTCATGTTGTGGTTTATATTCAGTGAAATTTTATATAGTTTATCATATAGTGTTGTATTAAGTTTCTTCCAGGGCATTATATAATTTTTGTTAATGTGACTGGGCTCTCTTTTTCTCCTTTAAAATTTTAATTTACTACTACTGTAAAAAAAAAAACACCTGATTTTTGATACATCTTTTATCCAGACTCTAACTAAAATCTCTTATTAATTTTAATAGAGTTTTGCTTACTTTCTTAGACTTTCTAGCTCTCATCTGCAAATAATAATTTCATCTCTTCCAGTATTTGCTGTCTTCATTTCATTAATGTACACCAAAAAAATGGAATAATTCTGGTGATATTGAACATCTTAGTCTTTATTCGTTGAGCGGGAATGGCCAGTATTTTAACACTTAGTATAATTTGTGCTATTGGCTTGTAGTAAATAGACTTTCAAATGTTTAGGAGATTGCCTTTTATACCTGTTTTATTTAAAGATTTTCCAGAATGTCTACTTAAAAAAATTGTCAAATATTTGTTTAGAGATCTCATTTTCCAGTTTAACATGATAATGCAATGTATTGTGTTGCTGTTTTGTTCTTATTAAATGCTCACTTACTGAGCATTTATTATATGCCAAGTGGTATTCTAAGAATTTTATACTTACTAATTACTCTTCATAACAACTTCCTGCATTAGGTACTATTACCATCTCCGTTTTTTACAGGTGAAAAAGCTAAGGAGAGGTGAAATAATTTGCCCAAGGTCATACAGGTAATAGTAACAAGCTTTGGATTTGCTATGCTGCAAATATGTTATTTAGGATTTTATATTTGAAATTTTTTATTAATTTTTTAAATTCTTTTGGAATTTGTTACTTTTGAAAAATGAATCAGAAGCTTTTCTATTTTCTATGCTATAGAATGAGTATCACTTTGGAATCATCTGATCCTTGTAGATTGTATACAACTGGCCTATAAAAATGAAGCTTGATACCTTATTTAATGTTAGATCTTTAGAAAATACTTAGATTTGTAAAATGACTATAGGTCTGATAACTTTTTTCTATCTTTTCTTGTGTTAAGTTTGGAAATAGAACTTTATTTTAGCATAGCAACTATTTCTCTAGATTTATAGATGTTTTGATAGAAAGTTCTTCAAGATTCTGGTAATTCTCTTAATCTCTTCATTGTAGTTTTAAATTTCCTTTTTCATTGTAATGTTATTTGTATTTTTTCTTATTTGGGCTTTCTAGGGGTTTGTCTCTTGCATTCAGCTTTTTAAGAACCAGCTCTGATTTTTTTATTGTTTTTCTTTTTGTCAGAATCATTAATTTTACTTTTATATTTATTAATTCCATCCATAACAGATTCTTCCTTTATTCTTTTTATAGTTTTTAAAAGTTTTAGGCTTAAGAGTATTTATATACTATATGTATATTTTATAAAGAACATTTATTTCATGCCCACAGATTTTAAGACACAGTAGCTAAGGTGAGCATCTGTATTTCATTTAAAAAGAAAAGTTAAATTAGTTTAACCAATTGGATACAATTTTTAAAAAATACTAATATTCCTTCATATTCAAAGAGCTAGATTCTGTTAGACAAACCAGAATAAGTGCTGTTGGGAGAAATAGGTTAGTTTTAGGAACACATGATATTTTTTAGGGCAGAATATCAATCAGTATCTTAAAGTTTGGCCTAAAATTCCTTTTCTCCATAAATTTTTATTGCTGTCCTTTATATTTGCAGAGATACTTTCCTTAATTTGTAATTCTAGAAACACATTAAAGGGATTTAAAAAATAACGTGGTTAGGATTCTACAACTCAATATTAGGGCTGTCTAGCTCCTTTATTTCTTTTGGAAAAACTTAACTTGTCTTCAGTACTGAAGAGTAAAATGGAAATTTTTATTATGTCATGCCAGGGCTTAAGTTCTGTTAGATAAGTCAGATTGAATGAAGATACAAATTTTTGACAGAAGTGCAGAGTGTATAGAATACTAAATGTTGTAATATGAGAATTATACCAGAGGTGTGAACACAGAGCTGATTGTTGGTTCACCCACATACATTTAATGAGTGCTTGAGTGGTGAGTACATTTCTGTGTGCTGGGGTTATAATAGTGAATCAAACAGACAACAATTTCTACCCAACTAGACCTTTTATTTTAATGTGAGATATAGACAACAAATAAGACCTATTAAGTAAAATATATGAAAGTAGTAGTAAGTGCTGTGGAGAAACAAAAAGAGGGATTGGAGGTATCAATCAGGATAGAGTGTTGGAATTTTAGATAGTATAGCATACTGTTCAGTATATAATCATACTGTTCATAGCAAATCACCTCAGACTCAGTGGTGAAAACCATAAGCATTTATTTCTGTGGGTTTGACTGCAGTTGTCTGATCTAGACCTGACTTGGCTGAGAGGCTACTTCAGCCATTTTGTAGGTAGAGGGTACTATATAGAGCTCAGTTTCAGGTATGTTGCTACTAGACATCCAGGAGATGCCGAATGGGCTGTTGAATATATTATTTAATGTTAACAGAAAGGATAAGACTGAAGATAAAAATTTAAAGCCTTGAGCCTAAATTATCAAGGGTGAGTATGGATAAAAAACACTGAACCATAGGGTACTTAAATATTTAGAGGAACCAACAAAGAACATGGAGAAGTAATTGCCGGAAGATAGAGGTCATGTCTTTATTCTGTCATTATCTGCGGTGATCAGTCTTAAAATAATATGTGGGCTACTTTTGGCCTCCTCTAAAGGAGAACTCTAGATTGGCAGAGTCCTTCAGAGGACTTGCCATGTGCAGAAGGATGGATAGTTTCATTCTCTAAATGAGTAATGAATGCTTAAAGTTTGCCAGATGCTGATGTAGGCAGTGGGGATAAAACAGAAGGATTAAAAAAAAAAAAGAAAAAGAAAATTCCTGACTTTGGGGGGCTTCTATTCAGTGGGGACATGAGGCCAGATATAAAGTAGGGGATTGTAGGAATAAACAGCAGGTAGAACAAAAGTTCTATTGGCCCAGGTTCTCAAAATTCAAGGCAAAGAAATCTAGTGGTAGAAAATTGGCAGAGGTCTAGGCATGGGGTTATTTAGATACCTTGTCTTACTGTGGTTAAAACAATTCAAATATTAATATTAAATCAATTTTGCCCTTTATGCCGAGCCAGAAAACAAAGTCTATAGAATTTCAGCTCTCATTTTTCAGAAATGTTTCATTCAACACAAAGGTGAAGGCTTATTAAGTAAGTCCGAATTATCCTCCTTTCATTTATTCTTTCTGTTTCTTTTCCCAATCAACTATTAAAATTCAGCTGAATCTTTAAATGATTTGCCAAACCGTAAAATTAACTTTTTCACTTTTCAAACAATCCCTGATTTTTTTTTTCTGTACATTTTACAGAATTCAGTTTTAGTCTGAATACATGGTTTGGATAATAGTGTTTTTTTGCCCCATTTTTACATCTTAAATATCCTAGTAGCAGAAGGTTGCCTTTTTTTTTTTTTTTAAACACAACTATTATCAATTGTTTCTGAATCCAGTTTTTTAGATAAAGATAAGTGATATAATTTTATTTGAAAATAGGTACAGTAATCATTTTTAATTATAACTAGTATTGAAGACCTACTTTGAACAGAGGAAAGTCCTTTGCATATGCCATTTTAAAACTTCTAGTCTTTCAGAAAGTAGATACTATTAAGTTCATGGAAGGGGTAGATAACTGCTTCTTGAAGTAAAATGTGAAGTCGTTCTCCACTTTCCAAAGTGGAATATGCACGCCTTGGGATATGTGAAGCTGTCAGAGTATGGGAGCAAATATTCAAATATTTTACTTTTTTAAATCTCATTCTTTGTTTTATATTACAGTAATACCTGCATATAATTCATAAATGAGCTTCTATTCATATATTTTCAGTGTATTCCTAGATTTATTGCTTTAGATACATGTGATCAAAACAATTTAGAGACTTTTCCAAAATCATTAACCTTAACAGAGCATTAAGACATTCAATAATTATTGTTCATTTCAGTGCCACATGTAGTACCTGGCATTTTTCTGAATTGTTTTGTTGAACAAATGGATTCTCTTAGAAAAAACTGACAAGAATAGTGTATTATGAAATGTTAATATGTTTTATCTTTGCAGCATCATTTACTAACCAGTAAGACCATGTAAATAGTTTTGAGTATTAGTCTTCATGCACATTATTTAGTTCAGCTCATAATTGAACACCATGCTTATATAAAGTTACATACTGCACTTAATGAGACATAGTGGAAAGAACATGGAATTTGTCGTTGGTGAACTTGGGCCTGAGTTTCTGCTTTTATTAATTTATTAGCAATATGAACTCTCTAACCCTCAATTTCTTACTTTTAAGAATGGATTACAGTAATGTTTATATTTTGGAGTTGGGTATTCACACAAATGTGAATTCACTGTACATAAGTACTCAGCCTAGGGCTGGCTACACACATCGAAGCTGATGAAGATTAATCTTATTTTTGATGAAATAAAAGCATATATACCCAATTAATTTTATGACATAAAACTCTTCATAACCAAAAGTTTGACCTACCTTCTCAACTAAATCTTTCTTACAAACATATTTCTTTCTGAGATAATGGGAGCCCATCAGTGTTCTTACATTGGTAGAGCAGTTTGGATTTGGGTATTGTAGGCTTTGTCATTGGTGTTGCAAGTCAAGTGCATATTGTGTCCTCCACTTCCTTCTTCTTCTTCTTTTTTTTTTTTTTTTAAAGATTTTATTTATTTGTTTGTCAGAAAGAGAGAAAGAGAAAGCACACAAGCAGGCAGAGAGGCAGGCAGAGGCAGAGAGAGAGGCAGGCTCCCTGCTGAGCAAGGAGCCCAATGTGGGACTTGATCCCAGGGCCCTGAGATCAGGACCTGAGCCAAAGGCAGCAGCTTAACCCACTGAGCCACCCAGGTGTCCCCTCCACTTCCTTCTTGATTATCATCTCTACCTTTGTCATTTCTCAACATTCTGTCTTGTTTCCTTTTCTTTTCTTTTCTTTTTTTCATTATTGTCTAACAACAGTAACAACATTACTGAAAATATTCCACTTTGAAAATTTGCTTACTGGTAACATGTACTCCTTTGAATGGTTTCTAGCTACATTTCTGAACAGTGTGGTTTTGGCAGTGCTACCTATAAATAAACTGAAACTGATGGGTATTTTAATACCTGGATTTTTTTTCTAGGTAAGTCCTAACCTGTGCATATTCATTGTAGGTACATTCCAAATACTGAAAACAAATTAAGATATATTCTATAGGTTTGTTGTGAAAGTCCAGAAGTAACTGACTGGCTAGATCTGAAGAGAATTAAAAACCCACTTCTGACAAGCTAATTTTGGCAAAGATATGTCCTATTTTGGCAGATTTATAAGGGATACTGTGTATACATTGCAGGGTTCTTGTTTTCTGACCAGCAGCCAGACAGGGTTAATAATGATTTTTGCAAAATGACAAGAGCTGAGATAGTGAATGCCCTGATCTTTTGGGGGCAGGAAGGATCTTCAGTTTCTCATAACTTTTATAAAGATTTTCCAACCATCATCCATCATTCCTGAAGTTTGCCTAAGAAAATCATTTTTTCTTAGGGGTAAAATAATGTTTGGCTGCCTGTGTCTAGGTACATTGTTGAACAAATGTAAAAATGGAAGAAATTAATGGAAAATTAGAAAACCAAATAATCCATATATTTTGTTCACTCTAAACACAGCTAGTAACAAAATAATCGTATAATCTGAGTCTAACTTGAATGAATGGTCCTAGCTATTCTAGTCTACTTGGAGCTCACACTTGAGAAATTAAGACTTTTGGAGTGTTAAAGCCACAGAGCACCTACTTTATGACTTTAAAAGCCACAGGAGGGGCACCTGAGTGGCTCAGTAGGTTGGGCCTTTCTCTTCAGCTTAGGGGTTCAGGTCATAATCTCGGGGTCCTGGGATCCAGCCCTGCATTGGGCTCTCTGCTCAGTGGGGAGCCTGCTGCTCTACCTACTTGTGATATCTCTCTCTGTGTCAAATGAATGAATAAAATCTTAAAAAAAAAAAAAAAAAGCCATAGGAATGGCTGTTGCTGCTTGCCTAGCAGACATCATCAGATCAATAATAGTAAAAGTGTTGGTTTTAAGGCACTCCCATCGCAAATGTCTATGTTTACTCCTAGAAAGTGTCCTTCTCATATTTTTTTAAAGCCTTGAAAAATTACTGCCCATACAGATCAAAACATCTCACATCTCAGCTTCAAGGAATTTAGAATTCTTTTGATAAAGTATAGCAGAAGTGGGGACGCCTGGGTGGCTCAGTGGGTTAAGCTGCTGCCCTCTGCTCAAGTCATGATCCCAGGGTTCTGGGATCGAGTTCCACATCAGGATCCTTGTTTGGCAGAGAGCCTGCTTCTCTCTCCACCTCTGCCTGCCTCTGCCTGCTTGTGTAGTCTCTCTCTCTCTTTCTGACAAATAAATAAATAAAATCTTTAAAAAAAAAAATCTAGCAGAAGTGTTAAGAAGCATTATCGGAGTCTGTTTTGCTAATAGACCCATGAACTTATATTAAGTGTACTTAATTCAGTGCTGATTTAGTAAATCTAGCTTTTGAAAATGGCTATAAAAATTTTACCAAGTTGCGTGTTCAAGGTTGTTTATTACAGCATTGTTAGTAATAACAAAAGGAAAAAAGGAGAAATTAAGAGGAAGTGTTTATCAATAGTTGTCTGGTAAAATGGCATATCATGCCATGTTGGAGATATATATGTGTCCTGATGTGAAAAATGCAAGGTGCCAAATGTGCATAGTAGCTGCCATTTTATGCCATGTGGGATATATTTGATAAATGTGGTTTTTTTGTCCTAATTCTTAAGCTCATTATTATCATTCCTCTCCATAATAGCAATTGGAGAATTGGAAGAAAAGTAAACTGATTGTGCTACAAATTTAAACAAGATTTGATGATGGTGATAATGATAGTAACATTTATATAGTGCTTACTGTGTCCTAGGTACTGTTCTATGTTTTAAACATTTAATCTTGATAACTTGTGAAGCTGGGACCACCTTTCTCCCTGTTTTTCAGATGAGGAAACTGAAGCACAGATGTTGATTAGTTTCAAACAAATTTGCACAGCCAAGGTGTGTCAGAGCAGTTCTATATATCCTTGCAGACTGACTCCAGTGTTTCTTTGCTCTAAACTACCAGTGCTATGCAATCTCTCAACTTTTGACCTTGATGAAATCTAAATAAGATATTTTATGTCATTTCTTTCTTGTAGACAAAGATTTGCTTGTATTTGTACATGCTGCATAAATCCCAGATAGTCTTACTGCTCTTCCTCAGAGCAATCTGTTATGTATTTACTTAATCTTGTCACTTTTAATCAGTTAGGTGGTTTTCAACTGGGGTGTTTTGTCCCCCAGGACACATTTGGCAGAGTTTGGAGACGTTTTTGCTTTTCACAATGGAGCCGAGAGGTGGGATAGGTTTGCTACTGACATCTGTTAGGTAGAAGGCAGAGGTGCTCCTAAATATCCTAAAAAATGCATAGTACATCTTCCCATAACAAAAACCCATCCAACCTAAAATGTAAATAGTGCCAAGATTGAGGAACCCTGATTTAGTGGGCATAAGTGGGAATAAGTTCTCATAACTGAATTTCTTTTCTGAAAAATACCAAGTATATTATTTTGTTTTTAAGCTAATGGCATTGAGAAAAGTGAGTTTTATTTTTACTGTTTTTGCACACTTGTTACTCCCCTTTTCTGTCTGGTATTGTGTGATCTGTAAGGGCCAGAAGGGTAGCGAATTCATAGGATATCTACTCACACATTGAAACATGAACTTGTTTGGCCCCTAACTTGATCACTTGATTGGGTGATTGGATGATTAAGATGAGCACTTGAGTGGATTTAAAAAAGTGTGTTCATAAACTGTTTGGGGAGATGACAAGAGTGCTACAAAGTAAACATTTGAACGAATGATTAAACAATTGTAAGCAAAAGCTGTGTCCTCTCTGATTGAATAAGCACTTTAAAAATGGGAAAATCCTTTGCCATTAAAAAAAAAAAAAGTTTGCTCTAATTTCAGGAGATAAGAGGGAAAGTGGGAGAGCTAGGAGCTCAGGGGGAGCAATAAGAAAGGCTTCTTACTGTTGTAAAGATACAGATGGTAATACCTTATTTTTCAACCAGTAGAATAACCCCTGGATAAAATCATTTTACTTGGTGGACAAAGGTGTGCTATAAACTGGGGTGCCTGGGTGACTCAGTCAGTTGAACGTCTGCCTTGGGCTCAGGTCATGATCCCAGGTTCCTAGGATCAAGCCCCACAATGGGCTCCCTGCTCAGTGGGGAGTCTGCTTCTACCTCTGTTTCTCTCTCTCTGTCAAGTAAATAAATAATATCTTTATAAAAATTTAATACCCCACGGGAAACCAGATCCATCCTTTCTCCTATGTTAACTCTTACTTTAAAGGTTTCCTTTAGCCTCTTCTAGAATGATGATCACTCTGGATTATTTTAGAAGCACAGTGTTAACGTTTCAGGCTGGCTGCTTCCTTTCCGTTGCTAGGCACTGACACCTTCCTTCCCCACAGAGGCTGTAAAGTGCTGCTGTTGTCCCTGCTGCTGTTTGCAGTGGGCTGTGCCACACATGATCTGCTTAGCTCCTGGGAAATGATGGGGTTGCTGATACTCTCCTGAAAAACCTTTCATCACAGAGATTCAGCTCAGGTTGTATTTCTAAGCAGATTGAAAAAGCCATTAGCTTTTCTTAACTCTTAATTTGGGATCCAAATATCTTCTGATTTTTTAATATGCCCTTTTCTTTTTCAAGCTGAACACTGAATAGCTTACTAGAGGCCTTCTCTACCTTATTGCCTGAGAATTTTCCTCCCTTTTCAGGCTCCCTTTGACCTGTGTAAACAACTGGCTGAAGGAAAGCTTATCAGAGTGAGAGGTATCTGTGTCTGGGCTTTTAAATTCTGGAAATGAGGCGATTACTTTGTTTAGAAAAAGCATGTGTGTTTAGAAATGCTGTGTGTGAGATACTGCCTGACTTACTTTTTATTAATACAAGCTGGGAGGTTATAGAAAACATAAAAGAAAAACAGTGTGATCACAATCCTAGAATTCTTAAATCTATGTACTTTTCTATACAGCTTTATTGAAGAGATGAAGTAGAGCTGATTTAATGTGAAAGAATAACATCGCTCTGCTTCATTATTAACATTAGATTGTATCTTTCGCTGGTATTGAACAGGGAATGCAAATGTAAATAGTTATAGGATTCTGCTTATTGAGTTTTTGAAAATAAGAGAAACTATAAAATAATTTACCTAGGAGAACTGGATTCTGCATAGATGAGTTATCCTGATGGCAAGACATAACTTTGTTAGGGATGGAGGAGAAGCTAAGAGGTGTTTAAATGAAGAAATGTATTTTTTTAAACTTTTTAAAAGTGTTGACATACAATGTTACATTAATTTCCAGTGTACAAGTGTACAGCACAGTGATTCATCATTTCTATAGGTTATGCTATGCTCACTACAAGTGTAGCTACCATCTGTCACTGTACATCATTATAGTATTATTGACTGTGTTCCTATATTGTGCCTTTTATTCTCGTGACTTACTCATTTCATAACTGGAAGCCTGTATCTCCTACTCCTCTACTCATTTTCCCTGTGTCCCAACCCCTTTTCCTCTGGCAACCATCGCTTCTCTGTAATTATAGGTCTGATACTGCTTTATGTTTGTTTATTCATTTGTTTTGTTTTTAGGTATTTGTCTTGCTCAGTCTGACTTATTTCATTTAGCAGAATACTTCTAGAGCCACATATCTTGTTAACAAATGGCAGGATCTCATCCTTTTTTATTATGAAGTAATATTTCATTGTATTATGTGTATGTATATATACTATATCTTCCTCATCCATTCATCTATTGACAGACACTTGGGTTGCTTCCATATCTTGGCTATGGTAAATAATGCTTCAATAAATAGGGGCATCTCTTTAAATTAGTGTTTTCATTTTCTTTGGGTACTTAATAGAATTATTGGATCATATGGTATTTCTGTTTTTAATATTTTTAGGAACCTCCATACTTTTTTCCACAGGGGCTGTACCAATTTCTGTTCCCACCAAGAGTGTATGAGGGTTCCTTTTTTTCCACAACCTCGTCAATACTTGTTAGTAGATGAGGAAATTTAGATAGAAGTGTGTGTGTGTGTGTGTGTGTGTGTGTGTGTAAATGTTTGTGGTTTGTTTGTTTGTTTATTAACATGTATTATTTGCTTCAGGGGTGTAGGTCTATGAATCATCAGTCTTATACAATTCACAGCACTCACCATAGTACATACCCACCCCAATGTCCATAATCCAGCCACCCTATCCCTCCCCACCCCAGCAACCCTTAGTTTGTTTCCTGAGATTAAGAGTTTCTTATGGTTTGTCTCCCTCCGTGGTCCTATCTCGTTTAATTTTTTCCCTTCTTGCCTCCCAGGACCCCCCATCCTGCCTCAAATTCCTCATATCAGAGAGATCATATGATAATTGTCTTTCTCTGATTGACTTATGTTGCTTATTTGTGTTTTGATTAAGAAGTATCCATTGAATTGTTGGAGAGTTACCCTTGTCTTTCAGGACTTATCTGTGTACTTTAGAGCTGGTGTAAGTCAAACATAGAATATAGGTACAGGCAATATCATAATTAGGAATACCAATTTGGGACTTCTTTTAGCCAGGCACTGAGTTGCCAGTTCACTAATGACAGGATGCTCAGACCTCAAGGCTTATGAGGGGTCAGGTCCTGCTGATACTTCTTTTCTATGTCTTGTCTTTTCTGGCATTTAGGGAGAGTCAGTATCAGGTAAAATAGTGTTTCTTTGAGTAAATGCAATCTGAATTCTTAATAAGTGACTTGGGAATGATCTTGTAGAACATGTTTTCTTGATTTAGGAATTACCTATGCTGAATTGCGTTTTTAATAATGGGCCTCTGAAAGCTCTACAATCTAACTTAGGGCTATGCTATTAGAGAAACTGGCTATCTAGTTATTAGGATAAATAAGTGGTTTAGAGGCAAGAAATGGGAAATTTTTTCTAGTCTTGGGCTTGGCAGCAAGGCACTCTAGGTCTGGTTTCTTTGTGCTGTTGCTATTACTTTCTTTTCTTTTTCTTCATCATTTCTTTCTCTGTCCCAGAATACTGAACAGTAGTTTCACATGTTTGCTCTAATACTTCCTGATGTTCAGACAAAGGGATTAGAAAGGGAAATCAGCCTAACAGGAAACAATGGAGTCTGGAGGCTTGAATTTTCAAAAAATACAGAACAAATGTAATTAATTTAATTTAATTTTTTTGAGATATAAATATAAGCTTATGTGTAGAAACAAATGAGTTTTAACCTTAACCCTTTGAAATCACACTGTAGTATATACCTTCTTTTAAGTAACATCTTCTTTCATTATATGTTTGTAAACTTATGTGTTGAAGCATATGAGAATAGTGTGTTCAACTTACTGAAACTACACTGTTCTTAATCTTTAAAAAAAAAATCCTTCATTATGATAGAAGAATATACAAAGTTATATATAGAAGCATACGGGAGAAGCCAAAACTACACTGTGTATATACCTTCTTCCCAGTAACATCTTTCATTAAGATATGTTTCTTTTTTTGTTGTTTTTATTTTAATTCCTGTTAGTTAGCATACAGTGTTATATCCATGTCAGGTGTACAGTACAGGGTCTCAACAATTCTATATATTGCCTGGTGCTCATCACCAGAAGTGCACTTCTTAATCTCCATCACTTATTTAACCTATCCTCTACCCCTCTCCCCCTTCTGGTAACCATCAGTTACCTATTTAAGAGTCTGTTCCTTGGTTTGTCTCTTTCTTTTTTCCTTCACTCATTTGTTTCTTAAATTCCACATATGAGTGAAATCTTATAGTATTTGCTTTTCTCTGGTCATTTTTCTTAGCTTTATACTCTGTAGCTCCATCCATGTCATGGCAAATGGCAAGATTCATTCTCTTTTATGGCTGAATAATACTCTGTTGCATACATGTGTACCACATCTTTACCCATTCATCTATGGATGCACATTTGGGCTCTTCCATAATTTGGCTATTGTATATTGTGCAGCTATAAACATCAGGGACTAAATGGACTAATTTTAGAAGAATTGTTTTTGGGACAGTTAAGTAGAGAGCTATATAAATAGATATTCTAATGGACACTCTTTTCTTTTTGTTTTTTTTTTGTGTGTGTTGCTGCAGGCTTTTGTTTTGTTTTGTTTTTAAAGATTTTATTTATTAATTTGACACAGATCACAAGTAGGCAGAGAGGCAGGCAGAGAGAGAGAGGAGGAAGCAGGCTCCCCGCCGAGCAGAGAGCCCAATGTGGGACTCGATCCCAGGACCTTGAGATCACGACCCGAGCCGAAGGCAGCGGCTTAACCCACTGAACCACCCAGGCGCCCAGCAGGCTTTTTTACTTTTTGAGGAAACATCCACAGTGTTCATTGATATTTGAACCAGAAAGTATACATTCTACCTTTCCTATTTTATGAAGATACCGAATCACATCTATTGGGGGAAAGTGACTGTTAACTTTTAGACTAAAAGAAAACAGAACAATTAGTGTTATTGAAGATTGTGTTAAATAGGAACTCATACACTCTAGAAAATAAATTAGTATGAACCTTTTGGGAAGCCATTTAGCAATATGCACTGAGACTTAAAATATTTGTGTCTTTTGATTGAGAAATTCTACTTTTGAGAATTTCTTGTAGAAATTACAGAAATTTTGCTTCTGAGAATTTCTTGTAAGCAAATAATCATAAATACAGAAAAGGCTTATGGATGGTAAGTTTTATCACAAAATTAATTAATGAAAAAATAGGAAACAGACTAAATGTCCATCTATAAAGTAATGTTCTAGGAAACCCCAGTCAACCAGTTGTTGTGTTGATACATTTTTGTGTTGATAGGGTGAGAATACAAAGTAGGGGTGTAAAATAACAAAATGCTTTTGATACAGTGTTCAGTGGTGAAAATTGTAGAACATTGTTTATTCAGTGTGCTTACAAATTTGTAAAATATACTTATGCTTGGACAGAGCATATTGAAGTGTAGACGGTGACTTATATTTGGATGTAATTTTCATTTTCTTTTATACCTCTTTTAAAATTTTCTTCAATTATCATGTATATTTTTATTGTAGGGAAAAAGAATGTAATCCTTTTACCTTCCCACTAAAAATATACTTTTCTTACAGCTTTAAGCATCAGTAGTAAAAGTCTGCAAGCATTGGAATAAGACTTCTGCAAAACAACATTGTGGAGCATGGATTCTCTATCAGAAGAGTTTTTTACAAGGTAAGTAAGTGATAGGGTGAGAAAACCAACCACATTTGTTGCATTTTGAAAATACAACATTTGTTCTTTCCACATAACTTTGGGAAGCTAGTGTGATTGAGATACCCTTATGTTTGGAGGTAATTTAGTGATTTTGATTAGGGGGGTATATAGACTGCGTGAAATCTAATTACAGAAAATTTCTCTTAAGGGCCACACTCTGTCTAAAGAGTTAAGAGTTGAGAAATGTACTACAGCTTGCTACATGTGGACATTCTCGCCAAATAGATTAATGTGATCTATTAATTTATTTTATGAGGATTTACTATAATGCTTGTAATGTAAAGTACCTCCTTGGTACTTAGAGAATAAAGACAGACAAAATTTTGGGTACTTAGAATTAAAGTGTAGTAGGAAAATATATAAAAAGTTATATTTTTAGGCAAAGTGCATGCATGATGCATGGTTATATGTAGAAAGGAACAATAATGATTGACTGGGGTTGAGTAGGTTTCCACCAGATGACACTTGAACTGAACATTAAAGAAAGGATAAGGAGCATTTTGATGTATGTAGAAATGGGAGGAAACAACAAGAAAAAGTACTTAAGATAAATGACTGGGAGGATTTCAACTGTCTTCTAAGGAGTTTAGCTTTATTTTGTGCAGAACCAATGACATTTTTTTAAAAAAAGGAAATGTTACACTGTATTTTGGAAAGAATATTTCTTGGTGATGGGAAGGAAGAGACAACAAAATACAACCTAGTAATAGCTCAGGAGGAGCTGATGAAGTCTTGCAGTGGTAGGAGTAGAAAACAGAAGAATTTGTAGAACTAGAATCAACAGAATTACATGACTGCTTAAATATGAAAAAAGTGGCAAAAGAGAAAGATGACTCAAGGGTTTCTAAGGACCGGAAGAAGATATGTATCATTAACTAATATGGGGCTAAAAAAGGGAGACAGGTTTATATGTGTACATTATTTTAATGTGTGCATGAGAAAGAGAGGACAGATGATGAATCATTTTTGGACATGAGGAAATTGAGGTGTTGGTAAAATATCTTAAGTTATAAGTTGTTGAGTAGATGGTTAGAAATTTGTAGTAGTGTCAAAAAGCAAGGCTGAAAGTATAGATTCAATGGTCATTAGAATGGATGCTATTAGGAGGAGGGGCAAGATGGTGGAGAAGTAGGAGACCGTGTTTCAACCTGTCCCCTAAAGTGAGCTAATTATCTACCAGAATACTCTGAACACCCATGAAATCAGCCTGAGATGTAGGATTATACACTTCTGGATCTCTTGGGGTGGGGGTGTGCAGAAGACACCAGTAGAGAGGTAAAAGCAGAGTGGGAACAATTGGACTGATATCAGAGGATAAACAGAAGGGGGAAGGAGCCACCAGAAGTGACCCTTTGGAAAGTAAATGCCCCAATATGAAAGTGCCCTATGATTGGGGGCCATCATTAACTTGGAGTCTTGTTAAAAGCACATAAAAAGAGCAAAAGATCTTAAGGGGCAACTGGTAGAGTCGGGCGGTCATGGGTACAGGCCTATGCCCATGGTCCCAGGACAGACACTGCTAGCGACCACCCATGCCAGACACAGTGCAGTGGTAGAGCCTCCAGTTCCTGGTCCTGAAGCCCCCAGTGTTGCGAGGCTTGCACCACTGCTTGGGCTTGGCTGGGGCACACTCCCACCCCCGCATGGGGGAGTCTGGTGGGGCACTTTCTAGAACCACAGCCTTTTGCACTCTGCGCTCACTGTGCGACTGTTGTTGGAACTGAGATCCCCACCCGCACCTGAGTGTTCTCTGCAGGCGCTAGCTGGGTGATCTCTAGGCCCCACTGAGAGTCTGGACACTCCCAGGAACTCAGTGAAATCTCTGGTCCGGAGCTCTCTACAGGCAGCAACCTATGAAACCTTGAGGTCTGAACCCCAGACAGCAGTCCCAGCAAGGGCAGCCACTGGAAGTGGGCTCCCTGGACCAGTATCGCTTGCAGTTTTACCAGCACGGCAGTGCAGAGACAAGTGGGTGCTTCTGGCAACCCCTGAGTTGGTGGCTGGGGACATGCACTACCTGTGGGAAGTTGCGTGGTTCAGTGGAGTTTACAGAGGGGGAGTCTGTGTGTTCTGGATTACCCAGAAGGGAGCAGACTGAGGCTTCTCCCTGAGACGGAGGTCTGGGTATAGTTTGCTTTCCATGAAACCTCCAAAAAGACCCCAAAAGCTGCCAAAGAACAAAAGTCTCCAGAAAGCAAAAGCCTGAAAAACCAGTTTCCACAGAGCCCAGCCCCTTGATAGGGGGCAGGAGGATTCAACTCAAGCAAGCCTGACTGAAAAACAATGTGGCGCCCCCCCCCACCCCCGCCAAGAAAGCCAGCCAAAATAATGAACAGACAGCCACTGCAGAGTCCCCATAAAACTGTAAAACCCCAATATTAGGGGAAAACAATACATTAAGCTCCCGGTATTTCTCTAAAACCTGTTTCTGTTTCATAGGTACAACTTTTTTTTGTTTTGTTTTCACTATTCTTGTTCTTAACTTTTTTTTTAAACAACTCACCCTTACAACTAGAGGTTTAATACAATGTATTCCAAAATAACCTTTTAACTTGAACTTTTTTCATACATATACTTGTATTTTCCTTTTTCTATTTTTTAACTATGCATATAGGAATAAGCTTCAAGGTAATCCTCTTTCCCTAGTCAATACTACCCTTATATATAATCCAGTTTTATTTTCCTTTATCTCTGGAAAGTTGAGTCCTTTAACAAAGATACCAAGATACACCCACGAAGAATCAAAATAACCTTCCTCACCCACATTTTTCTTCTGTCCTGTCTTTTTCTTCTGTCAGTGTTTCTGTGTATTTATTTATTTATTTATTTATTTATTTTTAAGTTTATTTATTTGACAGACAAGAGATCACAAGCAGGCAGAGGCAGACAGAGAGGAAGGGAAGCAGAGAGCACCATGCGGGGCTTGATCCCAGGACCCTGAGATCATGACCTGATCCAAAGGCAGAGGCCCCAACCCACTGAACCACCCAGGCACCCCTCTGTGTATTTATTTTTGTTCTGGTATTATATAAATCCTGCCCTTGGGGTTCATTTTGGCTGGGTTCTTTCTTTTTCTTTTTTCCTTTTTTTCTTATAATTTACTTTAGTCCGTCTTTTGCCCATCCATTTTTGTTTCTATATCTTATAAATCTTACCTTTGGGGCCCATTCTGGCTGGGGCTTTTCTTTCTTTCTTTTCTTTTCCTTTTTTTTTTTTTTTTTGTCTCTCTCTCTCTCTCTTTTTTCTTTCTTTTTGGTGGTGATGGAATTGCTCAGAAGCCTTCCAGGGTGCACCTTGCCTAAATCACGGTTGATACATTTAGCTACACATCCCCTCAACCTCCTCTCACCAAAAGGACTAGGAGGAGGAACACCCAACAAAAATTCAGAGGAAAAATTCAGAGACTGTGCCCTCTCCATCAGAGCTATTGGATGTGGACATAAACAGTATTTTGGAAAGGGAATTCAGGGTAACAATTAACCAGGCAATAGCTAGGTTGGAGAAAACCATTAGTGACAACATAGAATCAATTAGGGCAGAAGTGAAAGCCGACCGGGAAGAAGTTAAAAATGGTATCCATGAGACCCAATCTAATCTAAATACTCTAATAGCTAGGGTAACCAACACAGAAGATAGAATTAGTGATCTAGAGGACAAACTGATAGAGAAAAAGGGTCAGGAGGAGGCCTGGAACAAACAGCTTAGAAGCTATGAAAACAGAATTAGGGAAATAAATGATGCCATGAAACATTCCAATATCATAATTACTGGGATCCCTAAGGGGAAGAGAAAGAAAGGAGACTAGAAGATATAGTTGAATAAATTGGGAAAATTTTCCCAATCTGGGGAATGGAACCAGCGTTCATGCTCTAGAGGTAGAAAGAACAGCCCCCCAAGATCAATGAATCTAGAAAGACCTCGAGGCACTTGATTGTAAGACTAAAGAATCATAATTTTAGACAAGAGCTTTTGAGAGCAGCTAGGGGGAAGAGATCCTTATATACAGAGGAAGGTCCATCAGAATGAGGTTAGACCTATCCACAGAAACCTGGCAAGCCAGAAAAGGCTGCAAGACATATTCAGGACACTAAATGACAAGAACATGTGGCCAAGAATACTTTATCCAGCAAGGTCAACATTCAGAATGGATGGAGAGATAAAAGAGCTTCCAAGACTATCAATGTTTAAAAGAGTATGTTACCACCAACCTGGCACTACAAGAAATATTAAGGGGTGGGGTTCTATAAAAAAGGAAAGAACCTAAGAGTGTCATAGAACAGTAATTTATAGAGATAATCTATAGAAACAAGAACTTCACAGGCAACATGTTGTCACTAAAAACATATCTTTGAATAATCATTGTCAATGTGAACGGCTTAAGCACTTCCATAAAATGACAGAGTTGCAGATTGGCTAAAACGACAGGACCCATCCATATGCTGTCTACAAGAGACCCATTTGGAACCCAATGATATATTCAGATGGAAAGTGAAGGGATGGAGAAGCATCCTTCATGCCAGTGGGCCTCAAAAGAAAGCTGAGGTAGTGATTCTTATATCAGATAAATTAGATTGTAAACTAAAGACTATAGTCAGAGATAAAGAAGGATACTACATCATTCTTAAAGGGTCTGTCCACCAGGAAGATCTAACAATTGTAAATATTTATACCCCCAGTACAGGAGCAGCAAACTACTTAAGACAACTGTTAATCAAGATAAAGAATCATATTCATATGAATACATTAATAGTAGGGGATCTTAACACATCACTCCCATTAACAGACAGATTATCCAAGCAGCAAATCAATAAATGCACAAGAGCATTGAATGACACATTGGACCAGTTGGACCTCATAGATACATACAGAACATTCCACCCTAAACCATTCTTCTCAAGTATACATGAAAGTTTCTCCAGAATAGACCACATACTGGGTCACAAATCAGGGCTTAACTGATACCAAAAGATTGAGATTAGCCCCTGCATATTTTCAGACCACAATGGTTTGAAACTGGAACTCTACCGCAAGAAAAAGGATGGAAGGAATTCAAACACTTGGAAGCTAAAGACTACCCTGCTTAAGAATGTTTGGATCAACCAGGAAATCAAAGATGAACTTAAAACAATTCATGGAAACCAATGAGAATGAAGACACTTCAGTCCAAAACCTATGGGATATGGCAAAGGCAGTCCCAAGAGGGAAATACAAAGCCATCCAAGCCTCCCTCAAAAAAAATTTAAAAATCCAAAAATTAAAAAATCTTTATACCATAAAGAACTGGAGAATCATCAAATTAAAGCAACCCCACACACAAGAAGGGAAATAATCAAGATTAGAGATCAATGAGATAGAAACTAGAGATACAGTAGAACACATCAACGAAACTAGAAACTGGTTTTTTGAAAGAATAATATTGATAAACCATTGACCTAACTAATCCAAAAGAAAAGAGAGAGGACCCAAATTAATAAAATTATTAATGAAAGGGGAAAGATCACGACTAACACCAAGACAATAGACACAATCATCAGAAATTATTATCAACAGTTAATATGCCAATAATTTAAGCAGCCTCGATGAAATGGATACATTCCTGGAAACCTATAAACTTCCAAAACTGAATCAGGAAGAAATTGACAACCTGAATAGACCAATATCTAGTAACGAGATTGAAGCAGTGATCAAAAGCCTCCCAAAATACAAGAGCCCAGGACCTGATGGATTCCCTGAGAATTCTACCAGACAGTCAAAGAAGAAATAATACCTATTCTCCTGAACCTATTTCAAAAAATAGAAACAGAAGGAAAACTTCCAGATTCTTTTTATGAAGCTGGTATTACCCTGATCCCCAAACCAGGCAAAGACCTTACCAAAAAGAAGAATTTCAGACCAATATCCCTGATGAATTTCAATGCCAAGATTCTCAACAAGATCCTAGCTAATAAGGATCCAACAGTACATTGAAAAGATCATCCACCATGACCAGGTAGGATTTATCCATGGGATGCACTGGTGGTTCAACACTTGCAAGTCAATCAATGTGATAGAACAAATTAATAACAGAAGAGAGAAGAACCACATGGTTCTCTCAATTGATGCAGAAAAGGCATTTGACAAAATCCAGCATCTGTTCCTGATTAAAAAACTTCAAAGTATAGGTAGGGATAGAGGGAACATTCCTCAACTTCTTAAAATCTGTCTATGAAAAACCCACAGCAGATATCATCCTCAATGGGGAAAAGCTGACAGTCTTCTCTTTGAGATCAGGAATATGATAAGGATGTCACTCTAATCACTGTTGTTCAACATAGTATTAGAAGTTCTAGCAACAGCAATCAGACAACAAAGAGAAATAAAAGGTATTCAAATTGGCAAAGAATTCAAACTCACTCTCTTCTCAGATGACATGATACTTTATATGGAAAACCCAAAAGACTCCACCCCCAAACTACTAGAACCCACACAGCAATTCAGTAATGTGGCAGGATACAAAATCAATGGACAGAAATCAGTTGCTTTCTTTTACACTAACAATGAAAATACAGAAGAGTTAGAGAATCAATTCCATTTACAATAGCACCAATAATCATAAGATACCTGGGAATAAACCTAACCAAAGAGGTAAAGGATCTGGACTTCAAGAACTACAGAACACTCATGAAAGAAATAGAAGAAGACACAAAAAGATGAAAGAGCATTCCATGCTCATGAATCAGAAGAATAAACATTGTTAAAATGTCTACACTTCCTAGAGCCGTCTATACTCTCCATGCCATCCCGATCAACATTCCACTAGCCTTTTTCAAAGTCTTGGAATAATCCTAAAATTTGTATGGAACCAGAAGAGACCCTGAATTGCTAAGGAGATTTTGAAAAAAACCCCAACTGGGGTCTTCACTTTGCCTGATTTCAAGCTTTACTACAAAGCTGTGATCACCAAGACAGCATGGTCCTGGCACAAAAACAGACACATAGACCAGTAGAACAGAGTAGAGAGCCCAGATATGGACCCTCAACTCTGTGGTCAAATCTTTGACAAAGCAGGAAAAAAATATCCAGTGGAAAAAAGACAGTCTTTTCAATAAATGGTGCTAGGAAAATTGGACAGCTATGTACAGAAGAATGAAACTTGACCATTCTCTTACACCATACAGATAGATAAACTTGAAATGGATAAAAGACCTTAACATGAGGCAGGGATTTATCAAAATCCTAGAGAAGAACATAGGCAGTAACCTCTTTGACATCGACCACAGCAATTTCTTTCAAGACATGTCTCCAAAGACAAGGGAAACAAATGCAAAAATGAGCTTTTGGTACTTCATCAAGATCAAAAGTTTCTGCACAGCAAAGGAAACAGTCAACAAAACAAAGAGGCAACCCACAGAATGGAGAAGATATTCTCAAATGACACTACAGACAAAGGGCTGATATCCAAGATCTATAAAGAACTCCTCGAACTCAATACTCAAAAAAACAGATAGTTCAAAAAATGGGCAGAAGACATGGACAGACACTTTTCCAAAGAAGACATACAGACACATGAAAAAATCTTCATCATCATTAGCCATCAGGCACATTCAAATCAAAACCACATGGAGATACCACTTTACACCAGTTAGAATGGCCAAAATTAACAAGACAGTAAGCAACAAGTGTTGGAGAGGATGAGGGGAAAGAGGAATCTTATTACATACACTGTTGGTGGAAATGCAAGTTGGTGCAGCTGCTTTGGAAAACAGTGTGGAGATTCCTTAAGAAATTAAAAATAGGGCTATCTCATGAACCTGCAATTGCACTACTGGGTATTTACCCCAAAGATAGAGATGTAGTGAAAAGAAGGGCCATCTGTACCCCAATGTTCATAGCATCAATGGCCACAGTCACCAAACTGTGTAAAGAGCCACGATGCACTTCAACAGACGAATGGATAAAGAAGATATGGTCCATATATACAATGGGATATCATGCCTCCATCAGAAGGGATGAATACCCAACTTTTGTATCAACATGGATGGGTCTGGAGAAGATTATGCTCAGTGAACTAAGTCAAGCAGAGAGAGCCAATTATCATATGGTTTCACTTACTTGTGGAGCATAAGGAATAACACGGAAGACATTCGGAGATGGAGAGGAGTTGGGGAAGATTGGAGGGGAGACAAACCGTGGGAAGCAAACTGAGAGTTTTGGGGGGGGCTGGGTGAGCCTGGTGGTGGGTGTTATGGAGGGCACGTATTGCATGGAGCACTGGGTGGTGATAAACTATGAATTCTATAACACTGAAAAAACTAAAATTAAAAAAAAATATGGGTGCTGTTAGAATTCATGGAAGTTTGGTTATTTTTTAATTCATCAATAAATATTTGATGAATTTATGTCTGATGTTGGGATAGAGACTTGGAGGTTACATAATGAATTAGAAGGGCCTCATTCCTATCTGAGAGAATTTATTTATATGTGGGCATAAATGTAATTGATTTTACTAGAAAATGTAAGAAAATAGATAAAAATGGAACATTAGTGGAGCAGCTGGGTGGCTCAGTTAGTTACGTGTCTGACTCTTGGTTTCAGCTAATGTGTCATGGGATTGAGCCCCATGTCAGGCTACCCAGTTGCCGGGCAGTCTGCTTGAGATTCTTCCCCTCTGTTCCTTCCCCCACTTCTTTCTTTCTTAAATGGATAAATAAATCTAAGAAATGGAACATTCGTATATATATTATGTATATTTCAGGATATATTATTATAGCAAAACCTCAGCTCCTAGTAAGCAATAGGTGGTAAAAGCAACAAAATAGCAAAAGAAAAATAATATTTCTGTGTCTAGTTCTATCTTTGCTGCTTTCTAGGTGTATAACTTAAAAACACGTTATATAACCTCTCTGGACATCAATTTAATCATTTTAATATATAAAATGACCGCCATAGATGACTGCTTGTATATCTTCCTATACTAATATACCAGGATACATAGTTTGTTTTAAATATTCTTAAAATAATGAATGAATATGACAAATAAGGAAGAGGTGTAGCCAGTAGTAGAAGAAGTGGAGGGCTAGGAGGAGAACCAGCAGCAGTGAAGATGACAGAGGTTTTCAAGGACGGTTGGAAGGTATGATGGGCAATGTTAAATGATGCAGAAATACAGGTAGAATGAAGAACAAAGACAAAGCTATTGAAATAAATAGTGGGATTTCATTAGTAACCTTCATTAGAACAATTTTAATGTTGGGGAGGGAATGAGAATTAGTTAGGTTTATATCAAAAATTGTTAAAAAAACTATGGTGAATATAGCAGCCCACGTTCCACACTTAAGAAGTGCTAAAGTAGGGTCTGGACACCTGGATGATTCAGAAGTTTCGCAGGTGATTTTAGTGTGCATCTGGGACTGAGAACTGTTGGGCCAAGGAGTGAATGATCATGAAACAGAGTTAGCTGGAAAGGTATACATGTGACAATTTTTTATACTCTTATACAACCTGGAGACTTCAGCATACTGCTGTAGTATTTTTCATTCCTTGACAACACAAGACTGTTCCATGTGTTACTTTTTGGAGTGGAGCTTTGAAGTGGATGAAAAGACAGTTAAGAGGCTTTTTTTGTGTTTGTGTTTGTGTGTGTGTGTGTGTGTGTGTGGTTTTTTTCTGTTTGTTTTGCCATGACATTTTAAAGAGCACTGAGAACCATCTTGTGAAATACTGTTTCTGTGTATAAATCTCTTCCATTGAAACTTTCATCATGTGAAATACTGTACTATTTATCGGTCCCAGTTTTCCCTGACAAGATCAGTGGGCACGTGGTGGATGGTAAATGATAGTCTAAGAAATAAATACATATATGTGAAATAAGATAGGATGATTTTTATAAAGCACAATGCTGAGTAGATCCATTGCTGTTTCTCACTCAGTTTTTTCTCTGCTAGTGTATAGAATTAAGATCATATAAATCCTATATGGTCTTATGTTATGATTCTTATATCATGGTTCTGTATGTAGACAAAAGCAATTTTATAAATAGTTTTTCAGTTCTGTGTTTAACACTGCATATATTCACAGTTTGAACCAATGTCAGAAGCAAAACTTAACAATTTACAAATGAACTATTTTACAAAAATAGTTAATTTTTAAATATGACATTCTTTCTCAATTTTAAAAAATCATTTTAGAAAAATGGATAACTATAAGGCCAGAAACCTGGAACAAAAAAATAAAAGCATCTGCATAAGATAGATCCATTCCAAACCTCAGCCTTTTTAAGACCTTTATTATCTTCATAAACCTCAGCCTTTTTAAGACCCATTTTTTTTTTTACATTGAAGCAGTGCTATAAAGTTAATTTTTTCCCATGATTTTGGTATATTCTGTGTCCAAGAAAATTTTTTATATCTGCTTTCATTTTTGTTTAGCGCTCTCCAGTAAAGGCAGAGCATATTTTTTTTTTTCCTTTAACTTGCATCCCTAAAGATATGACACCTACCACTGTTATCAGTCTTGCTATATATTGTTTACACTTTCGAACTTTCAGATAAATTCACTTGTTAGATTCTTTACTACTACAATTCAATTGTGTTCTTTATAAGGAGATACTCTGAATACACATTTCTTTCTTTTTCATTTAAAGTAGGGCTCCAACTGTGGAGGAGCAGACTAAGGAGGAAATCAAGAATAAGGTAGAAAAATCTACTGACCAACTGGTAAGTTAATTTTTGTTAATTATGAATGAATTAATAAGTAATTATGACAGTGTAATTTTAAATCTAGTCAGTTTACTTATTTCTTCAGAATTTAGAGGTGACTCTACTTTTTTTCTTCATAAGTAAAATTATGTTCATAATTAAATCTCTGATAATTGATACTTCTGTCTCAATGTTATTTTAAGTACCAATTCTCACTGTAAGTTAAAACTTGTAGGTGATTGAATTGACTTGTCCAGAAAAATAAAACAATCAATTTTAAGAAATCCTTTACTTGTCCTTTAAAGCAAAATCCAAACAAAATGAAAACTACGCACATGCAAAGAAAATTATTTAGTAAGAAATTTTCAGAGTTGTTTTGAAATTCTCTTTCCTGTTAGAAATTCCAGTTCAAAATGAAGGAGAATCAAATATACGTTATTATAAGGATTATATTGCCAGTGACAATATATTTTGTGGTAGCTTAAAAAATATATATATGTATATATACATACATATATATCACATGTACTTATATTTAATAAAGGGTGGATGAAGATCTATCTGGGTTTTTTTTAGTTCAATTTTAACTTGCACATAGTTTTATGTGATTATTGATGTCCACTGTTAATAAATTTTGTAAAGATTATCTAGTAACAGGAGAAAATATATGAACATAAAATAATCTTACACTGTTGGTGGGGATGCAAGTTGGTGTAGCCACTTTGGAGAACAGTGTGGAGATTCCTCAAGAAATTAAAAATAGAGCTTCCCTATGACTCTGCAATTGCACTACTGGGTATATACCCCAAAGATACAGATGTCATGAAAAGAAGGGCCATCTGTACCCCAATGTTTATAGCAGCAATGGCCACGGTCGCCAAACTGTGGAAAGAACCAAGATGCCCTTCA
>NC_081558.1:163713151-163766994 GCF_022355385.1 Mustela nigripes | reverse complement strand
CCCCCAATGTTTATAGCAGCAATGGCCACGGTCGCCAAACTGTGGAAAGAACCAAGATGCCCTTCAACGGACGAATGGATAAGGAAGATGTGGTCCATATACACTATGGACCATCAGAAAGGATGAAAACCCAACTTTTGTAGCAACATGGACGGGACTGGAAGAGATTATGCTGAGTGAAATAACTCAAGCAGAGAGAGTCAATTATCATATGGTTTCACTTATTTGTGGAGCATAACAAATAACATGGAGGACATGGGGCGATGGAGAAGAGAAGGGAGTTGAGGGAAATTGGAAGAGGAGGTGAACCATGAGAGACTATGGAGACTGCAAAACAACCTGAGGGTTTTGAAGGGGTGGAGGTGGGAGGTTGGGGGACCCAGGTGGTGGGTATTGGGGAGGGCACGTATTGTAGGGAGCACTGGGTGTGGTGCAAAAACAATGAATACGTTACGCTGAAAAGAAATAAAAAATAATCATATTATTTAACTGCTGAGGCTATCACTGTAAAAAATGTTTCAGAGAAAATACAATATATACAGATGTACATAGGGATGTACACGTGAGCCAGCAGGGATTAGATTTAGAAAGTGAATTTCTAAATACAGAATTGGAAATACAAAAGTTAAAGGAGGTGAAAACTTTGACCTGAGTTTGGTTTAGAAGCTAAATCAATTTTGTGAAATGGATTGAGCATCAAATATTTTAATAATTGGCTTAAATAATTGTAGTTATATAATTTATGACCACTAACTTAAAAAATTATATTTATAATAAGAAAAATATTTAATAAGCATGAAGCTTATAGTATGTCCTATTAAAAATTTTTATTCATGCCATAATCTTGCTTGTGTATCAATTTGGTAATTAATATTAGATGATTTTGTGGTAACTTTTGACTGCATAACTGACCTTTAGTTTGAAATGTATGCCCTACTGACAGTGGTCATTCTTTTGAAGGGTTTGTCTAGTTACATTGTGGAAGATTTTTGTTTTTATAAACTTTTTTGGAAAATTTCAAACCTATAGAAAAGTTGCAAGAACAATGCTTGAAATAAAACTTTCTTACATTTTTGGATATAATTTTCATATAATGAAATAAAGTATAAGATTGTTGGATATTGATGGGGTTGGAGGAATCTTAATTTAAGACTCAAACCCATGGAACACTCAGTGTGGTGCATAAACCATGAATTTTTGAGCACTGAAAAGAATAAAATTAAGTAAAATTTAAAAAAAAAAAAAAAAGACTCAAACCCAGAAGGGGAGAGTAGGCAGGTAGTCCTACCATGTTGAGTCCTGGTTACTTTCCTGGGTAATTGCAGTCTGAAAGACCTGACTGATGGTTAGAGAGTCAACTCCTCCCATCCCCAAGGCATTTTCAGTGACTTAAGCTTTACATGGCCTCCATAATAAGAAGCTGTCTTTTCTGATTTTCAGAGGTCAGCATCAATGTACTCATATTCCCAAAGTTTAAACATGGTATAGGAACTGTGGTATCTTGTTAAGGTTTGAAGGAAGTCCATTATCCATGTGTTCTAGGTGCTTCTCATTTCTGTTGCCCACGTGTTCCTCACAACTAATGTTAATATATAGTCCAGCAGGACTTGACTATATATAGCTATTGATTAGACATTAATGATAGCTTATTAAGTCCGTAAAAATGAGTTCCTATAGACCCAAGATTACTATGACTTAGATCTGACTGAATTAAGTCATTCTGTTTTACTACTTTGTTTATAATTTAAATTATTACAGTTTTATTTTCAATATGCTGTGTGTTTAGTCACTAAAGCATCAGTCACATATGTAAATGTGTGTAGATCTAGCTTTCATATTATTATGTAGAATAATCTATGTAATACTTTAAGCTTAGCATTTTTTATGCCTTTAAGTGGGTCAATTCAATGCAATCTGTATATTTCTGTAGGGCAGCCATTTTTTGAGGCCTAATTCACATTTAAGCCTTAAATTGTAGATATTTCCCATTCTACTACCTGTTAAAAGTGGTATAATTATTCCTATTTTAGAATATTTATAACTTCCAAATGAATTTATATATTTATTTCTGTATATTAAGTCTTCTGTATATTAAAGCTTCCTGAATTTTGGTCTTAAATTCCCTGCTATATTTTAAGTCCTTGAAAGCAGAGGGAATGTCTTATTCTTTTTTTTTAATTAAAAATATTTTTAAAAAGATTTTTACTTATTCATTTGAGAGAGAAAGACAGAGAGGTACATAAGCAGGGGAAGAGCCGAGGGAGAGGTGAAGCAGACTCCCCGCTGAACGAGTTGGGAGCCTGATGTGAGGCTTAATCCCAGGACGTGAGCCGAAGGCAGACACCTGACTATCTGAGCTACACAGGTGCCCGAGAATGTTTTATTCTTATTTGGATTTTCTATCACTTTGTCATAGTTACCTACATAGTATTTACAGGCACTTTGTTAATGGAGCCCAAAGTGGGAATTTAAACTCATGAGCTTGAGATCAAGACCCAAGCTGAGATCAAGAGTTGGACACTTAGGGGCTCCTATGTGGCTCAGTGAGTTAAAGCCTCTGCCTTTGGCTCAGGTCATTATCCCAGGGTCCTGGGATTAAGCCCTGCATCAGGCTCTCTGTCCAGCAGGTAGCCTGCTTCCTCCTCTCTCTCTCTCTGCCTGCCTTTCTGCCTACTTGTGATATCTCTCTGTCAAATAAATAAATAAAATCTTTAAAAAAAAATTGGATACTCCCATGTTGCATCACCACTTCCTCATATCAGGGAGATCATATGATAGGGTGAGTGCTGTGAAGTGTGTAAACCTGGTGATTCACAGACCTGTACCCCTGGGGATAAAAATATATGTTTATAAAAAATAAAAAATTATATTAAAAAAAAAAATTGGATACTTTACCAACTGACCCACCTAGGTGCCCTAGTCTTTGTTCTTTCTTTTAATGTTTTTCCTGGTCTTAATATTTAGAGTAATAAGAATATGTATAATTGTGTAAATTTTTAATAATCATTTTCTTCGGGCGCCTGGGTGGCTCAGTGGGTTAAGCCACTGCCTTCGGCTCAGGTCATGATCTCAGGGTCCTGGGATTGAGTCCCGCATCGGGCTCTCTGCTCAGCGGGGAGCCTGCTTCCCTCTCTCTCTCTCTGCCTGCCTCTCTGTCTACTGTGATCTCTCTCTGTCAAATGAATAAATAAAATCTTTAAAAAAAAAAATTAAAAAAAAAATCATTTTCTTCTAGGGTAAACAGGAAAAGGACACGCCTGCTGATCTTGTCCCTGTTAACTTACTAGTAGAAGTGAAGAAATTACTGACTGCAATTAATACTCTACCAAAAGGTGTGGTCCCTCACATTAAGAAGTTCTTACAAGAAAATTTTTCCTTCCAAATCATGCAGGTAAGATTATAATTTGTTCTTTGGGGTGGAAGTACAGCGCTTTGTTTATGACTGTCCAGAGAAAATACATTATGTTCCTTTACTCTCATACTACTACTATACTGACAGCTCTTCTGACACTAGAGATGTGGACTTATTCCCACATCAACTAGTTCTACACTAACTGGGTATCCAACAAGTCAACTAAATTCTGTTACTATCTGCCTAGAGTTAGTATCAGATCCCACAAGTCAAGGGCTCAGTTCCACAAATCTGCTCTGACTTCAGGCACCGGTCACAAGTCCTGGGTTGTCCCTGGTACTTCTGACCTACTGGCTATGGATTGGAGTTCCCATGACCCCTTCCTGGGTTCAATAATTTGCTAGTATAGCTCACAGAACTCCAGGAAACACTTAATTGATATTTACCAATTTATTACATAATAAAGGCTATGATAAAGGATTTTAAAAACAGCCAAATGAAGAGATAGATAGGGCAAGGTCTGGAAGGGTCGCAAGTATTGGAGCATCTGTCTCTGTGGAGTTGGGGTGTGCCACTCCCCTGGCATGTGGATGTGTTCACTAAATTGGAAGTTCTCTGAACCTCATACTTGAAGGATTTTTATGGAGGCTTCCTCATATAAGCATGATCAATTATTAATTCAAATGCCCAGCCCCTCCCCATCTGGGAATGGGGATAGTGCTAAAAGCTCCAAGCTTCCAATCATGGCTTGTTGTTTCTGTTGACCAGCCCCTATCCAGGGGCCAACTGACAGTTACCGCATTAGAACAAAAGATACTCAAGAAATTTGAGGAGTTTTAGGAACTCTGTGTCAGGAACCAGGATCAAAGACCAAATAGAACCAGGAACTAGGAACAGATATCAATGTATCTGTTTTTATTATTTCACAGTGACTTTTTCCCTCTTTTCCTTCTTCCCTCCCTTTCTTCCCACAATAGTGTAGCTAAAGTCTTGAAATCTCCATCTTTTTGTGAAGGTCTCTGGTGTCAGCTTTGACTGTAGACTTTTATTAAATAGAGTTAGTTGGTGCTGGTCTTTCAAGAATAATGGTGGGAATGTGGGTTAATAGCTAGTAAGCCATCATTGACTATATGGTCTAGTGTTTATTCTTATTCTACTAATAACCGATAGCATGTCACACTGGGACAGGGAATTGCTTTTGGTTTTTCTAATTTGTAAAATGTTGACAAATTTTTTAAAAACATAAGATAAAAACAATGTCCAAAATTTTTTTATTTATGAGTAAAATAAATACTCTAAAAAAATATGGTAGATTTCTATCTTGGAAGTAGTTTTTTTAAATAATTTTTGAAACTTTCAGCACAAGATGGGTATCAGTTCTTAAATGAATGGAGTTTTTCAAAGTTAAAGAAAATGTTCTACTCATTTCTTTGTAGCCTTTAATTGGGGACAAAACACCATAGGATATGATTTAAAATTCAAACAAACTCTAAAAATATCCAAAGACTTCACATACAATTAATAACCTTAACTGAGATAATTGAGCAGTATGAATTCTGGTTTGAGACTGTGGAATAATGCCACTGTTTCCCTTCTTTATCTTTTGGAAACTACCCAGAAACAACAAGAAATGGAAATCAGTAGCCTTTCTATATGGGAACAATAGCCAATTAGAAGGTAAAAATGAAAGAAGAATATTAGCAACCAAAAAAGTAAAATACAAGCGGGCATTGGTGGTATAGTGGTGAGCATAGCTACCTTCCAAAAAAGTAAAATACCTAGGAAAACACACAAGAAATATATAAGATACAGACTAGTAATTCTCATAGTTTCCCTAGGCCACCTACATGAGAGTATCTGAATTCCATACTAGTCTTAAGGAAACAATATCTCTGGAGGTAGGTGTGGGAATCTGCATTTTAGTAAGTATCTACATGCTGATTTTCTTCACATTAAGTTTCAAAATCAATACTCTATATTGAAACTATAAATGAAGATTTATTAAACTATCACATATCAAAAAGTGACAGGAGGGTATTTTTTGGTTGTAATTACTGAAAGCTAATCCTGAAGTTTAGATGGGAAATGAAAGGAAGAAAGAGAAGTGTAGGGGAGAAGGGCTGGGAATTTGCCCACTCAGATATTAAAACTTACTGTGAAGCTCTTATAACTACAAGATTGTATTACTTGCTCTTGACTCTATGGACATCTAGAAAATGGAGAAATTTCAGAAGTTGACCAAATGTATACAGAACTGTTAGTATATGATGACAAAATTGATATACTAAAGGGACTTGGACAAATTAACAATCCCAGTAGGAGATTTTAACATGATCCCATAAGTGACACAACATCGTCATAAAATTAGCGGAACCATAGCAAAGTTGATATAATTCACATACACACACATAACAAATACAGAACACTACAACCAACAGTGGCATAAGATAGATTCTTTTTAAGTGCACACCGAACATTTACAAAAATTTACTATGTGCTAGTCACAAAGCAGGTATCATCAAATTTCAAAGAATCATAACATATAGAGCATGTTCTCTTACCACTGTACCATGAATTTAGAAATCAATACAGAAAGATAATAAATCATTGTTTGTAAGATAGACCTCTAGGTATACCTATGGGTAAGAAAAGAAATCACAATGGAAATTAGGTAAATTTTTCAACTGAATAAAAAATACATATCAAAGTCTGTGTTATTAGTAAAACATGTGCTTCAAAAAATATTTATAGCTTGAAATCAAAATATTATAAAAAGCAAATTTGAATATCAATCATCTAAGCATAAAGTTCAGGAAATTAATGGAAGAACAAATTAGAAACAAAGTCAAAAGAAGGAAGTAATAAAGATATCTAAGTCCATTGAAACAGAATAAGAAAATAGGGAAAGTCAATAACGCCAAAACTTTTTAAGGATCAGTAAAATTGAGAAATTCCTGGTAAGAATATTCAAAAAGGCAAAAATAACCCAAATCATGAGCGAAGATGAAAATATCAAAACGAATTCCATAGTCATCTAAAGGATGATAGAGAATTCTGCTACTTGCAGTGGCTGCCTGAGTTGGTTTAGAGCAACCCTTCTTAACTGGACAAAGTCTTTGCTTAGTAATGTGCTTTCCTGGCAGATTACTTAATTCATCTGGGGATTGAAATGGTTCTAAGCTTCTGTTCTGTGACAAAGGGTCTATTTATGGCTTACCTTTTATGGTAGGTACTGTCAGTGCCCTGCACATAATCCTTAGCCCCTTTGGCCTCTTATTTCAGTATGCTCTGGACAATTTCTAATATTCAGTGTCTTTATCTCTATGCCTTAAGGCTTCCCCTGGATCTACAGAAGGCTGTACTTCTCATGGTAATTCAGAAGTCCCAAGGAATTAATACTCTTATATCACCACTCAAGCCTTGGGAGTTCTGCAAATCTCCCAGTTTTCTCTCCCTTGGGTTGAATAACACTGTGTTTTTCACTGTTATACTGAGTTTCTCTGTTGTCTTAACCCCAGCTGTCCATTGTGAATAACTAAATAACACATCCTTTGGGGCACCTAGATTACTCAGTCAGTTAAGTGTCTGTCACTTGATCTCTGCTCAGGTCATGATCTCAGGGTTGTGAAATTGAGCCCTGTATCAGGCTCCACAATGGCTTAGAACCTGCTTAAGATTCTCTTTCTCCCTCTCCCGTCACCTCCCTCTCTTTAAAAAGAAAGAAAGAAACAAACAAAAACCATACCCATTAATTTACAATTAATTTAAAGCCTGCTTTCCCTTCCCTGTATCACATCTGTATTTCCCTACCATTGTTCTCTCCACCTCCCAAATAAACTTGCATTTAAGCTGGAACCAAAACTGACACTCTTACTCTAGGAGTATATTTCCTCAAGGTCCTGACCAAAGGATGTAGTGTTTTCCAGGGTCCCTCATCCTCGATAGGTAGTGCATTCTGTTTTTCCCCCAACTTTGTAAGTTGACTAAAAACTCTGTCTAGCATCTCAGCCTCACAGCCACAACTGAAAATGGCAGTTACCTTAAGGAAAACAGTGACTCCAAGAGTCAGTCTTGTGTCTCTAGGCTTTCCTTCTCTCTGAATGTTGACCCCAGAGATTTACAGTGCCTTTGTAGCTTTCTGTTGCTTTCAAAAAATGGTTTTTATATTTTGCCCAGCTTTTCTAGTTCTAAAGTAGGTGGACCTTCAGTGTTAGATTTTATATGCTTACTCAAATCCAAGAGATATTGTTGAGTAACTGGTTGGTTAAATGAGTCTGGAATTTAAGTGATAGTTCTGAGCTGGAAAACAAATTTGGAAACTGTCCATATATAGACATTTTAAAAACATGACAGTGGATTACTCAGGGAATATATGTGTTGATGGAGAAGAAGTTCAGTAAATGAGTGCTGGGGAGAAAAAATACCTAGCTATTTAGGAGAAAAATAAAAAAAAATATTGTGTATTAGAAACCATTTTAAGAAAGTATAGGTTAGGGGTACCTGGGTGGCTCAGTGGGTTAAAGCCTCTGTCTTTGGCTTGGGTCATGATCCCACGGTTCTGGGATCGAGCCCCGCATTGGGCTCTCTGCCCGGTGGGGAACCTTCTTCCTCTCTCTCTTCCTGCCTCTCTGCCTACTTGTGATCTCTGTCTGTCAAATAAATAAATAAAATCTTAAAAAAAAAGTATAGGTTAAACTTTTCACACAGATAATACATCTTTAAACACATAGTGGAATTTAAGGGAAGCACTTGTAGGTACAAGGTATTGAGAAATGAACACAAAGATAAGACATAGTCCTTTTCATTTCATCCATATAATGTAACAAAGTATGGTATAAAATAAACCCTGGATTAGTTTGGTTCCAATCAGATTATAGTTTAAGATACCTTGACCTAGTGTTGGAATTAAGCCAGAATTCTTGCAGGGTCAGGGCCAGAAAGATTTTAGCATGCTTAGAGAATAGAAGGTATGATAATGAACTGGGATAACCACTTTCCTCTGAAGTAGGAGTGGATGTGGCCAATTCTTGGCAGACATAAGAATGCTTTTTAAGTGTTTTGAGGAAATAGTTAACAAAGATTTGTCAGACTACTTAAAAACAAATAAATGAGAGAACATTTGTATCTGGGTGGTGTAGGTTTCTTTTCTTTCTTTCTTTCTTTCTTTCTTTCTTTCTTTCTTTCTTTCTTTCTGAGAGAAAGTGGGGAGAGGGAAAGGAAGAGATAAAGAAGCAGACTCTCCACTGAGTAGGGAGCATGATTTGGAGCTGGATCCCACAACCATGAGAGATCATGACTTGAACTGAACTCAAAAGTCAGATGCTCAACTGACAGAGCACCCAGGTGCCCCAGTGGTGTAGATTTTTAAAAAATCATTTCCAGATTTTCTACAACTAGCATGTATTACTTGTATAATAAAAATGTATGTAGATATTTGCTTTAACTTATAGAAAATTTTGACCAATTATTTCCACAGAGAGAAGTTGTAACTAACGGCCAGAACGGGGAGGAAATTGTTCCTGTTTTGACTTTACGTTTCTTGATAACACAACTGGAAGCAGCTCTTAGGAACATTCAAGCTACTAATTATACTGTAAGTGTTTTCTTTTGAAAGTTTGAAATAATGGACTTGGATAACATTTTCCAATGAGAGAGTAGCTAGTACAATTTGTATTTTCCTTTTAACTCTTGAGAAAAGGTATGCATAAACTGATTACCTTCCTATTTCTTGTACTTCAATACTGCATCTCTGTAATGAGCCTAATCTACGAATCCCTTTCCCTACCATAAAATTGTTCATCTAAAATGAAGAAAAACTTGAACTAGTAAACACGGCCTTTCTTATTAGAAATGGAGAGATATGAACTTCAGAAATTACTCCTTCCTTTCCTCCTAGTTATTAATCAACTACTGATATTTCTATATTTGTAAAAATTGGAACTTCTGTCATCTGCTAATGAGTGGTTATGCAAGATAAAATTGACAAGATATATTTATATGTTCAGTATCAAATGACACTTTAGAAATAAATAGAAAATCTGAGGAAAAATAAACCTTGCATCAAAAATCAGAACCAATAGTACAGGACAGTACAAGGAAAAAAATCAGTTCTTTGAATACTTTGGGTTCATAACATAAACTAAATTTCACACACATGTAGAAGATGGATTAGAGTTATCTTCAAGAAAGGGCTACCTGGGTACAACTAAGGTAGCCAAAGACACCAAATCTCTGAGATTTACAAGAAAGTGGAGAAATCATTTTAGTTTAGTATTCTCAGGATGAGGGTTCTAAGTGGTGATGTATACCACCCTAAAGGAGCTCTACATGGAGCCAAAATAGGTAGCAAAAGGGAGTTTGCATTAACAAGTATTCCCCAGAATTTCTGGGATGCTAAAGATCTGCTCTTTCTCCCACTGACCAGATTGCCAAGCAATAAAATAAATGAGTATAAAATCAACATTAACAGATGCTGATTGCTTAGCCTACTGTACTTAGACATACTTCAAAGATGAGTCTTACATAAAGAAATGGAGGAGATCCTTCTCTTGGTAACATTGTTGAACAGAATTGGAATTGTCATGATCAGAGCAGCCTATTGTTGTATCCAGATGGCTCTCCCTGTTCCTTAAGGCTACTGAGGATAGGTGGAACAACATTGTTCTAGGAGGTGGCATGAGGGAAGAGGGCAGTTGCCAGTATCTCAATATCCATTTAGTTCCAATACTTGGAATGATCCCTACTCTTCGGGGAGCAGGTAGGGAGGAAAGGCCAGAGCATATTGGTTAGCAATGTAATGCTTATATCTCTAAATTCCTGAGTTCTTTACCTTGTATTTGTAATTGTAGCATTACCACAATTCCACATTTTATCCTGTTTTCAAAGTGTTCTGTTTAGAGTTGTATGAGCCAAAGGCTCAAGTCATATTATTTATGAAGCCAGTTTTTTTTTTTAAGTTACAAAATAATAGCTTGCACTTACTTAATGTTTGCTATATGAGAGATACTTTTTGTAAGGATTAGCTCATTTACTCTTCTCAAGCACCCCACTTCATTATTCCTATTTTATAGATTTAAGACTGAAGCATAGAGGTTAAATAACTTTCTTAATTCATTAGGTGGTAAGTAGTGGAATCCGTATATAAGCCCATGTAATCTTGGCTTTAGTGTCTATTCTGTGAACTGCATTTTACCACCTCTGCAAAGATGGGAATCTTAAGATAGAAACCAGTTAGATGTTACACAGGTTCATTGAAAGCAAGCACACATATCTATTTCCACTGAGATCAGTTTGAAGCCAAATTTCTAACTCAAAGCAGTTACTTCATAAATATGTACCGTTGGCCATGAGAAGTATTCTGGGTAAGAGAACACAGATCACTAAAAAATAAGACATCCTGTAGATGCTTATCGTACCTCTATACCTGAAAAAAATCTTGTTTATAGTATGGAACAGTCTCATTGTAAAAAGTTAATGTGACAAAAGATATGGTTATGATTTTCAGTTAGTAGAGTGCTTATGAACAGAATGTATAATATTTTTCTCCATGGACAATTTTTAAACTTTTTATTTGAGGTTATTTTAGATGCACAGAAATTGCAAAAATAAAGCTGTATAATACAAAAGTGCAGAGAGATCTTGGCATACCCTTCACTCAGTTTCCCTCAATAGTTATTTGTTACATAACAATTTATGTTATTAAAACCAGGAGATTGGCATTTCTACAGTGAGTGTTATAGCTGAAGTCTCCAAGACCTACTCCCATGTTCAGAAGGACTCATGGGACTCAGAATATAGTTGTACTTATTACTACATCTGTCTGGAGATCTTAGCCGTTTGTAGCATGTAGGAGTAGGAGGGGGAAAGAGACAATAAATCCTGATGGCCTTCATTTTCTTTTATTAAACTGTAATATTTTATTTCGAGATTACTGACTATCCTTTCTTTTTAGGGTCAAATTGTCAAATACATCTAAAATTTATTTGCTATTGTTCTTACTAGATGGTTAAAAATATAATGATGATAATTTTTACTATTTTTTAATAATTGCTGGGTAGGCCTAGGATATTTATTTTTTAAAATTCAATTAATTAACATATAGTATATTATTAGTTTCACAGGTAGAGGTCAGTGATTAATCAGTTGCATATAACACCCAGTGCTTATTACATCAAGTGCCTTCCTTAATGACCATCACCCAGTTACACCATCACCCCACCTACCTACCCGCCTCCAACAACCCTTAGTCTTTTTCCTATAGTTAAGAGTCTCTTATGGTTTGTCTCCCTCTCTGATTTTGTCTTTTCTTTTTCCCTTCCTTCCCCTATGATCCGTTGTCTTGTTTCTGAAATTCCACATATGAGTGAAATCATATGATTATTATATTTCTCTGATTGACTTATTTCACTTAGCATAAGACCTTCTAGTTACATCCACGTTGTTGTAAATGGTGAGTTTTTTTTTTTTTTTGATAGGCCTAGGATATTTAATTAATTTTGGTATGCTGAAAATTAACTTAGTGTAAATAACCAATTAATTTTTTTTTCTTTTAGGCACATCAGATTAATGTTGGTTATTATTTGACATTACTGTTTTTGTATGGAGTGGCACTTACTGAAAGAGGAAAGAAAGAGGTATGTAGCATGTGTTATTTGCCCATTGTAAATCTTCTCACACTCACTGACTACTTTTTGACAAAATGTTGATTTTAGAAATTCCCTAAATGTTCATTTTGAAACATTGGCTATAGAAGATGTTCTTTTATAAATAAGTATTTTAATCATTGAGTATATTATCTGTGTGATCACAAACAGATGCTAGGATTAGAGATGTGAATAAACAACTACATGACTGTATCAATATGAAAGCTGCTCTGACTTCTCCAGTTTGGAAAATAATTATTGTAAAAAGAACAAATGCTTTTATATCAGCCAAATCTAGTTTTATGTGCCTACAGGATTACACAGAAGCGGAGAATAAATTTCTAGTGATGAAGATGGTGATCCAAGAGAATGAAATATGTGAGAACTTTATGTGTTTAGTTTATTTTGGACGTGGTTTGCTTCGATGTGCTCAGAAGAGGTAAGGATTTTAATAAATGGACAGATCTTGCCTTTCACCTTTTAGCATTGTGAAATGGGATAGTTTTTGTAGTATACCAGGTATCATGACATTTGTGCTCTACTGGTTCTTCTTCACCTGTTCCTGTAGATAATAATTTCTTTAATGCTTTTGAGGATATTAAATATCAAACTTAACAGGTCATGGCAATAAAAGACAGTGTAGCAAAGACATGAGGAACATAGGCCTTGCAGTCTGACGGACCTGGGTTTAAATACATTTTTTGCCATGTACCCAATCTATGACCCTGAGAAATGTTATGTTACTCAGCCTTATCTTTTCCTATCTGTAAATGGAACCAATAATAGTCCCTACCTGCAACAAGGATGTTGTAGATGATTAAATAAGCTCTCAGAACACAGAAATGCTAGGTTTAATAAACAAATGATGGTTATAGTTATTAATACGATCACCAGTGGGAATAGATGTTTAAGGTATAAATGAGTTTCTAAAGCACTGAAAGGGTCCAGAGTCTGGGTTTGGGAAATATTGGGGATCACACAGTGAAATTGTGTGGGGGAACCTTTATGGACTATTTACTTCCTATATGGAGGTCCTTAGCCATTAGAGCATAATTTATTAATTTTATTTGCTCAGAATTTGGCATGTTCTGAAGATTGTGTGTGCTGAGTGTTAGGGATATGATAGTTTGCAAAATAGATCGTTCCTGTCTTCATATAACTGACCATATAGTGAGAGTTATAGACCTTAATCAAATAATCAGCTATACAAATAATCAATTATGAAATAGGATAAAGAGCTATGAAGAAAAATGCAGTGAAAAACTAAGTAGCCTTCACTAGACACCCAGTCCAGTTCTGGGAATCAGAAGTCTCCCTGAGGAAATAATGTTTGGCTGAGACTTGAAAGATGAAATTGGCAGCTGTGCCAATCCTTATGCAGGATTACTGCTGGCCCCAACCATGGGATTCCCCAAAGAGTCACCTCTGTGGGAGTTACCTGATTCTTTTGTAAGATTTTATCTTCAATCCTCTGGCATGCTTATTTTTTACTAGGCTACCCAGAAGACTTCCTGCTTCCCATTTAGTAGCATGATGCCATCAATATAAATGGGCTTTTGTGATGTTTTACAGAATTTTAGGATGGTCAGAATCTCTTTAGTCTATACTGTAGAGAGAATTCACATAGCTGTGAGACAGGACAAAGAATGTATCCTGCTGTCCTTCCCTCAGATGTGTGAACTGCTCTTTAGTCTCTTGACCATTGGGCATTGGAGAGAATCTGTTTTCCATTATCATTGATAAGAGAAAGCCCAGTCACAGGACAGCATCATTTACTTTCATCCTTGGCCTAGAGGACAGTCACCACTGAGCTGCTCAAAGACGCTGGTTCCTTTTTCACTGTGTCCTCTGGACTGTCCTCTGGACCTTTTCAGGGAACCTTGTGTAGTGGTGGCTTCTTTGGTCTTGTGTAGGAAGTCCATTCTAACATCCTTAGCTCCCTAGGCTTTTTCAGTACCCTGCCAAAAAATTTCCAGCATCTCCACCTCAATTACTATAGGCCATTATTGGATCCACGCTTGAAGTAGCCTTCTCAGCAGCATGTTGGCTCAGGTGGCTTAGGTGTCCTTGTTAGGAAAATCAATCTTGAACTGTGGAGGAGTCATCCCAAATCAGCATACACTTCCCTATCCAGTTGTGTCTCTATTGGTTCGGCACTCTTAAGATCCACTCCCACATATGTTTCTGTACACAGTAGTACACACTAGGCAAATTCCGCAGTTCTTATGGTGAATCAGCTTTTCGTTTAGGGGCGGGGACTCTAGTTTCCCACTTGGACTCTGCTTATACCCAGTTCCAGAGTTATTGGTCCATGAGCAACAAGCCGAGATAGGAGAGGATCTTGAGAAGGGAGGGCATCATCTTTTGATATATGCACCTTAGATGATATTTTGGCTTGGTCAGAAAATGGATTCTGCACTCCTCTAGCAAGAAAGAGGTCATTATCAGCCAGAGGAGTTCAGGACACTTTAGGGGTGTCATTTAAATGTCCCCACTTCAGATCTTATGGTCTACTTGTTCCCTGTCAAAGCCCTCATTTTAGCATAACAGTCCCGCTGAGGCAGTGTGTTTAGTCTTTTCTGCTGTTCTACCCTTGTGATTAAATACAGGGCCCCATTTCCAGCACAGTATGCCCTTATAAGGTTAGACTTGGTAAAGGTTTTTTTAAAATATTACCATAGAGACCTTTTAACTTTCACAGAGTGTCCTGAGTTGGTAATAGTCCTGTCAAGGAGGTGCATTTGGTCTCTTTTGCAGTTTGTTTCACCTTGTGATTAAATTTGGCCTGATTTTCAGTACAGATTATTGTTATGGATGTAGGAGATTAGAGCCTTTTTAAATGCTGCCATAGAGTCCTCTGTCTTTCACAGTGTGCCCTGAGTCAACAGTTGGCTGACCTGTGCCTGTCATTCTCTTTCTTCAAGGCTTCCAAGACAGTAGACAAAAGCCAACCAACTCTACAATCCCTTTAATTACCATGGCCCCTATTCTGTTCAAGCTTGAGCTACTACATAATCTATTGCCTCCCCTTCCACCTGTATTTCATCCCAATCTACCACAGGTGAGAGTCCTAGCATTTGTATTTCTATAGCATGCCAGAGGTTTTCACCACCCTACTTACCACAAAAAAAAAAAAAAAAAAAAAAAAAAAAAAAAAAAAAAAAGAAGGGTTGCTTATTGTCTCATTGGTAAACTATCTAGTTACAGAGTCCCATTCCAACTGACCTTATTTTAAAATGCCTTGCAGATATAATGGAGGACTGCTAGAATTTCATAAAAGTTTACAAGAAATAGGAGATACAAATGATCATTGGTTTGACATAGATCCTACAGAAGATGAAGATTTACCTACAACTTTTAAAGTAAGAAATTGCTTAAGGACATTTCACCTGTGACTAATCAGAATCATTTTTGATGAAGTGTGGCCTATGCTAACTTTGTCATATCTATTTTTTTTTAAGATTTTATTTATTTGAGGGAGAGGGAGAGCATTAGAGGGGAGAGGTCAGAGGGAGAAGCAGACTCCCTGCTGAGCCAGGAGCCTGATGTGGGATGCGATCCTGGGACTCCAGGATCATGACCTGAGCTGAAGGCAGTTGCTTAACTAACTGAGCCACCCAGGTGCCCCTAACTTTGTCATATTCTATAGCAAGCACATTCTTTTGTTGGAAATTAGCTTTTTGTATAAGAAACAACATTGATTCCATTACCTAGTGCAGAATGTAAGATTCAGCACATAGAGAGGAGTGAGGTGGCTGGGTTAGTAAATAACAAGATTTGTTAGTATTAAAAACAAGATTAAATGCTATACTAGTCCAGTACTTCACATAGCTGGAGCTAAGTGTAATAGTTAATTCTTTTTTTTTTCTAATCATATTTACCATTATTTTGTTCTTGATTTAAATTTAAAAAATACTAAGAAAATTTGAAAAGCTTATTTCAGAAAACTTGAAAGATATAAAAGTGCTCAAAGATAAAATTCATCCATATTTCTTCAAATGGAGAAACTATTGTTAGTATTTTCATTTATGTCTTTCTAGAAGCACATGTATAAACACTTGAACCCTTAATTTTTAGTAAATTGGAATGATGTTATACACATTGATGTGTAGTTTAGAAATATATACTGTGAATTTCCCAGTAGTTAGATTATTCTACAGTATGATTTTTTTTCATGGTCCATCGTATAACTGCTTTAATTTGTGTAACCAGTTTCTTGCTATTGAAAATTTAGTTTATCGTAAACATTCCAGTTTTTCATTATTATGTAAAGTGATCTTTGTGCATTTCTCACATAATTCCTATAGGACAAATTTCTAAAGGTGGAATTGTGAATCAAGTCCAAAGTTGTTGATATTTATCTTCATATTTCTTTTCAAAGTTTGTATTCTTTTTTTTTTTTTTTTTAAGAGGGAGTGAGGTGCAGACGCATGTGTGCATGTGTGATTTGGAGAGGGAGAGAATCTCAAGCAGGCTTCTCACTGAGCAAGGAGCCCCTGGTGGGGCTCAATCTCATAACCTTGAGATCATGACCAAACCCCAAATCAAGAGTAAGATGCTTCAACTAACTGAGCCAACTGGGCACCCCACCAGTTTTTATTCTTAAGATGAAGTATGAAAGTTTCCATTTCCCTTATCTTCTTGGTATTCTTAATTTTGAGTTAATTTTTACTCCTCTTCTAAGCCATATTGTAGTAACTTTTTAATTTGTTTAGTGGGTTTCTCTTGGTTAGTGTTTGAATAACCTGTCTGCAGACTTTTACTTTAAGCTTTTCTGGGTCCTTATATTTTGACTGAGTTGAAAGCCAGATCCATTCCTCAATGTGGATATTTTGAAAAACTATGAAATTCAATTTTCTTAGAAGCTATAGCAGCTCAAATTGTATAAACCTAATAAAACAGTTTCAAAACATATGGGACAAAAACTGGTGACACTAGAAGGAGAGATAGAAAACTCTTCAATCACAGAGTACTATTTTACTATAGCTCTTTCAGTAATCAGTAGAATAAGCAGACAGTTTTTGACATTTGTCAGGAAAATCACACTTCAAACCTAAGACTTCAAACCTAAGACTTAAAAGTGATTTTATATATTTTAACATTAAACTTTTGAGCTTGCGTGAAGCAGTCCCTACTTGGTCTTAGTTTTCTCTTTTTCCTCCTCCTTTTAAAATATCTTTCTTTGTTATCCAGACATTTTTAGTGAATTTTTTCAAGGAAAATAATACACATATACAGTGTGTAAAATAATATTAAAAGACTCGAAATTAACAGTCTGTGGTCCATCATCTCTAATTGTAGTTCCTAACTAGAGACACCTTCTTCCAGCTCTCTAGGCGTATTTATTTGATATATCTATATCTTTTGAAAAGATCTATTGCTTTTTTATCATATTTCTCCATTGTAGATAATATCTTTTGACTTCCCTCTATGGTAGATGAGGAGGGTTTATTAAACTCTCTTATACATCCCCTTTACACATACACTTTTCTTTCCCCATTCTACCAGTAGTTATACATCTTTATTTAATCTGCTTTAGGGTTTTCCTTTATTCCTTGGATTATCCTTCTATGTAGAATACTCTGTTTCTTGGATCTCACGTTTTCCTCTTTTTAGGTTTACTCCCTTGTTTTGGTGTTACAAGTCATGCAGCAGCTTCTTAGAGAAGAGTGAGTCTGGGAAGTAAATTTTTTGAGACCTTTCAAGTTTTCAAAATAATTTATTTTTTCAATACTTTATATCTTGCCTGGGCATAGAATTGTAGGTTGCAAATTATTTTCCGAGTGTTTCTATTATTTCCTTGCTTCCAATATTACTTTGAGAAATCTAATCATCTGATTCTCGATCTTTTGCTTATAACTTGTTTTAATTTTTTTCCTTTTGGGAGTTCTTAGGATATTCTGTGCTCCCTAATGTTCTGAGCTTATATTTTGAAAATGTTCTGGGACATTTAAAAAGTTCATTAGATGATTTTTTTTTCATTTTATTTATGGAATGTTTGTTAGATACTTGATATCTTGGACTAAATCTATGATTTTCTTATTTTTTACCCTATTTGTTACATTTTATCTTTTTGTTTTACTTTCTAGAGGAGATTTTTCTTAACTTTAGCTTTCTGCATAGGGCAGATACTTAGCCAGTGCACACTAGTGCTATCATGTTAGTTGTTATAATGTTAAAATATTTATGTAGTGTTTCAAAAATAGTTGCTGCCAGGGGTTTCTTGGGCATCCAGCCACCATTCCAGCTGCTTTGGACTTTCCACCAGCCTTCCCTCCCTATGCTGCTTTAAAATCCAATAAAGATTTAATGTCTAGTAGGGTAGAATGCTTCAGTGATCCTGGCTGTAGGCCAGCATGTTCTTAATCTGTAATGATTGGTGCCTGGCACCCCACCCAAAATCTTGCTTCGCAGACATTGTGATTAGATTTTTTTTTTTTTTTTTTTTTTTTTTAGGGTATTTAGACGACTGACCTATACCCATTTATCCTAAGTGAGTTCTACCAAAGACCTACCCTACCCCATTTGCTCCTACCTTCATATATCCCCTTAGATAAACTTATCCTGGTGGGGGAATATAGCACCCCTAGAGATGCTGGCACCCTATCAGGGTAGTGCCTGGTTATTTTTAACATTACCCTTGTTCTTATCCTTCTACTGAGTTTTTAATTTTAATGATTATTTCAGCTATTATCTACTAGGAGTTTCTGCCATTATAAATGTTTCCTTTTTTCTTTTTAAATGACAGTCTGTTTTGTATCATGAATGCATAATGTGTCAGAGGTAAATGTCAGCCAGATCATGGAAGACCTTATATAAGCCAAGTATGGGTGTTCAGACCCTTTCTTGAAGTTAATGTGAACCCCCTGAAGACTTTTAAACACTGGAATGATATAATCAAATTATAATAAAAGAGAACAGACAGATACACTCTCATATACCTGTATACATCTATCTATGTATATATATATGCACATATACATGTGTGCCTCTCTGGGAGGTGATAGGTCTTATGGGAACCAGAAGGCTGAGAATAGAACTAGCTCTGTAAAGACTGAGGGAAGAGCATTCTAGGTAAATGGAAAAGAGTGTGGGAAACCCCTTAGGCCTTGACACACAAGTTTGAAGAACTGAAAAAGCAAAACCATATGAATTTTTTAATGAGCAAGGCTAGAGACAAATTCAAAGAGATGGCTAGATATACTGAATTTAGGTTCTGCAGGTTCTGCAGGACCTTGCAGTCCATGCTTGGTAAGGGTTAAGACTATTTTAGGTAGGTACAGTGGGAAGCCACTGAAGGATTTTAAGCAAGGAACTGACTCTTTTGCTTTTGTATAGAGAGTACCTTGGAGCAGAGTCGGTGGGGAAGAGGTATACCAGTTAGGCACCTGGTTATTACAGCTAATAATCTAGATAAGATGGAGTGTTATCAATGGAGATAGAAATGGAAGAATTTACAGTGTATTTTGGGAAACGACACAATGACTTGATGATGTATTGCAGACAAAGGGTGATGGAATCCATTATGCAGTGGATGACTTCAAGATTTCTGGCTTGAAGCTGAAAGATGCTGATAGATGAGATGGTGGTAGATGAGCAGGTCCCATGGCCCTGCTAAGTTTACTTCTGTGTCTTTAAGATCCATAACATCCCTTAACTTCCCTAACAACCTGGCTTCTAACAGGTACTCAGTAAATATATTGAATGAATGAATGCCAAAGACAAGAGGCAAGAGATAAGGAGTAAAGAAGAAGGAACAAAAGGATTAAAAGGATTAAAAAGGGAAAAAAAACTAATAAAGTAGTTACAAATTGTAGTTAGTGTTCTGAAGGAGACAGAGGTGGGGTAGAGAAAATGAAGAACACAGATATATACTCATGTAGCTGCATATAGGCATATGTATATATGTGGCATATATTTGGTGGGAGTGTCAGTAGGTCAGTATTGAACTAGTAAGTTTGAGATGTTTGAAACTGTAGTACTTATATACATTCTGTGAGCCTGTTTCTTTTTTCCCCATTTCCACTTGGCTATTTGCTATACTACCTTTATACTGACAGGTCCTTAAATGCCTCTCATTTCTTTCTTTCTTATCTTGATATTTAAAACATTTTCGTTGCCTTGGTCAAAACATCTTTATTCTTCAATATCAGCCATCAATTTAAAATTCTGAATGCTATCAAAGGAATGTTATGAATGGTAACTAGATTTATCAAACACTCTATAGCAACTTGTTTGTCATGTTGTATATTCTCAGTATATTAAACATACTACTATTTGAGGCACCTGGGTGGCTTGGTGGGTTAAACCTCTGCCTGAAGCTTCAGCTTAAGCTTCAGCTCAGGTCATGATTTCAAGGTCCTGGAATCGAGCCCTGCCTTGGGCTCTGCTGAGAGCCTCCTTCCCCCACCCTCTCTTTGCCTGCCTCTCTGCCAACTTGTGATCTCTTTCTGTCAAATAAATAAATAAAATCTTAAAAAAATATACTACTATTTGAAATCTTATAATACTTTCTCTAAGGGATAAGTGTTAAGGACTTGGTCTAAAGACCTGTTTAACATAGACTTCATTATGGGTTTCACCTACATTTAATCAGCATTTGAAAATAGGAAATTGCATTCCAAGTTACAACTCTGAATATTGAAAGCATATTTCTGTATGCTGCTTCTGCCCATAATGGCAGTGAGTGGCATATTGCTCTACTCTAGGAGTCCCACTGCCAACATAGTGTTCTGGGAATCAGTTCTAGCAGACCCTCCTGGGCTCCCAGTGATTTGTTGTCTGTGTGTGTGTGTGTGTGTGTGTGTGTGTGTGTGTGTATCAGAGCAAGTAGTTTTTAGTAGGAACATGTCAGGTATTATGCTATGAGTTGGGATGGTAAAGAGAGGTACAGCTTCAAACACAGACTTTTTTCTTTTCTCCTATGTTTATGTTCAGTAAGAAACCAATATTTCTAATTTAGGACCTTTCCATATGTTGTTTACTTTGAATGAGGAAAAAATGTTCTATTGCTGTTTTAGTAAAAAACATATAGTGCCTTCAAAAAGGGAGATAATAAAATGGACATATTATTTAAGGTAAAATATTGGAAGTATTTCAATCTTGTTACTAATAATACATAATTTTTTAAAAATTTTTAAAATCTAGGATCTTCTTAATGATTTTATCAAGACAACAGAAAGTAATATAATGAAGCAGACCATTTGCAGTTATCTAGATTGTGAACGATCTTGCGAAGCTGACATTTTAAAGAACACCAATTACAAGGTAATATAATTATTAACTGTTTTTAAAAATGAAATTATAAAATTAAACTTACATACAAATTATTGTTATGCATCAAAATATTGTTTAAAAAGAGTACTTGGTTTAATTGTAGTAGTAATCCAGTTAAGAAGTTGAATATTTTCGGGTACCTATGTGGCTCAGTTGGTTAAGCATCCAATTCTTGCTTTCAGCTCAGGTCATGATCTCAGGGTTGTGAGATCAAGCCCTGGGTCAGGCTCTGCACTCAGCAGGGAGTATGCCAGAGATTCTCTCTCTCCCTCTCTGTCCCTCTGCCCCTCCCCCTCTCGAGTTTGTACCTACACTCTTACCTGTCTCTCAAATAAATAAAACTTAAAAAAAAAATTGACTGTCTCTAAGAACTTAAATTCATAGTGAACAGGAATTATATATATCTGGGAGTCAATAAAAAGTAAATCAATTTTGCTAGGGATTTTGTAATACTCAAATGTCTCTGTAGTTATAGTTAATGTCTCTGCAATTATAGCAGTAAAAATTATGTGGAATATTCTTTACAGTTAGAAATGTTGTAGGTTTAGAATATCAGCATTTTATTAAGGAGAAAAAGTGTTACTCTTCAAGAATTCTGTTACTAAGTAAGTGATGATTTTCTGTTGAATGGTTCTTGGGCAAGCAAAGTGAAACCAGCCTGGATCTGAAGAAATTCAACAAAGTACATCAAATCTAGTTCTCTTTGATTATATCAAAATAAGGCTGTGGGAAATCACAAGATAGGATGAGATGTAACCATCAGTGCCAGTCTGACACCATTTCTATCATATAATGGAAATCCAGTTGCAAAGCATGATGCGTATACAGTGAGTGTTGGGGGAAGAAATCCAAAATGTATTCATTAGATTAATACAGGTACTGGAAAGTAGGCCTGGGGAAGTGGGCTGTTCAGGGTTGGTGGCAACTTGGTCTGGTTTAGGTGATATGGTCCTAAGGTTTCCCAGGGAGGCTTCCAGGGTTCTAGTCACATGGACAGCATGTAGCCTCAGAAAGTCCTGGCCACAAAATTCAGATCTTTGTCATCCAAGCAGTTTACCTATTTAAAGGAAGCAGGACTATATTGCCCAGGGAGTACATACTGGGAAGGACTAGAAATTTATACCTTGAGATAATGCAGTAACTATCTGTCATTAACATTGCAAATCAGGTCTAGTGATTGTTAACAGAGATTCCAGGGGAATATGGTATGGAATTGGGGCAGGAGGAAAAGAGAAATGTAAAAATAGAGGTGAAGAGGGGTAGAAAACATGTTCCTCTAAAAAGGTCACTCACCAAATTTCTGATATTTTGTTGTAACAGAACAACAGTATATGTGTCAGTATATGGAAAATATTACATTGGCTTACTCCAATAATTACCTTTTCTTTTTGTCCTTATACTTCTGTCTTTAGTGATGTAAAAATGGACTTATAAAAATAACTTAGAAAGTTGATTACCAGTGATCTGTTGATAAATTTTGAATGCCATGTCAAACTCGTCTAGTTATAGCATAATTTTGAAAGTCACTTAAGGTGTTCATGTCCAAATAAGTGAATGGATGAATGAGACTTGCAGTAGTATTTTTTATACCTATATGAATTATTATTTCCATATCAACAGCTTACTCTTTCGTCTTTTCCAGGGATTTTTTCAGTTAATGTGTAGTAAAAGCTGCTGTGTTTATTTCCATAAAATTTGTTGGAAAAAGTTCAAGAATTTAAAATATCCAGGTGAAAATGATCAGGTATTTGTTTTTTCCTTCAAAACTTTACAGCATTTCTTTTATCCATCCCATTACTTCCTGTTCACATCCTTCTCTGCTTTTTTTCTGGCTCTATTTTTCTTTTGCTCTTATCTCTGATGCTTTTTTCCTCATTATTCTTTGTTCATCATCACCATTTATTAATAAACACATCTTTTCAGGGGATACTCTACTAGTTGCTTTGGTTAGTGATTTCTGTCAATCTTTTCCCTCCCTTTCAAAAGTTTATGCTCTTAAAAATAGAAATATTGTGGGACACTCGAGTGGCTCAGTCAGTTAGGTGGCTGTCTTTGGCTCAGGTCATGACCCTAAGGTCCTGGAATTAAGTCCCACTTCGGACTCCTTGCTCCATGGGGGGGGGGTTTCTTCTCCCTCTGCCTTCCACTCCCTCTGCTTGTGCTCACACTCTTTCTCTCTTTCTAATTAAAAAAAAAAAAAAATAGATTGCGTGTGTACTCACATAAAGGACATAGAATCAAAGAATATACTTGCTATACACAAAAAAAGTGAAAGGACACATATAATTTTAAGGATAGTTTCTATTTTAAGGGATAGAGAAAAATAATAAATGTTATAGTCTTCAATCATATATTTGTAATTATTTATATTTACCTAAAGTAGTATAACTAAATTAAATACCAAAGCCTGATTCTATATTGATTACTTTTTAGTGAGCTAATGGCCATATGTTGGGTTTATACTGTTTGGTTCTAGAGTGTTTATATTGTGCATACAACAGAAAACCATTATAAAGCAATTGTGGCATAGTACAAAGAACACTGTATATAGAGTTGGGTGATCTGGGTTCAAGTCCAGATTGAACCACTTACTGTTTTGTTTTGTTTTTTTTTTACATTAGCTTGGTGATTTAACCATTCAGAAACTCAGTTTTCTAAACCATAAAGTGAGAATAGTAATACCTACTTCTTAAGATCATTGTGAAGATTAATAGATAAAACATGAACTTGCCTTATACACTAAAAATCATTGTGTGAAGTCTTACTCATTTTTTAAGCAACATGTGAATACTTTTCATTTTCTTTGATTGTTAGGGCGATCAGTATAGTTCAACCTCAGAAAAAGAAGTACAAGAAAACTGAGTAACTTAACCAGGGGAAATAGCAAGTTTAGAGCCAGAGAAAGGAATCAGCATTTTTGTTCTTTTCCCCAGAACCCTCATATATCTGATAGAATTCAGTATTTTACATTTGCTTAATTAGTACATTTCACTTGACGTTGCTTTACCTAGGGATGGTGAGCACATTTTAGGCTGTTTTTGGTACTTGAAGACTTTGAAGTAGAAATGATGAGAGAGAAAAGTGTGATCATGCATTTTAAATAGGAAATCCATTGATACATGAAATGGACTACTTTTTTACTTTTGTTTTTTATTTTTATTAACATATAGTGTATTATTAGCCCCAGGGGTACAGGTCTGTGAATCGTTAGGCTTATACACTTCACAGCACTCACCATAGCACATACCCTTCCCAATGTCCATAACCCTACCACCCTCTCCCTACTCCCCTCCCCCCAGCAACCCTCAGTTTGTTTTGTGAGATTGAGAGTCTCTTATGGTTTGTCTCTCTCCCAATGCCATCTTGTTTCATTTTTTTCTTCCCTACCCCCCAAAACCCCCACAATACCTCTCAAATTCCTCATATCAGGGAGAGCATATGATAATTATCTTTCTCTGATTGACTTATTTCACTCAGCATAATGCCCTCTAGTTCCAGTCACATCATTGCAAATGGCAAGATTCCATTTCTTTTGATGGCTGCATAGTATTCCATTTTATATGTATACCACATCTTAGAAATGGACTATCTTTGAACAGCTAACTCTCAAATGTTTATTCTCATCTTTTGTTTTACCATCTAGCAACATCAGCTTTTAACTGTAATCAGATTTGCAGATTAATGATTTTTTTCTATTGTTTATATATTTTTTCTATTAGCGATTTGTTTTTTCTATTGATAATTTTAGGCCTTTAGTGGGAAAAAATGTTTGAAGGAAGGATGTACAGGTGACATGGTAAGGATGCTACAATGTGATGTACCTGGAATTGTTAAAATTTTGGTGAGTATCTTTATCTTTTTCTTATTTTTTTCTTGCTTTCACTGGAATGGCATTTTTTACTTTAAACAGATTTGAGAATCATAATAATGGCATTCTAGACATATTTTTTCTCTTTGATGATGACTAAGCTCTCTGACCTTCCTATTTGATTTCTCCAAAGTACTATTTATGTGGTCTTTAAGAATAAAAAAAAAATTAAAAATAAAGACACAGAGGGGGAGGGAGGCAGAGAGACAAAGCTGGCAATGGCTGTACCAATGAAGAAAGTCTGTCCTAAGCCAAGAATGATAATCTAATTTTGTTCCATCAAAGCTTAAAAATAATTTTAGACTTTCTGAACTTCTTAGAGTCTGGGAGCATCTTCTCATGAATTTATCTATAGAACGTCACATACTATATGTGTTATATACTCAGATGGTATCCACTTAATTTTTTCTACTCAATGAAATATCTTTAATTCTCAGTATGTATGTAAATAGACTAAAATTAGAAATATGTATTATTTTTTTCCCTACATATGTGTATTTTTGTGTTTCAGATTGAGCATTTAAGTCCTATACTGATATATAGTAGAATTGCTTTTTAAGATCAACTCTAGTTTTTTGTTTGATTAGGATTGCTTATGGCTCACCTTGTTACTTCTGTTTTACTTGTTTTAAAGTCTCTATAGTTTCATTCTCATTATCTTTTTTCAAATATTAAGGCTAAGAAGTAACATTAAAGAATTTTGAAAATTGAACTACTTTAGGGCTATTTTTTTTTCTATCACTTGCAGTTTGAAGTTGTGAGAAAGGATGAATATATAACCATTGAAAATTTAGGAGCAAGGTAAGCTTGAAATAAAATATTCTTTTGCCTGAGCATGTATATATTTTTCACTTGCTTCTTTTTTCTGTTTCTGTTCACTTGTTGGAGCTCCATTAAGTTTAAAGTAGTATTAGTTGTATGAAAAAATTGTATTTGGTTGACATTTATTTCCCATTCTTTCCCCACTTTGTAGACTTTTAAATTCTAAAGTAAAGAATAAATTATATGGATACTTTTCCTTTAAGTATGAACATAATCCTTTTCTAAAAACAAGATGTTTTTCTTAAAGCTATTTAAATTAGGTTGTTTGGGTATGAAAACTTTCTCCTAGCTTTCAAAACTCATCCAAGCTTGTCTGACAATTAGAATTCTCCAATTTCTTGGATGAGAAAATTATATTGCAGAGGAAGATACAGTATAAGCTGGGAACTCAAAAGAGGTAAAGAGCATTATTGCTATTGAAATTAGAGATTTCATATAAAATGTTCTCCTAATTCATTGATTCTCTTTTCTTCTACTGCAAGTATAAATTTCAACTATTCTTCAGTCTACCAGAAATAATGGCATTGATATCTAAGACATCAGTTTTCCTCCATGTGCTAATGAAAAGTCTTTCTCTCTAGCACAGGTTCCATTCCTAAAACCTAGATCTATCTACTGGCATACTAAATAGCTCCACTTTTGCTTTCCAAAAATATCCATTGTTCAACATTCCCACAAATGGACTTGCAGTCTTTCTTCCCAACACTGCTCTGTAAGTTTTTTTAAGTCTAGTCAATTCAGCTTCTTAAATATACTGTAAATGCCTCCCTTACTTCTGCTCCAACATTTGCATTAAACTAAATGAAGTTATTATTTCTCACTTGGAATTCTGAAACAGCTTCTAAACTGGCCTTTTTGTCCCTAGCCTTACCTTTCTTCACTTCTGTTCTTCACATAGACATCAAGAACACTTCTCAGAAATGAAAATTGAACTATATCACTTCATTTAAAAATCTTTTCAGAAGCTTCTCATTGCTCTTAATTTAGTTCAGTTTCTTAGGTTGGCTCTTCAGACACCTTTGTCACTGCTATACTCACTAGAGTCATTTCTCATTATTCTTTTCTTACTATATGTGCACCAACTATACTGGGCTTCTTTTACTCCTTAGGTATGCCATCTATTTAACCTCTAGGCCTTGCTTGGATATTCTGTTCCTTTGGCTTTGCCAATTAAAATTTTTGGAAACCCTTAACTTTCATTAGATTAGGTTTTTTTTTTTTTTTTTTAATCACGTGTTCCCTTTACTTTTATCAAAAAATTTACCATTGGGGCACCTGGATGGCTCAGTGGATTAAGCCTCTGCCTTTGGCTCAGATCATGACCCCAGGTCCTGGGATCTAGCCCTGCATCGGGCTCTCTGCTCAGCAGGGAGCCTACTTCCCTTTCTCTCTCTGCCTGCCTCTCTGCTTATTTGTGATTTCTGTCTGTCAAATATATAAATAAAATCTTTGAAAAAAAAGAAGGAAAAAAAAAATTTACCATTGACCATGGAACAGCATGGGGGTTAGGGGTGCTGACCCTGCCTGCCCCCCACAGTTAAAAATTTGCATGTAATTTTTGACTCCCCCAAACCCAACAGGCTAATAGCCTATTGTTGACTGGAAGCGTTACTGATGGCATAAACAGCCAATTACGCATATTTTGTATATTATTATATACTATATTATTAAAGTAAGCTAGAGAAAAAATGTTACTAAGAAAATCATAAGAAAGAGAACATGTATTTATAGTGCTATACTGAGTTTACAGAAAAAAATCCATGTATAAGTTCAAACCCATGTTCAGTTCAAAGGTCAGCTATACTAAGTTTTATTGTACTTTCTTGGTTGTCTTCTCCATCTGACTATATCCTCCTTGAAGGCAAGCACTTTATCTTGCTTACTCTTATATTCCTAGTACATAGCATAATGCCATGTGGGTGCCTGACATATAGCCGGCACCCAATAAATACATGACTGATATAGAGGTTCTGTATTCCTAATTCTGCAATGGGTGTGTTACTTTTGTTTTGACAGTCAGTTAACTTGGATATGAACTGTGAACTCTTTTGGGGGTGGGCAGTGGTTCTAGTCTCAGTTGAGATCTTTACCTTCATCTGAGCTGCTTTGAGTGTGTTCCATCCATAGATAATTCGGCAGTCAGAGGTCTGACTAGAAACTATTGGAGATCTCTTCTCTGACTCTTTCCCTTTTGGGATTCCCCCCACTCTCTTAAGTAGCCATAGTTCCCTGGCTTCAATTTTCTGGTCCCTGTAGTCTGGGAGACTTGTTTTCCACCAGACTATACCTAGCTCCAGGTTAAAAGCTCTAAGCTAGGTGAACTATTGACATCTCATCCAGTTCTCTCCTCCTCTACCCTGAGCATGTACCCTCTCAGCAAAGTTGGTCTTTTCTTTCTACTCTCAGTGCCTCAGGGAGCTGCTTTTTGTAATTTTCCCAGGTTTTAAGTTGTTTACTGTGGGAGAATCCTCTGGTAACTGGATCTCAGTTGCCAAATTGGAGGAGCTATTTCATGGGGTTTTATGCATGAATAATAGGATGGCTATTTTTTAAAAAAATCTAAGATGCTTTATTGTTATTAAAATATATTTGAGGAAAAGCTCACAAAATATAAATGCAATGTTTAATAGTTATTATACAACAAACACTCTTGTGTCCCCACCCAAGTTAGTAGGATTTTGCCACCACTCCAGAAGCACTCCCTGTGGCTGTTCCCCGTTCCTCAACTCCTCACCTTCTCTCTAGGTAACTGTTATCCTGACCATCACAGTCATCCCTTTCTTGGTCTTTTTTATAAAAAATGTCATCTATAAGTGCATTTCTAAGGACTGAAGTTCTTTTTTTTTTTTTTTTTAAGATTTTATTTATTTATTTGAGAGAGGGAGAGAACATGAGATGGGAGAAGGTCAGAAGGAGAAGCAGACTCCCCACAGAGCTGGGAGCCTGCTGCGGGACTCTATCCCGGGACTCCAGGATCATAACCTGAGCCGAAGGCAGTTGCTTAACCAGTTACTAACCAGCTGAGCCACCCAGGGGCCCTAAACACTGAAGTTCTTTTTATAGGTCAGATTTTTCAAGCTACAGTTTATATACAGTAAAATTAACTGTTTAGAAATAAACATTTAAATGAGTTTCTTTGTATACAGTTGGATAACCACTACCATGGTCAAGATACAGACTATTTTTATCTTCCCCAAAAGTTTCCCCCAAATCTCTTTTTCAGTCATTCCCTTCTCCCAACCTCTAAACCTGGGTAACCATTTGTATGCTGTCTGTTCTGATAATACGCTTTTTACTGACAGTCCTTTAGTAGGAAAACCTTTTGCATCTGAACTTTTTCACTTAGCATAATGCTTTTGAGATTCATCCATGTTATTGCATGTATCACTATAGTTTATTTTTGTCTATTGCTGAGTAGTCTTCCATTGTATAGATGTACTACAACTTATTTATGCATTCAACAGCTGATAATATTTGAGTTGTCTCTGGTATGGGCTATTGTGAATAAAGCCACTATAAATACTCACATATATGAAATCATGAAGACATATGCTTTCATTTCTTTTGTGCAAATTCCTAGGAGCAGGAGCACTGATTCATATGGTATATGTTTAAGGTTAAAGAAACTAAGCCGAATGGTTTTCAAAGCAGCTGTACATTTTATCATTCTCACCAGCAATATAGGAGAGTTCTAGTTTCTCTGCAGGTGTGTAATAGTCTCTTATTGTGGTCTTAATTTGCATTTGCCTAATGACTAATGAAATTGAATATCTTTTCATGTGTTTGTTTGCCACCCATATATTTTCTTTGATGAATTATCTATTCTAATTTTTTGCCAATTTTTTTCATTGGATTGTTTGTTTTATTTTTAGCTGTAAGATTTCTTTATATATTCCAGATAAAAGTTCTTTACCTAAAATGTATTTTAAAAATATTTTATCCCAGTCCATGGCATGTCTTTTTATTTTCTAAGAGGTATCTTTCAAAAAGCACAAATTAATAATTTCAGTAAAGTCTTATGTTTCTTTTATGCTTAATGCTTTCTGTGTTTTAAGAAAAATTTTTCCACCCACAAATCAAAAGATTTTCTCCTATATTTTTTCTAAGTTTTAAGTTTTTAGGTTTTACAGATTTATTATCCATTTTCAAGTTAAGTTTTGCAGATGGTGTGACATAAGGGTCAAGGTTCGTTCTGTCACATCATGAATTGGTATTGAATTAATGCTTCTCTGCATGCATTGAAATGATCATTGGTTTTTTTTTTCTTATTCTTTTTTTGTTGTTAATATGCTGAATTACATACACTTATTTTTTTTTCTGTGTACTCCTTGTGTGTGTGTGTGTGCTCCAGGATTCATTGTTTGCACCATACCCAGTGCTGCACGCAATATGTACTCTCCTTAATACCCACCACCAGGCTCACCTATCTCCTTCTCCTCCCCACAAAACCCTAAGTTTGTTTCTCAGAGTCCACAGTCTCTCATGCTTCATCTCCCTCTCCAATTCCCCTCAATTCACTTTTCCTTTCCTTCCTGTAATGTCCTCCATGTTATTCCTTATGCTCCACAAGTAAGTGAAACCGTATGATAATTGACTCTCACTGCTTGACTTTTTTCACTCAGCATAATCTCCTCCAGACCTATCCATGTTGATACAAAAGTTGGGTATTGCAACATATTTCAACATCCTTTCTGATGGAGGCATAATACTCCATTGTGTATATGGACCATCTCTCTCTTTTTTTTTTTTTAATTTATTTTCAGCATAACAGTATTCATTATTTTTGCACCACACCCAGTGCTCTGTGCAATCCGTGACCATATCTTCTTTATCCATTCATCTATTGAAGGGCACAGTTTGGTGATTATGGCCATTGCTGCTATGAACATTGGGGTACAGATGACTCTTCTTTTCACTACATCTTTGGGGTAAATAGCCAGTATTTTGGGGTAAATACCCAGTAATGCAATTGCAGGGTCATAGGGTAGCTCTATTTTTAATTTCTTAAGGAATCTCCACACTATTTTCCAAAACAGCTGCACCAACTTGCATTTCCACCAACAGTGTAAGAAGGTTCCCTTTTCTCCACATCCTCTCCAACATTTGTTGTTTCTTGTCCTATTAATTTTGGCCATTCTAACTGGTGTAAGGTGGTATCTCCATGTGGTTTTGATTTGAATCTGCCTGATGGCTAATGTTGATGAAGATTTTTTTCATGTGTCTGTGAGCCATTTGTATGTCTTCTTTGAAGAAGTGACTGTTCATGTCTTCTGCCCATTTTTTGACCTGTTTTTTGAGTATTGAGTTTGAGGAGTTCTTTATAGGTCTTGGATATCAGCCCTTTGTCTGTAGTGTCATTTGAGAATATCTTCTCGCATTCTGTGGGTTGCCTTTGTTTTGTTAGACTGTTTCCTTTGCTGGACAGAAGCTTTCAGTCTTGATGAAGTTCCAAAAGTTCATTTTTACTTTTGTTTCCTTTGCCTTTGGAAACATATCTTGAAAGAAGTTGCTGTGGCCAATGTCGAAGAGGTTACTGCCTATGTTCTCCTCTAGGATTTTGCTAGATTCCTGCCTCATGTTAAGGTCTTTTATCCATTTTGAGTTTATCTTTGTGTATGGTGTAAGAGAATGGATGAGTTTCATTCTTCTGTTCATAGCTGTTCAATTTTCCCAGCACCATTTATTGAAGAGACTGTCTTTTTTCCACTGGATATTTTTTCCTGCTTTGTCGAAGATTATTTGACCAAAGAATACTTTTATGGAACTGGAAAAGACCCCGAATTGCTAAGAAAATGTTGAAAAAGAAAAAAACCCTTGGGGCATCACATTGCCTGATTTCAAGCTTTACTACAAAGCTGGGATCACCAGGTGCATGAGTACATGCACTTATTTTGAAATGCTTTATCAACCTTGCTTTCCTGGGATAAATAACAATTGCTCACGATCTATTTATCTTTTACATATTGCTGCTTTTTTTTCCTATAAGAAATCTTAAAAATAAAGAAGTTTAAGATTTATTTATTAGAGCATACATGGGATGGTTGGTGGGCAGAGAGGCAGTGGAAGAGGGACAGAATCTCAAACAGACGCCCTGTTGAATGTGAAGCCCCACACAGGACCCTGAGATAATGACCTGAGCCGAAATCAAGAATCAGATGTTTAACCAACTGAGCCACCCAGGTGCCCCTTTCCTAGCTTTTTAAAGATATAACATTATGTAAATTTAAGGTGTACAAAGTGTTGATTTGATACACATATATATTGTGAAATGATTACCACAGTAAGGTTAGGTAACTGTGTGAGGTGATGGATGCATTAACATTGTGTGTGTGTGTGTGTGTGTGTGTGTGTGTGTGTGTGTGTGTGTATGTGATGAGAACTTTTAAGATTGACTTTCTGGGGCTCGTGGGTGGCTCCAGTTAGTTGAGCATCAGACTCTTGGTTTCAGCGAGGGTTGTGATCTGGGGGTCATGGAATCAAGGTCCATGTGGGGTTCTGTGGAATCTGCTGGAGATTCTTTCCCTTTCCTTCTCCCTCTGCTTCTCCCCTGTTCACATGCATGCTCCCTCTCTCCCTAGAATAAATCAATAAAATCTTAAAAAAAAAAAAATGGGGGATGCCTGGGTGGCTCAGTTGGTTAATTGGCTGCCTTCGGCTCAGGTCATGAGCCCAGCGTCCTGGGATCGAGTCCCACATCAGGCTCCTTGTTCAGCGGGGAGCCTGCCTCTCCCTCTGCTGCCACTCTGCCTGCCTGTGCGCTCTCTCTCTTTCTCTCTCTCTGGCAAATGAAGAAATAAAATCTTTAAAAAAAAAAAAAAGGCACCTACTTTCTTAACTTTCAAGTATACAAACAGTATTGTTAACTATGGTAACTGTGCTGCACACTGGAATTGGATCCCCAGTTTATACTGTTTGACCCTCTTTCTCATTTTTCCCACATCCTCATCCTTGGCAACCATTATTCCACTTTCTGTTTTTGTGAGTTCAGGGGATTTTTAGCCCCCACATATATGTGAGATCATATAGTATTTGATCTGTCTGGCTTATTTCACTGAACATAATGCTCTCCAGATTCATCCATGTGGTCACAAGTGGCTGGATTTCCTTTTTTTTTTTTTTAAATAGCTGAATAGTACTCCTGTGTGTGTGTGTGTGTATGTGTATGTGTGGTGTGTGTATAAATCATATTATGTTTATCCATTCATCCATGATAGACATTCAGTTTGTTTTCATGTCTTGGCTATTGTAAGTAATACTAAAGTGAACATGGGGAAATAAATATCTCTTCAAGCTAGAGATTTCATTTCCTTCAGGTGTATAATATATACCCAACAGTGAGGTTGCTGGCTCAATTCTGTTTTTAATTTTTGAGGGCCCCCCCATACTGTTTCCCCTAGTAGCTGTATCAATTTACATTCCTACCAACAGTGCACAAGGATTCCTATTTCTCCATAACCTGGCCATCACTCGTTATCTTTTGTGTTTTTAATAATAGCTACTCTTAATAGGTGTGAGGTGATCTCTCATTGTAGTTTTGATTTTCATTTTCTGGATGATTAATGATATTGAGCACCTTTTCATGTACCTGTCAGTCATTTTATATCTTCTTTGGATTAATATGTTTGCATTTATTTACATTAACCTACATATATCTGTATTTAAAGAGAGTTTTTATAGACAGCATAGGACTTGCTTCTTTATATCCAACTTGACAATATCTGTCTGTTAAATTGGAATATATATTCCATATAAATTTGCTATAGTTGAGCGGTGCCCAGCTAGCTTAGTCGGTAGAGCATGAGACTCTTAAATTTGCTATAGTTATTGATATGGTTGGATTCAAATCTATCATCATCCTGGTTGTTTTCAGTTTTCCCCATCTGTTTTATTTCCTGGGTGTTTTCCTTTTCTTGCTTTCTTCTTGTGATCTAAGACCTATGATACACATTTTTAACTATTCTTTAAATTGTGTTAGTCACCATAAAATACATCATTAGTTTTTGATGCAGTGTTCCAAGATTCATTGTTTATGTGCAACATCCAGTGCTCCATGCAATATGTGCCCTCCTTAGTACCTACCACCAGGTTCACCCATCCTCCTACCCCTCGTCCCCTCTAAAACCCTCAGTTTGTTTCTTGGAGTCCACAGTCTCTTATGGCTCATCTCCCCCTCTGATTTTCCCCAATTTGCTTTCATTTTTAACTTTTCAAAGTCCATTTTCAAAAACTATATCACAGAGCATGTATGAACCTTATCATATGTTTCCATATCTTCCCATCTTTTGTGTTATTGTTGTCATGTTTTATTTCTAGATATAAATTCCATAATATATTGTTACTTATAATTTAATTTTTTTCTGTTTTAAACTTTATATACATTTAAACACTTATGTTTTTTATGCTTACCTATACATTATTTGTGTGATGCATTCTTTTTATAGTTTTTCCATTTTATTGCTATAATTTTATTGTATGTCTGTACTACTTTAATTACACTGGTAGATATATGGGTTATTTCTGAATTCCAGCTGTAGCAAATAGGGCTATGATGAACATGCTTGGACATGTGTCCAAATGTATATGTACAGAAAGTTTTCCAGAATTTATACCTAGGAGTAGAACTGGTTAGGCCCTCTGTCCTATTCTTCATCTTTAGTAGGTTTTGCTGAACTGTTTGCTACAGTGGTTTTACCAATTGACACTCCCACCACCAAAATTCCTTTTACTCAGTGTCTTCACCAGTAATTCATACTGTTAGAGTTAAAAATGTTTCCAGCATAGTGGGTGGTTGGCAGTGTTCTGGTGCTGGAGATAAAGTAGTTAACAGCAAGTACCACCAAAATCTCTGTCCTCATTGAACATTCTGTGGTGGCATTGTCCCATTTTTGTTTTGTTTTCTGTGGGAAAGTTCATCTCAGTGCCAAGTCTCAAGTTTCTCATCTGTTTTATGGCAACATTTACTTAGTGTTTCATTTATTTAATAAAGTTTGCTACTTTTAACCTCATTTTTTTTCCTAGTTATTTGTATTGCTGTTATGCTGGTTTCTTCATTGCTGCCTTCTTTTTTTCTTTTTATATCACTAGTCATTGAATGAGTTGAATTTCCTTGGAATAATGATTGGTAGAAAGATCTTATGTTGGAGAGGGGTCCCAACCGAGCTATAGATTTGCTGTTTTTTTAGCAATGTTTCTGCTGCCATACAGCCTTTTTACAAATAAGCTAGTCACATGATTTTTTTTTTCTTTTTTGGTGTGAAATCTAGCAAATCTATTTTTCTCATAATTCCAATGAAAATGACAATGTGGGGTTAGTGCATTTTGTTTGTTCATTCCCTTTTCTCCTTTGTTTTTAAGTTTTTCCAGGAGAAGGAGGGAAAGAAAGTGCTTTCTTACTTAGCCATGCTGATGCCAGAAATCTTGACCGACTTTGTTATTAACTGTAACTTAATTTTTTTCTACTTGCAGTTATAAAAAGTTAATGTCTCTGAAAATTACTGATACTGATATAAGACCGAAGATCAGTTTAAAATTTAGTACAAAAGGTACTGTTTTATTCTTCTATGCCTCCTCTTGAAAACCGTATTAAAAGTTTTGACTTGTTCTGTACAATATCGTGCCATTAACAACCATGTGCTTATGTTTGTCATTCACTGGGCTTGGGTTTACACTAAGCACGCATCACTTGGCATAGGCTGGAATTCATGGACAGAAATCAGCAGGTGTGTGGGTTTAATATTACCTTGGCATCCTGTAGAGAAGTTTGTTAGGTCTAGTGTATATAAAACTGTCACTATCCAGTAAGATTGGACTCCAGCAGGTGTTACCTACCAGCATCTCTTCTTGTTGCATTCCCTTTTAATAGAGCTAAAATTTTGGGCTCAAAGCCAAGTAGTCTAAACTTAGGTGCCAGCTGTTCAGCAGTATGCTAAGAAATGCCAGCCATTTAGCACTTGGATACTTTCGGGCTCCTACTCCCATGGAAGAATAGTTTGGTGCCAGTCCTTCTTGCTAGGGGGAAATGAACGTTCTTGATCCCAGTTAGCGTCTTCTTTGGCCAGTGAGAGAAAGCTCCTTGGGCCTTTTGCTTTGTAACCTTGCTTGCCTCCACAGTGTGTCAAGTACATCAAACAAGAATATTAGTTTTAAAATTTCTCAAAACATAGAATCATGAAGGATAAAATAATAAAGCTGCATTTTATAATAAATACATATTTGGATACTTATATAAAAATATACCATCTTATATCAAGTTCTTATTACTTTCTAATTCATCTCAGGCTACTCTCCTTCTTTGGAGGTGCTGTTAAACTAGGAAAATACAAAGTAGTTCATTCTCATGTTTTATTCAATTTCATTGATGAAATAAATATCTTAATAATAAACTTAATAAACTTAGTCATTAATTTGTTTTTTGAGAGGGTAAGAACATCATCATCAGGTCAGCGTGTCTGAAACTTTAATATATATTTAAATCATCTGGTGATTTTGTTAAAACACAGGTGCCAATTCAGTAGCTCTGGGTTGGGGGTGGTGGTGGGAGGGATGCTAAGATTCTGAATTTCTAAGAGGCTCCCTTACAGATGCCACTGCTGGCCTGTGGACTACACTTCCAGTAGTAGGCATTAAGGCATTAAGTCACTTTATATTTTTTGTCACTTTATATTTTTTGATAAAGCTCTATACTGTCTAATATGGTAGCCACTAGCCATATGTGGCTATTTAAATTAATAAAAATTAAATAAAATTCAGTTTCAATTCCTTTGTCAAAAAAGCAGCTTTTCTGGTGTTCAGTGGCTAGTAGACCAAATCTTAAGACATTTTTATCACAGAAAGTTTTACTGGACAGTGCTGATTAAGATAAAACGTAGTTGCTTAAATAAAGTATAATTAAACACTGGCAGTTACCATTCTTGAGAGTCTTCAGAATTTTCAAAGGCTTAATATTTTTTATGCCATTTGGTTGCCAAAGCTCACTTACTTGAACAAAACCCTGGATGGTTGAAAGGCTTCTGTGTGATTAGTCTTTGTGATTACTTTTGCTTGGGAATATATTGTTTTTGTTGGGATTTTTTGACAGCTAGACAGCAGCATGCTTATTGAGCACTGGCTATGGCAAAGCACTGTATTGTACTTTATTCTTTTGGAATAGTCCCTGTCCTACAGGAGCTTAGGATGTAATACAAAAGACCACATGGAAAAAGAGCATTAATGTGGAATGTTTTGACTTCTCAAAATTCATTTTCAGATGAAATGCCTATCTTCAAACTTGATTATAATTATTTCTATCACCTGCTTCATATAATTATCATTTCTGGTACTGACATTGTCCGGCAAATATTTGATGAGGCTATGCCACCCCCTCTTTTGAAAAAAGAGCTTCTTATACACAAGAATGTGCTGGAACCCTACTACAACCATCTTTGGACCAATCACCCTTTGGGTGGAGCATGGCATCTGCTTTATCCCCCAAACAAGGAGCTACCACAGTCCAAACAGTTTGACTTGTACCTCCTCTTAGCTCTCATAAAGCATTTGAATGTATTCCCTGCACCCAAAAAAGGCTGGAATATGGAACCAACATCTTCTGATCTCTCTAAGTCTGCAGACATCTTGAGGCTGTGCAAATACAGGGATATCCTCCTTAGTGAGATTTTGATGAATGGTCTCACTGAGTCACAATTCAATTCAATTTGGAAAAAAGTTTCAGATATTCTTCTGCGCCTTGGGATGAAGCAAGAGGATATTGAGAAAGTGAAGGAGAATCCCATTGAGAATATCTCCCTCGATTACCATCAACTGTCTATCTACCTAGGCATACCAGTACCAGAAATCATCCAGAGGATGTTATCCTGCTATCAACAAGGTACAAAATAATTACTTACTTCACCTGGTAAATCTTCACTGAGTATCTGCCATGTGCCAGACACAGGGCTAAGTGCAGGAGATTCAGTGAATTCACATTCTTGGGAGGATAGACTCATCAAGAAACTCATAAAAATCATAGTGCTAGAAATGTTCCAGAATACCATGGGAAATCCTACTCTAAGAGAGTCCAAGAAAACCTTTCTGGAGAGTGTAATATTTAAAGAATCTTTAAATGACATGTAAAAATTAGCCCAGTGAAGAAGATGGAGAAGGACATTTCAGAAGGAAACAAGAATAAAGGTATAGAAACATAGAAATGTATTATAATGCAGGAACTAAAAAGTTTTGCCTTATTGAGATCAAAGTAGGGGAAAGTTAACAATTCAAGAGGATTTCTCTTGACTTGTTGAGTTTTTGTTTTTAGAAAGGAATTGTTGAAGGTTATCACTACTATAAAATTAAGGAAAACCATGGAAAACAGGTTCCATGTGTTTCAAGGATACACCGGGGATATATGTTTTCTCCTCCTTTCCAGCAGAACCATGATATTTAGTTTAAAAGTTTGATAGCTGTCCATTGGCCATGCCCATGAGTAATTTCAAACAAACAAACAATGTTTATGCAAGTATTCAAGGTCAGCAATAGCCCTTCCCGGACATTGTCTCTTGATATAGGAAAGACTTTGTATCTCCTCTTCAACATTCCTGGATAGCTTCTCATTTGCCATCATGGAGAATTGAGTTCAAGGCATCTCAGCATCACTGAAACCTGTACTGTGCTATTTTGGGTGACTTTACCTAGTCCCAGGTTATTAGTTGTATTACCTAGTGAGCAGCTGATGACCACACTAATATTATGTAACCATACAGCTTAGTAGGTGTCTAGTAATTGCTGAACTGGTCCAGATTTTCTGCAGAGATAATTGCTAGGCCCCAATAACAATCCTTTTACTAAGGTTCTGGGATACCATTATGTTTTCCTGCTTAATCCTTTAAAAGCTTTCTTTGAGCATAAAAGAAGAAAATGCTGACTTTCATGATTTGAGAAAGTCATGCAAGAACCCTTGACTTAAAATAAGAGACTTTTTTTTACATTTACTTTATTGAGATTTTTAATAACAAATGAGAATAAAGGTAATATTTGGGAAATACTTGAGCACTGAATAAATTCGAAGCATTTCAGGCAGTCTGTTCTCACTTTTGTAGACTGAAAAACTTCCAAGTCTTTTTAATAGAGGCTATCCTAGTATCTTCTGTCTCTTTCCTAGTAGTTATTACAATTGCTATTTTCATTTGTTTGGTTAATATCCACTGTTTCCACTAAATCACTGTAAAGGTTGTTTTATTTCTTCATCATTCAATATCTAGAGCCGAATAGAGCCTGATGCATTGTAAGTGTTTAATAAATATTAATGGGCAAGAAAGAGAGAAGACCGATCAGGATAATTCATATTGCTAAAAAAAAAATGCTCAAACTTTCAACAGAGGTCTACTTCATAATTCACTATTATTACTTCATTACCTTAGACTTCTTAAATGATAAGAATGTGCATTATCTACTATGAACTATAAAAATTTTGTTTTCTTTTTCTAAACATGAGTTTATAACCTCATGTTATAATTAGCTTCCAGTTAGTTATAAAAGTTATTGGTGCAGTGTAAAAATCTTCTGACTTTTCTTAGTCCCAGTCAGATATTTTTTGGTTGCATTTGCAGTTGTACATCTTAAATTTTTTCTTTATGTATCATAGGAATTGCTCTACAGTCAATAACAGGCAGTCAACGTAAGTATGTTTATAAACAAAGTGCCTGGGTGACCTTTCAACTTGGGACAGCTAGGGGATACTTATAGGCATTTTATTTGGTCAGATAAACTATATGATAAACTATAATTGTTTGTTGTTATAAGCTTGGAAAATCATGTGGTCATATAACTACTGGTCAGCTGAATGTAGTATGAGCCTTTTTACTCTGCTTTGGTCTTAGTGCATGTGCTGCAGGATTTACCCAATATAGTTTGTTAACTTTTTAACACATTGGATACTTACACAGGCAGAAATGTCTACCTGCTTGCTCTACCTGCTCATATATGCTACTCTTTAGCTTATGTAGCTTTTATCTGGTTAATTATCCATTGTTAAACTATATATACTCTTTTTGCCAAGTGGTAAATTGCTGATTTTTTAAATTTCCATTTTTGTGCTCTTTGTGCGTGTGTGTTTTTTTAATGCAATTCATATTGTGCCAGTAAAATTATACATGAGAAAACAACACCATGGGTTTTGTTTGGAGTAAAATTATACTTAAACAATAAAAATGTTTAAGTTAGAAATAAAGAATGTTCATTATCCTAAAATTATACTTGTTGCAGTATTAAGGTCAATGTCAGGATCCTCAAAAACTTGGTATTTAGAGTCGACTAAAGTTCTAGATTATCTAATATTTAGAGTCTTTTTAAGATAATAGTAAAGTATCTTAGCATTTGGGTTTGTACTGATTGGTTCTAGGCTAGTATCTGTACCTATCTGGTCATTGACAAATGGGCATTTCATTTTCATCTAGTAATGGAACAGAGTAAGATATCTTCTATTTCTCTTCCTGGGATGGTGTTTTATTAGGGGGAGAGATATGTTTATCATAGTGATGAGGCAAAAACTGTATGCAGCCCGATTTTGAGTGTTTTTATTTTTAACATTTAGGTATTGAAATAGAAGAGTTACAGAACGAGGAAGAAGAACTAAGTCCACCCCTCATGGAGTACAATATAAACGTGAAATCAAACCCCGAAATACAGTTAGCAGAAATGAATAAAGATGGAGCATCAATACCCAGTGAATCTTCAACAGAATCTGTTAAAGATCTCCAGGAAGTATAAGCTCTCATTAATATTTAAATTAGAACTTAATCAGGGCCTTTAGTTTGTTGCATGTGCTATACTTACAGCATCCCAGATGATTTTAGTTTATGTTTATCATAGTGTTTACATAGAGTTTGAATTGGAATGCTTCTTTCCCTGGTACTTCTTCCAAAATCTTTCCTGCCTTAACCTTTTTTTTTTTTTTCTGCCTTAACCATTTATTTTGCCAGCATTTACTGACCACTTGTTATGTGCCGGACACTATGCTAGATTTATGAACATGTTTCTTCATCTTGAGTAATTGGGAGTTAATAGAAAGTAGAAGAAAGCATAATGGGGAATAGAAGAAGAGAGAAAGAAGCAAACAGGGATATTTATATTTCAATGCCATTTGCACGAGGGTAGAATTAAAATCATGCAGGATGGTATTACTGTATTTCTTCAACAGTTATTATATGGTCACTAAATTACTCCCAGACTTAATTTTTCCTCTTATGGACTTGAATATGTTGATTTTTTTAAAGTCCTTTCCTCCTTTGTTGCTCATGCATGCACATATGCAAATGAGGACCTCTGAGCTTTTCTTCTATAGCCTATCCATTGATATGTTATCCCTTTATAGATAAATGAATTCGCAAGAGCAGGAGACTGAGATTCAAATCAAAGTGAAAATGAAAATAATTTTCTGTAGAATCTAGGAAGAGAATGTGATATTTAATATTAGAAAATAAAAGACTTCAGTGGTTAGAGGAAATATATTTTGCAAAATAACTTATTGTGTATTTTGAATTGTATATTAATTGATTTTTTTTTTTTTGGTCAGGTTAAGAGTAAACCAAAGAAAAAGAAAAAGACTAAGAATAAAAAGGTAAGTGACTGTATTAGCATTATAATAGAGGTATGTCTAATTATGAACACTTAGATTTAATACATGGATTCACTGTTAGAACTTAAAATTAATTCAAGTAGACATATAGCATAAATAACTTAGAAATATCAAGAGTTTATTGAATATGTGGCTATAGCGAGGTCTATATATATTAGATCCTGATTGATTTAAACTCACAGTGTGTCCTATTTCACTTGACTAAATCGTAATTACACATTTAAATATACAAATGAGAAACTGAAGTAGTTATTTGGAAATTTCACTAATTTCTGCATACCACTCTCATTTAAAAAATGCCTCTCAGTGTTTGAAAAACTGCTTCTCATCATATTTTTAGTGATACATTCAGATGCATTTTTCAAAACCTTAATAAGTGTTGATTTTCTTTTTTGTGTCCAAGACTCTCAATAATGCAATAATGTATAAAAATGGAACAAATTCAGGAAGCTTCATTCATTCCTTTTCTTTATTTTGCCAGTTGCAAAATAAAACAACTTCTTGTTACTGTCTATAGCAGTTTTAGCAAAAAACTCTTAATTGATTGGAAAATTACAAAGGAAAGTTGAGTCTTGTTTTTGGCTTAATTTTTTATTTAACTATGACTATATTTCTGGTGCGATTTTATTGTTGTTGTTCAGAGCAAAATTGAAGGGAGGTTTTCCATGTATCTCTGACCCTCACACATGAATAACTTTCCCCATTATTAACATCCCCCAGTAGAGTGGTACATTTGTTACAGTTCTTTAACCTACATTGACATATCATGATTGCCAAAGTTCCTTTACAGTTTGGTTCACTCTTTATGTTTGTAGATTTCTATGAATTTGGACTCAAGAGGTTTTTTTGTTGTTGTTTTTATCAAGCATAGTAGCTACCCATTATGCTTTGCAAACTTTATAGTGAAAAAAAAAAAGTGTTATTTTCTGGCCTGAAATATCTACTTAAAATCTAGATGTACTCTGTAGATTATATAATAAATTCAGTGAGAATATTTGCCCAACTACAATCTTGTAAGCCCCTATTACCTAGTCTTTTGGGAGTATATACAGATTTTAATCATAAATGAAATTTAACACAATGAAGGGAAAGTTATAAAACACTTTGGTGAAGAACAAAATAAAGGTTATTTATGCTCTGATCAATAAAATATCATTATTATTTCCATATTTGTAACCAGCATTTATTATAACTTACCATTTTATTCAAAAGTTATTTTGAAAATTAAGTTATATTTTTTAAAAGATGAATAAGAAGACTTACTTTTCAAACAATGAATGTTGGAACACTACATCAAAAACTAATGATATTCTATATGTGACTAACCACATAATTAAAAAAATTTTTTTAATGAAAAAAAAAAGAAAAAAATTTTTAAAAAAAGGCTTATTTTTAGGCAATTCTTGTATGACAAAACACAATCTGGTCTGTTATTTTAGTTGATATTTTTAAACTTTTGGCAAACATTAATAAATCCAGGTCTAATACTTCATAAAGCTGGCCTAATACAGGTCTAATACTAATACTAATACAGGTCTAATACTTCATAAAGCTGGCCAAGTAAATGCACAGCTGTCAGACCAAAGGTAGATAGTTTGTTTCTTCCAAAAAATTAAAATATGGTTACTCAGATTCTCAATTTTAGTTAAATGTAGAAAGTCCCACTTTTATGTCAAATTGAAATTAAATAGAGAGTAAACACAAATGGAAATAAATGGAAACACAGCTCAGAACTTCACATGCTAGTAATACTGAAAATCTTATTAAATGTCAGGTTTTTTTTTTTTTTTAATTTTATTTATTTATTTGACAGACAGAGATCACAAGTAGGCAGAAAATCAGGCAGAAAGAGAGAGAGGAGGAAGCAGGCTCCCCGCTGAGCAGAGAGCCCGATGCAGGGCTTGATCCTACGACCCTGAGACCATGACTTGAGCCGAAGGCTGAGGCTTTAACCCACTGAGCCACCCAGGCACTCCAAATGTCAGGATTTTTTTTATTGTTTATAACAACCTAAGTTTTTTTCTCCAATTTATTTTATTCGAAGAAGATGAGATACTTTGAAGATAATTTTATCAAGATAAGATTTGAACATTAAAAGAGAGATCTTATATCTTCTTTATCTAAATTTTAAAGTATATGACCTAAAAATGCTGAGATTTTTACATAGGACTGTTTTACAGAAATTGTCCTATTAATATACTTCATTATTATAGGTACAAAGAATTTTCTAGCTACAGTGTAAGCAACCTGTTGTAAAAACCTAACTCAATCACATTCTCTAATCAGGAGTTTTCCTCATGAAAAATTCTAGCAGAAATTAGCTTGTGTTAAGCAGAATAAGAACAAAGTGCCTATGAATGAAGATGTGTCCTCTGTTAATGATATGTTTTGATTTGTTTTGCAATATCTCTACCTAACATTGGTTGAAGTCCTACAAAGATCTATCAGAGACTCTGGAAGAATATGATAAAAAGTAAAATTTGTATAGCAAATAGAGGGGACAGTACAGATAACTTGTAACTAGTAGATAGACTTTGTAGTCACTCTTCTTCATTTAGGAATTTCGTATTCAGCCTCTAATATATTCAAATTATAAATAAGTCTTTTGGGTGTTAAGTAGGTCCTCCTTCCTATTCCCACCTCCCATCCAAGGGAATTAAGGGTTAAGGATGGAAAGGGGAAGTAAAGCAGATGGCAGAAGAATAAAAGTCTTTGGGAAAAAAAGAAACCTGGCAGGAAGTAAATCTAGCCCTTCAAATTGGGTGTACTCTCTACAGGAGAGAAGTTGCTGAGATGAATGTCGAATAGACTGATGAATGTGTTGACAAAAAGTTGTCATGGGAAGACCTAAAAAGTTCCAGAAATTAATCAGCTATACTAGCTGTTCATTATGAACAACCAGATGTCTTTCCATTTAGTTATTTAGGTACACTGGAACCAAGGTGGGAGTTGATAATTCTAAATTATAGAATCAGATTGGCATTGGACATAGATCAGACACTGAGATGCAAAAATTCTCTTAATATAAAGAAATAAAGCAAAACAGATCGTGAAATTTGTGGGGAAGACCCTGAAGTTTCTTGTAAATGAGGTAGTAGTAGAGTTAATACTCTAATTTATATAAAAGTAATTAAACTCTTAATAGAAGGGTAATATATAAAAGTAATTAATACTCTTAATTAGTATGTGTTATTGATATTACCTTTATATATTATGTTGCCTTTATAATTTTACTTTAATGAAATTAAAGTTCAGGGTTTTTTAACATTTAACATTTTTTAACATTGTGATCTTCCTAACACTTCTTTTTCTGTAAGATTTCTTAATATAACAGTCTGCTTTTACCTTATGTGTAGATTTTTCAAGAACTCTTATAGTTAGTATAGTATTCTATAAAGGAGAATTACATATACTCTGTCCCAAGATTACCAGTAGGTGCAAACAGCTCCAGTACTTATTTCCAATATCTGAATCACTAATTTTTAAGTTGTTTCATGACTCAGTGGTAGATTACAAAATCAACTTAGTGGGTCACAACTACCATTGTATAAAAAGATAGAATCAGTAGGAATAAAAAAAGCTTCAGAATTCATCACATAGTGTCTTAGTTCAGGCAGCTATAACAAACTGCCATGGACTTGGTGGTTTAAGGAAGAAACATTTATTTATTTTTCACAGTTTTAGAGTCTGGGAAGTCCAAGATCAAGGTACCAGAAGACTTGGTCTCTGATGCGGGCCCTCTTAGTTTGCAGATGGCTAACTTTTTGCTGTATCATTACATTGTGGAGAGAAAGAGAGCATACACAAGAGCAAGAGATCTAGCTCTGGGACTCTTCTTATAAGGGCACTAATTCCATCATGAGGACTTCATAGCATCATCTAAACCTAATTACTTTCCAGTAGTCCTACCTCCAGTTACCATCACACTGGGGAATTAGGGTTTCAGTATATGAATTAGGGCACAGACATGCACTCCATAACACATACACTATGGGTAAAGTTTATTTGGTGGAACTTAAATTTCAGTTTTATACTTAGGTATAAAGTTCTGTATATAAGTGCATTTACATTATGTTGTGAAATGTTTTATTTTGATTGTGGTCAAAAAGTTTGAGAAACACTGATCTAAATGTAGTTTACATCACTATGCTGTACAGACATAGTTCATATAGATTACTAATTCCTGATGCTGTTTTTCAGAATAAGGAATCAAAAGAAGAGCAAGGGTAAGTATTTATTTAATTTTTAAATTTTTCTTACTGTTTTCAAAGTCTGCTTTGCCAGTATGACACAGCCTTGCCTTGGAAAGTGTTTTAAAATAAGAAAGGACAATCCCTTATCTTAATAACTTAACACTTTTTAACAGAATGATAAAAAGTTCAATTATCATTTACTTTGGGAGAATAGAATCTCTCACCCTTTTTATTCAAGGCTACTCAAGAGTCACCCAGTACTAACTGCTTTTTTATTCAAAGATTAATTTGGATCCAGCATAGAAATCTTTTAAAATATAGTCTAGATTGTGGTTAGCCAAATCTAAATTTAAGTAAGATTTAAAGAACAGATCATTATTTGCCCTAATGACCTCTTTTACAGAAGAGTTTGTTTTGATTTGGTTTGTTTATTTAATGCATAGCTTGTTGTTTTTAATCCCAACTGTTAACCATGAATTTTGAACCTTTACACTGGCAACCTTTTAGTGTCTGAAGGTCGCTGTTATTATACAACTATGTGATTCATGACAGTGCATTAGAGGATGGAAGTAGGGATGACAGTAGTGAAGAGATTCATTATAACCACCAAAAAGTTTGATAATTGAAAATTGATAACTTTAGAAAATTCATGTGAGGACATAAATTATTAAGATCTTTAAAATGGCAGCAACAACACATTTTAACTTTAAAGTCCTCACTTATAGTATCATGATATTTCCTCACTGATAATGGAGTGATCTGGTTGATAAGTAAATGGTTCATCATCCAAGATGGGTTTTCATACTCTGTGTCAAGGCAACAAATTGAGCAAAACAATACTAGAACAATAGTTTTTTGCTTTTAGTTTTTTTCAAGTCAGCTCTAGGTGCCATAAGAATAACTTACAAAAGATTGAAACAGTGCTGTCAGTCATTCTGCTTATTTTACCTACAGTGTGGACCCAAACCTGAATGATTATCAAATTACCCAGGGACCTTTGTTTTCATATGAGAATTTTCAAATATGCATAAAAGTAAAGAGAATTATATACATCTACATTAATATATGTAACTGTTATCCTGATTCAGCAATGACACTGTTTTTCCACATTTGCTTCATACTTCCCTTAACATTTTCTTCTTTTTCTTTTTTTTTTATTAACATATTTTATTTGCCCCAGGGGTAGAGGTCTGTGATTAACAATTTTCTTTGTTGAAGTGTTTTCAATCCTAAATTTCACGTAATTTTACCTCTACATGGTTCAGTTTGCATCTTATTGATATGAACATTTTCCTATATTATCACAATCCTATTAGTAAACTTTAAAAATTTAGGAATAATCTTCTGGAGCTTTCCAAAAATACAGATTTTTCTATGTATTTACAGTTGCCAGGGTACCTGCAAAAATAATAATTTTAAAAAAGCTCTTCAGGTAATTTGAAAAATTAATTGAGTTTGGGAACCAGTGGTCTACACAGGCAATTGATTTCATTGAATTTTCCAAAAGTTTGAATCATTCTAGAATACCTTAGTGATACCTAATGCTATTTTATAGTGTTTTACAAGTTACTGTGCAAGAATTAGATGCCTTTGCTTTCCAGGTCTCAGTGCCTGAAAGAAGTAATAATGCATCCTAGAGTTATCTACTTTCTTTCTATTCACTAATCAAGTCATTTATGTTACAAGTAAAAGTACTATTTCTTGTTATCATTTAATGAGATTAAGAAGGAAATTTATAAATAGCAGGCCAATTTGAAAGGAGAGTAGCATGCATTTAAACTTTTAGACACAGTTATAGAACTGAGCTAATTGTTATTGCATTTATAGTATTTTCATTCTTTTTTTAGTGGTTTTCTAGTTACTGAAATCCATATTACTACAGTTTCTTTGTTGTTGTTGTTAAGTCCTATTCCCAAAGAAACCTCCATTTTTAAATCTACTTTATGTTGCTATTTGCAATCCTCTATTTATTTATTTATTTATTTATTTATTTATTTTTTTAAGATTTTATTTATTTATTTGACAGAGAGAGATCACAAGTAGGCAGAGAGGCAGGCAGAGAGAGAGAGGAGGAAACAGGCTCCCTGCTGAGCAGAGAGCCCGATGTGGGACTCGATCCCAGGACCCTGAGATCATGACCTGAGCCGAAGGCAGCGGCTTAACCCACTGAGCCACCCAGGCGCCCTGCAATCCTCTATTTAAAGGTACACTGTGGGCGCCTGGGTGGCTCAGTGGGTTAAAGCCTCTGCTTTCAGCTTAGGTCATGGTCTCAGGGTCCTGGGATCCAGCCCTGCATTGGGCTCTCTGCTCAGCAGGGAGCCTGCTTCCTCCTCTCTCTCTGCCTGCCTCTCTGCCTACTTGTGATCTCTGTCTGTCAAATAAATAAATAAAATCTTTAAAAAATAAAAAAAATAAATGTTCACTGGAAGGCAGCTATGTACACTGGACCTAAACAATGAAATTAATCAAATTAACCAACCTACTTGTCAAGAATGCTGGGATGATAAAATAATACAGCAGAGGTGGAAAGGCTTGTCAGTATTTCCCAAAGTGTTGTTTCCTTAAAAGCAACTGGTGTTAACAGTTATTATTTGAAAAATGAACTCCATGTTCTCCTAATTCTTGAAGACACTGGGATGAACAGAATAGGTACCTCAATTGAGTGCTATCTCAAATATGCTTAATAAATTCATTATGAATCATCAAGAGAAATATACAATATGAGCACGTTTAAACTTTCTTTAGCCATAAACCCTTCTGATGCTGAACATTACATGAGACCAATACAATATTTGGGAAGCAATGGCTTAGAGGAAAAACACTCAATCATAAAAGATTACACTGATTATGTCACCACTGTAGCCCAAATATGATAGGAAAGGAAGAGCAGTTGAAGAAAGAGCAAGTAAATCTACACCCAGTTAATGGATTTATGAAAGATGATATAAGTGATATTCAAGAGGATTCTGCAACTGAAGACAAGTTCTATAGCCTGGATGAACTGCATATTCTGGACATGATAGAGCAGGTAAGTCTGACTGAAAGAGGTACAGCTCTCCCTTCCTTCTTCCAGAAACAGTTGTTAACCTTTGTTTTTCCCATGACTCTTTGAACAACATGTCAGCCTAGTGGTCTGTGTTGTGTTTGTGAGGAGCAAATAAAAACAGGAAGGACCAGGGACAGGAATAGATAGAGGGAAAAAGAACCTTGGGAGCTGAAACTTTTCTCTTTAGCCCTCAAACCATTTCCTGGCTTTAACTATTAAACAGTGCTAAATACAAATGCGTTCCTTGTGAAAGGTTTTCAAGTACCACAAGGGAAAAAAAAACTTGGCTTAATCCCATTGACTTAATTTGTAAAACTAAGGTGCTTTCATTTTTAAAAAATTAAACTGGTTGTAGACATGACATGTCTACAGAAATATTAATGTACAACAGTGGTTTATTTTGTTTTGTTTTGTTTTTTCCCCCCTTTGGTTCCTTTCCTAGTAGTAGTCACTGTTGGGAATGATGTACATAGGTATATAAGTACTCATGAAAGTGATTAAATCAGACAAAGCACATGACTTGAAAAATCACTTCATTTAAATGAGAATTCTGTACTAAGGTAATTTAATGATCACTTTATGATAAGGTAATTTAATGATAACCTGTTCCATAATATGTAGGAATATTGATTGTCTAAGGGTACATTTAGTAAAAATGATTCCCTGGCTGATAATTGCCATATCTCATTTCGCCTTTCCAATTATAATAATAGGATACATATATTTCAACTGAAATGACATGTTCTTAGCTTTGGATGTCAGACTAAAGTTTAAATATAGGATCTTTGGTTTTCATTCAATAGCTATGAGGGTTCCAAAATACAAGTATGACACACATTTTGGAAAATGTTTATACCCTCATTTATTCAAAAAATATTTAGCACTTTATGTCAAGAACTCTGCTAAGACATGGTCCCTGTGATCGTAGTATTTACAATCCAGTGGAGAAGTTGAATATTAAGCTAAGGTGGTACTGAGTAATAATTAAGTGTTTGGGCACTTATGGCTGTCTGAGTTAGAATTCAGGCTTCTCCACTTTTCTTTGTAACCTTGGGTAACTTACTTAACTCAGTTTTATCATCTCTAAAATGGGAATAATAAGTGCCTACCTTGAACAGGTTTTAGAACAACAAAGGCATTACCAAAAAAAGCTTAAAAATATGGTAACCATGCAGGTAATGTTATCTAGTGGTAGTAGCAATAGACCAGTAACTGTGGAATTATTTAGTGAATGCTGTAATTAGGGAGAGGTAGGTTTATCTGCACTAATCAGAGAAGTGATGTTTGCATAGAGACATAAAGCATGAATAGGAGTTAGATGGCAACTTTAAATCCTCTTTAACTAAAGAATTAGTGGTTTTTTAGAGGAAAATAAGGTATTCATATTCCATTTGCTCATTAGGGCTCAACCAGCAAAGTGACTGTAGAATATGGAGAAACAGAGAAGGAAAAGCTTGCTCGGCAGAGGCAACTTTATAAATTGCACTATCAATGTGAAGTAAGTACTTTTGCCATTCTATCTGAAGCCAGTCAGAAGTAGTTGAAATGTTCAATTTAATGGTAGTTTTTTGAAGGTCCTGTTTTTTTTCTTTTAATATGTGGTGACTTGAACAGAATTAACTATGAAGTAACATTTTCATTGATCAGGATTTCAAAAGACAGTTGAAAACAGTGACTTTTCGGTGGCAAGAAAACCAAATGCAGATTAAGAAGAAAGACAAAATCATTGCATCTCTGAACCAACAAGTGGCTTTTGGAATCAATAAAGTTTCCAAGTAAGTGCAAATCTGTTGATAACAGGAAATTCTGGATTTGCTCCATAATGAACACGATCTTTAAAAGATAATCCCTGTGTAGCCACTAGGTGGCAGTATAACCACACATTAAGAACTGCCAACTATAGGCCTGTACTTGGTTAAAAACCAAACTGTATTTTTGCCTTGGCAGATGGACTGAGAAATAAGCAAGTGCTCACTCTGTATATCAAGCTTTACATGTATTGGCTGAACAAGTGTGATTATAATAGAATTACATGAGAAAGATAATTAACTTTCAGGTCATGATTCTAATTTATAAAAATATGACCAATGATTTGGTGTTTCTTATAGCATGTGAGGAATACGTTTCTCAAAGACACCCATGAAATCATTTGAATGCTTTTTTATGTTGGTCTCTCAGAGTTTCTGTGTTCCAAGACCAAGAGATTAAAAATGAATCAAATTACTGAAGACTCTTCCCTTCCAACATTCCCTTAATATTCTTAAGTAGTAAATGCCTAAGACTAAAAATTCTGACTTAATAGGGGAAAATGAGTGTCTCATTTTATTCTTTTTGTACTAACCACTGTCTCCAATCATATCAGTTGAGATACTAACATGATTTGTAACATATTGTTTTTTATTTTTTTATTTTTATTTTTTTATTTTTTTAAAGATTTTACTTATTTATTTGACAGAGAGAGATCACAAGTAGGCAGAGAGGCAGGCAGAGAGAGAGGGTGGAAAGCAGGCTCGCTGCCAAGCAAGGGAGCTTGATGTGGGGCTCAAACCCAGGACCCTGAGATCATGACCTGAGCCGAAGGTGGAGGCTTAACCCTCTGAGCCACCCAAGTGCCCCTGTAACATATTATTTTAATAAATAGTAATAAATAGCTACAGGATACCAGTTGTCCATGAAGTCTAATTTGAAATCCATGAGTTCTTAGACTGCTAATAGGGGGAATAGACAAGTTCTAGAGAGTATCTTAGAGTAAGGAGTCCATCATATTAATTATGAAATTGGAGAAATATTTGGCAGAGACTTAGGTCTTAAATTTTCTTCCATATATGATGTCCTCCAACCTTGAAGAAATTTGGGGGGAAAACTGGATGCCGTAGTGCTGACAACATAATCTCAGTTAAAAACACTTTGGCTTATCCCGTGGAGTCAGAGAGATCCCTCAAGTTCAAGGAGGTAAGGACCTAAGATGGTTTTGGCAAATTTAAGCTGACTATAGTCACTTAAGAATCCACACTTTGGGGTTCAAAACATTGTCTTTTAGCTTGGATGGCAATGACCAATCCAAGTGTATGTTATATAACATCAGTGATCAGAAAAATAATGTCATCCATGCAGATGAGCTGCTGCTTCTCTCCTTTACCATCTGAGGATAGATATCTTCCTCGACTCTGATAGCTGACCCAGGCACCCTTTTTATGCTTGAGACTACAAACAGACTATTTTAGGGGATGCATATGTCTTCATACAAGGAGCATTCACCAGACATTTATCAGGGGCTCATTATGTGAGAAGAATTATGTAAGGCACATGTAGAAGATACCAAAACATGTCACGTTGTGAGCTAATGGAGAATACAGATAAATTTGTTAAAACTACTTAAACAGAGGAACTTCTAGTTCTAGCAAGAAATAGTATTCTTCCTTGCAAATACTCCTGCTTAAAATTAAAACACCTTGAATATAACAGAACAAACAAGCAGAGAAGGACTTTAAATGGTAGATGGAAACAAACTGTCTAGAGACCTTGGTACATGAGGAATGATTCAACAGTGACTTTTTGTTATTGTCTTCCGTATATCATAGACGGGTACCGAAGAAATCACCAACCTGGAACAGCCAACTGGTAGGGATAAACCTTTGAGAAAAGCTTATTATTGTCTCTATCCAAAGGATCAGGAAAAGGGAGATGTAACAACAGAAAGCCTTTTTGGCAGTATTCACCTATTCTAGTCAAGCACCAATGGTTCCATACTACTTAATGTGTTCCAACAATGGCAGATAGCAGAAACCAGGTCTCCTTGCTGGGGCAGTATTAGCAGTACTGAGATCCAGCTTGTCTTGCATTCCCCACCAGACAAAAGCAGGTAGTGTTCTGGCTACCAGGATAGTATAGGTGTGATCCAGTAGCAAGCTAAGCCTCTACCTCTGCCCAGCATCAGAGAGACTTAGGGTAATCTGAGGTGGGACTGGTCAATACTAGGTTTCACCTCTACCTCCTCATGGGGAGCTGAGTTCCTACCCCTGGGGCTGGTTGGCACTATGTTTTCTCCCCTCTTTCCAGCTGATGCCAGAGAGGCCCAACATGGATCTCCTGCTCTCTACCCTGTAGCAACAAAGCAGTGTGAGTCAGCCCTCTGCTTTCTGCTTCCCTGGTATTAGTAGAGCCCAACAGGAAGCTGATCTTATACAGAGGCAAAAAGCAGAGTGAGTTGGTGCCCCACTTTCTTGGGAAATGTCAGTGGGACCCAAGAGAGACTGACTGAACTTCTACACCATTCATCTGCCTTGAGGCAGAATGTCAGCGTCCAGTTTTGGTGGGATGTTGTTAGCAGGGCTGAGTGGAAAGCTAAACATATACACCCACTCAGCCCTCACACTACACAGAGGGGTCTTCCTGCTAAAAGAAAAAAAAAAATTAAATCCAGAGTCTCATAATATCCAAAATACCTAGGTATACAAAGAACTAGGACAGTCACAACATAAAAGAGAAAAGACAGTTAACAAAAGACAACTTTAAAATGATTCAGATTTGAGAATTGTCTGACAAAGATTTTAAAGCAACCACCATAACAGTGCTTCAGCAAGAAAATTGAATTATCTTTAAACAAATGAGAACCTAGGAAATCTTAGCAAAAAAAGTGTTATAAAAAAGGATGGAAATTCTTTTTTTCATTTTATAATTTTTATTCTTTTATAAACATATAATGTATTATTAGCCCCAGGGGTACAGGTCTGTGAATCTCCAGGTTTACACACTTCACAGCACTCACCATCGTACATACCCTCCATAATATCCATAACCTCACCACCCTCTCCCTACTCCCCTCCCCCTGGCCACCCTCAGCTTGTTTTGTGAGCTTAAGAGTCTCTTATGGTTTGTCTCCCTCCCGATCCAGTCTTGTTTCATTTATTCTTTTCCTACCCCCCAAACCCCCCACATTGCATCTCCACTTCCTCATATCAGGGAGATCATATGATAGTTGTCTTTCTCCGATTGACTTATTTCACTAAGCATAATACCCTCTAGTTCCATCCACAT